>NC_057798.1:345480962-345801044 GCF_018294505.1 Triticum aestivum
GAAACTTGTGGGCGAGGGAACCTTCCTTTCCTTTTTGAGAAAAAGAAAGAAGAGAAAATAAAGGCATGGAGCCTTATAGCTCGTTATTGCTTACCGGGGTTAGGTGCTGCACAAAGTGTCAGATAACGCATGCAAATATAAAGTAAAAAGCATGAAATTGACAAGATGTGCGGAGCACATGAGCTTTACTTATGCACGGGATCTGCGCCCGGCTTTGTACAAAGGATTACATGCAACATCGGCAAGACTTGTACAAAAGGTGGTTGCAGGAATGGGTTCCGGCAACCGCGCCCTACGGGTAAAACTTATGAAGATGCTCAATGTTCCAGGAGTTGCTCACCGGAGTGTCATCTTCGGTCTCAAGGCGGACAGCGCCAGGCCTAGTGACTCGTTTCACCCGATAAGGGCCTTCCCACTGCGGCGTCAACTTGTTGGAATTCTTGGCGGACTGAACGCGCCGAAGAACAAGGTCGCCTTCCTCGAAGCTTCTGGCTTTAACTTTGCGGCTATGGTAGCGGCGCAAAGCTTGCTGGTATTGAGCAGCTCGTACAGCAGCCTGAAGACGGTCCTCCTCAAGGAGCAGCGCGTCATCTTGTCGCAGCTGCTCTTGCTCGAGCTCATCATAAGCGAGCACTCGAGGCGACCCGTATACGAGTTCCGTGGGGAGAACTGCCTCTGCTCCATAGACTAGAGCGAAAGGTGTCTGGCCAGTGGCTCGATTTGGCGTCGTCCTGACCGACCAAAGAACCACCGGCAGCTCCTCAATCCAGTTTCTTCCGCACTTGTGCAGCCTGTCGCAAGTCCTGGTCTTGAGCCCGCGCAGCACTTCAGCATTTGCCCTCTCTGCTTGACCGTTGCTTTTCGGATGAGCAACAGAAGCGAAGCAGACCTTGGCGCCAAGATATTGGACGTACTGCATGAAGGTGCGGCTCATGAATTGCATGCCGTTGTTGGTGCTGATCCTGTTAGGGATCCCGAAACGGCAAACAATCGACCTGAAGAACTTGAATGCTGACTGTGCTGTCACCTTCCTCACTGGTTCCACTTCCGGCCACTTTGTGAACTTGTCCCTCGCAACGTACAAGTATCAAAGCCCCCCACAGCTCGGGGAAAGGGGCTGAGGATGTCGAGCCCCCAGACCGAAAATGGCCAGGATAAAGGGATCGTCTGGAGAGCTTGAGCTGGCTGGTGTATCTGTTTGGAGTGGACCTGGCACGCTTCACACTTGGTTACTTGTGAAGTTGCATCCTGGAGGGCTGTCGGCCAGAAGAAACCTTGCCGGAAAGCTTTGCCGACAAGTGCTCTTGCGCCAATGTGGTGACCACATATGCCTCCATTTATCTCTGCCAACAGCTTTTGTCCATCTTCCCGGTGAATACACTTTAATTTCACACCGTTGAGTCTTCTTATGTACAGTGTGCTGTCGACAAACTGGTACATACTTGACTGCCAGGCTACTTTTTCTGCTTCTTCTTGCTCTTCGGGAAGTTCTCCTGTGTGAAGGAAATGGACAATGTGTTGTGCCCATGCTGGAGCTTGTGGCTCGACAACAAGTACTAAAGGCACATCTACTACTACGGGAACATCCTCTTCTACGGCGAGAACCTGCGGCTCAGCCGGAGCTTGATGTTCCCCGGCAAGCTTGCCGGAGCAAAGCTTGTCGGGAGCGTCTGCTACGACAGAACAAACCATAAGGCTTGCCGGAGCAGACCGCTCCTCAGCACCCTTGGTGTTGATCTTGGGGACTTTCTTGGCGGCGGCTTCAGGGAGCTCTACCAGAGAATAGTCACCAGAAATCAACTTCCTCTTCTTGCTCTGTCCAGTTGATGGCGTTACGGACGGTTGAGTCAGCTTGAGCACAAAGATCCCCGGTTCCACCAGCAACTTTAGTGCGGCGCACTTTGACAGGCCATCAGCTATGTCATTCTGAGCTCTTGGAACATGTTCCATCTGCAGGCCGTCAAAGTGCTCTTCTAGCTTCCTCACTTCATCAACATATGCTTCCATCAACGGTCTCTGATAGTTCTTGTTCACTTGGCGAACGACAAGCTGTGAGTCACCCCTGACAATGAGCTTCTTGATCCCAAGGTCTGCTGTGATCCTGAGACTGGCAAGCAATCCTTCATACTCTGCAGTATTGTTGGTTGCTTGCTCCTTGGGAAAGTGCATCTTGAGTACGTACTTGAGGTGATCTCCGGTGGGTGCGACAAGCAGCACGCCCGCACCGGCGCCTTGCAGGGAGAAGGCACCATCAAAGTACATTAGCCACTCTTTGTTCGCTTCCTTGACGGGGATGCTCGTCTCTGGAATTTCTTCATCTTGTGTTGGCGTCCACTCTGCTATGAACTCTGCCAATGCTCTGCTTTAGATAGTTGATGTGCTCTCAAACTTGAGGCCAAAGCTTGACAGTTCTAATGCCCACTCGACAATCCTGCCTGTTGCTTCTGGATTTTGCAGTATCCTCTTCAGCGGAAAACGAGTGACGACTGTGATCTCATGTGCTTGGAAGTAATGGCGCAGCTTTCTCGAGGCCAGGAGAAGGCCGAAAAGCAATTTCTGCACACCAGAGTACCTTGACCTAGCCCCTTGCAGAAGGGAACTGACAAAGTAAACTGGGCGCTGCACCATTCTCTTCTGCATCTTATCATGCTCCTGCGCAGATCCATCCTTGTCAGGACCAGAGCTTGTCGGCGAAGCCCCCTGCTTGTCACTGGATGCATCTGCCGTGGTTGCTGGCTCATCATCTGCCTCCCTCTCCGCCACTAACGCAGCACTAACAACTTGATTGGTTGCCGCTATATATAGCAGTAACTTTTCTTGTGGCTTAGGTGCGACAAGTGTTGGAGTGGAGGACAGGTATCTCTTCAAGTCCTGCAGCGCAGCCTCCGCTTCCGGAGTCCATTTCATTGGACCTGCCTTTTTCAAAATTTTGAAAAATGGCAGGGCGCGCTCAGCAGACCTAGAGATAAACCTGCTGAGAGCAGCCACACAACCGGCAAGTCTTCGTACATCCTTGACGCACTTTGGTGCTTCAATCTGCTCAATGGCCTTGATCTTGTCGGGATTGGCCTCAATTCCCCGCTGAGACACGAAGAACCCGAGAAGCTTGCCGGAGGGGACTCCAAACACGCACTTCTCGGGGTTAAGCTTGAGGTTGATCTTGCGCAGATTTGCAAAGGTTTCGTCCAAATCTTGAATCAGGGTCGCCCTGTCCTTGCTCTTGACCACTATGTCATCCATGTAGGCTTCCACATTTCTGTGCATCTACGGCTCAAAAGCTTGGTGGACTACCCTTGCAAATGTTGAACCAGCATTCTTCAAACCGAAAGGCATCCGTACGAAACAGTACGTGCCACACGGGGTGATGAATGCGGTCTTCTCCTCATCCTCTTCTGCCATGGAGATCTGATGGTATCCTGAGTATGCATCAAGAAATGAAAGCAAATCACATCCGGCCGTGGAGTCAACAATCTGGTCGATGCGCGGCAAAGGAAATGGGTCTTTGGGACAAGCTTTATTAACATCGGTAAAGTCGATACAAAGCCTCCATTTCCCGTTTGCCTTGCGCACGACTACAGGATTGGCCAACCACGTAGGATGGAGCACCCCTCTGACAAGGCCTGCTGCTTCCAACTTCTTGATTTCTTCTGCGATGAATTCCTGGCGCTCCACTGCCTGTTTCCTGACTTTCTGCTTGACGGGCCATGCATGAGGATAGACGGCAAGGTGGTGCTCAATTACTTTCCTGGGAACACCGGGGATGTCGGACGGTTGCCACGCAAACACGTCGACGTTCGCCCGCAGGAAAGCAACGAGCGCGCTTTCCTATTTGGGGTCGAGAGTGTCACTGATGGTGAAGGTACCACCAGTGCCGTCCTCCTTGGCGGACACCTCTTGGTCTCTGGTGGAGCTGCCATTGTCTTCTTACACTTGTCGGTGGAGCTCGATGGTGCATCCTCGACGGTAGCGCAGCACTCCGAAGATGTCGTGTGGGCGTCGAGATTGTGTGAACCTGATCCGGCGTCCACACGAGCTAGATCTTCATTCTCTTCATCGACATGCCACCGAAGAAGAAGACTTCGGCGGCAGCAGATCCGTCCACGTCACCTCCACCACCACTGGAGCAAACAGGTGGTGGGGAGGACGCTGGCGGAAGAACGGACGTCGACGAGGGAGCTCACGATGCCGCCAGGTCCAAGGACAAGGCTGCACAAACCTCGGCGATCGTACATGTACCACGCCCGTCTCAAGAGGCGCAGGATCAACAGCGTCATGGTACTCGCAGTACCATACGTTTGTTGGGCCAAGATCGAGCTGGTGGATCTCGGGGTGCTCAAGACCAGCATGCACACCAACATGCTGGCACGAGTGAGGCACGGTCGCCTGGACAGGATACTACTCCTTCTAACATAGTTAGGAGTCCGAGCATATCCCGCTCCTCGCACCGTTCGCCATTGCCGCCCACCACTCCAGCAGAAGCTTTGGCGCGAGCTCAACTGCTCCTGGATTACCCTCCAGCGGAAGACAAGATCGACCAATGGAGGGCCACCATTCAGAGTCTCATCGGCTTTGCCAATGGCGACACTCCGCGGCAGCCAAGTGTATCGCGGCCGCGGCAAGACTGCCAGGCACGAGCCGGTGGCGACGAAACCGGTGGGGGTGCAACCACCATGCACTCTCCATCCCGAAGGCCAAGATCGCCGACTCGTCGGATCCACCTCGACAGCGACTCCACCGCATCGTTAGATCCATGAGCTCGTTGCGATCAGCGCCAAGTTCTTCACGAACGACAGCAAGAAGACGCTCGTACTCGCATCGAGCGCCGGAGAGAAGCGCGACGTCAATCCGACAAGCGCGCTGGGCCCTTTGTTGACGTGCATGCGCCAGGGGAACCAGGCGACTTGCCGTACGCGGTAGGTTGCCCTGCGTTCACTCGTGAGCTGCGGCAAGTCCAGTGGCCCAGTACCAAGAATTTCAAGCAAGATGTACCAGAGAAGTACGACGGCAAGACGCATGCGTCGGGGTTCCTCAGCATCTACACCATCGCGGTGCATGCTGCCGGAGGACGGGACGACAAGATCCTTGCCAACTACTTCCCACTGGTGCTCAAGCCCAATGTCAGATGCTGGCTCATGCACTTGCCGGACAACTCCATATCCTCCTGGGCTGATTTGTGCCACCAGTTTGTCGGCGCCTTTACAGGCGGCCACAAGCCTCATGGCCAAGAGAGCGATCTTCATCTGCTCGCCCAGAAGGAAGGAGAGCCCCTGCGCAAGTACATTCAAAGATTCAGCCGTGTACAGCACAACATCCCAGATGTCCACCCTGCCGCGGTAATCAGCATGTTCCATCAGAACGTGCGGAACCACAGGATGCGGGAGGAGATGGCGATGTGCAAGATCAGAGATGTCAGTGAGCTATATGCCCTGGCCGACAAGTGTGCACGTGCTGAGGAAGGGAGGAAACTCCCCGGAGAGAACACAGGAGCAGAAGGATCTGATAGTGAGGACACTGCCCCGGCAAGGAAGAACTGGCGGCGGAACAACAGGAAGAAGAAAGGCAAAGATGTGCTAGTTGTTGAGCAGTCCGGCAAGAAAGCCGAAGCTAGTAGCTCCGGCAAGGAGGTTGCCGCAGCTGTGGCAGTCGCCGACAAGCAGGACGGCACCAACAAGCAATACTGCAAGATCCACCGCACCAAGGGCCATGACCTCCAGAGCTGCAAGAAGGTCGAGCAGCTTGTCGAGCAGCAAAAGGCTGAATACGAGCGGCGCGACAAGGAGAAAGCTCAGGAAGGTGCTGGAGGAGCTAGCAAGAAACGTCCCGGCCGAGGAGGACGCCGCGGCACGGCCAAGCAGCGGCAAGGAGACAGACCTCCCCGCGGCCGCGACAAGGATGAAGATGATGACAATGATGAAGATATGGATGAACATGAGGCCGATGAGCAGGAGTTCCAGAAAGCCACAGAGGTCCTGTGCGTTGACGGCGGTGCTTCTCTGCATACTTCACACCGCCAGCTCAAGTAGTGGGTGCGGGAAGTCAATGCGGCAGAACCACCCGTCGAGTCACGCAAGCCTCTGAAATGGTCCAGCACGCCTATCATCTTTGATATTGAGGATCACCCTGATCGCATAACTGCGGTCGGGTGCTTGCCGATGTTGGTTTCACCAACTATCCGCAACCTCAAGGTCACCAAGATGCTAGTTGACGGCGGGGCCGGCTTGAACTTGATCTCCTCCGCGGTACTCTAGAAACTCCAGATCCCTGATCGCGAGCTCGAAGAGACCGGCACGTTCCAAGGAATCAATCTGGGAAGGAGCAAGCCGAAGGGAAAGATCACGTTGCCGGTAACATTTGGCAGCGAGTTGAACTTCAGGACTGAGAGGGTCACTTTTGACGTTGCTGACTTTCCATTGCCTTACAATGGGATACTTGGCCGTCCAGCACTCGCCAAATTCATGGCAGCCTCTCATTATGCATACAACGTACTGAAGATGCCAGGCCCGATAAGTGTCATCTATGTCCCTGGCGACAAGAAGGATGCTCTTATCTGCGCCGACAAGATCTACCGGGAAGCAGCAGCCGCAACAGATCACAAATCACTTGCTGCTGAAGCTCCCGGGGGGAAGAAGAAGACCAAGTCCGACAAGAGTTCTGATGCCCACTCCGGCAAGCGCACCTCTTCGGAGTGCTGCGCTACCGACGAGAACGCACCATCGAGATCCACTGGCAAGTGTAAGAAGACAATGGCAGCTCCACCAGAGACCAAGAAGGTGTCCGCCAAGGAGGACGGCACAGGTGGTACCTTCACCATCAGTGCCACTCTCGACCCCAAATAGGAAAGCGCGCTCGTTGCTTTCCTGCGGGCGAACGTCGAAGTGTTTGCATGGCAACCGTCCGACATCCCCGGTGTTCCCAGGAAAGTAATTGAGCACAACCTTGCCGTCTGTCCTCATGCGCGGCCCGTCAAGCAGAAAGTCAGGAAACAGGCAGTGGAGCGCCAAGAATTCATTGCAGAAGAAATCAAGAAGTTGGAAGCAGCAGGCCTTGTCAGAGGGGTGCTCCATCCTACGTGGTTGGCCAATCCTGTAGTCGTGCGCAAGGCAAACGGGAAATGGAGGCTTTGTATCGACTTTACCGTTGTTAATAAAGCTTGTCCCAAAGACCCATTTCCTTTGCCGCGCATCGACCAGATTGTTGACTCCACGGCCGGATGTGATTTGCTTTCATTTCTTGATGCATACTCAGGATACCATCAGATCTTCATGGCAGAAGAGGATGAGAAGAAGACCGCATTCATCACCCCGTGTGGCACGTACTGTTTCGTACGGATGCCCTTCGGTTTGAAGAATGCTGGTTCAACATTTGCAAGGGTAGTCCACCACGCTTTTGAGCCGCAGATGCACAGAAATGTGGAAGCCTACATGGATGACATAGTGGTCAAGAGCAAGGACAAGGCGACCCTGATTCAAGATTTGGACGAAACCTTTGCAAATCTGCGCAAGATCAACCTCAAGCTTAACCCCGAGAAGTGCGTGTTTGGAGTCCCCTCCGGCAAGCTTCTCGGGTTCTTCGTGTCTAAGTGGGGAATTGAGGCCAATCCCGACAAGATCAAGGCCATTGAGCAGATTGAAGCACCAAAGCGCGTCAAGGATGTACGAAGACTTGCCGGTTGTGTGGCTGTTCTCAGCAGGTTTATCTCTAGGTCTGCTGAGCGCGCCCTGCCATTTTTCAAAATTTTGAAAAAGGCAGGTCCAATGAAATGGACTCCGGAAGCGGAGGCTGCGCTGCAGGACTTGAAGAGATACCTGTCCTCCACTCCAACACTTGTCGCACCTAAGCCACAAGAGAAGTTACTGCTATATATAGCGGCAACCAATAAAGTGGTTAGTGCTGCGTTAGTGGCGGAGAGGGAGGCAGATGATGAGCCAGCAACCACGGCAGATGCATCCAGTGACAAGCAGGGGGCTTCGCCGACAAGCTCTGGTCCCGACAAGGATGGATCTGCGCAGGAGCATGATAAGATGCAGAAGAGAATGGTGTAGCGCCCAGTTTACTTTGTCAGTTCCCTTCTGCAGGGGGCTAGGTCAAGGTACTCTGGTGTGCAGAAATTGCTTTTCGGCCTTCTCATGGCCTCGAGAAAGTTGCGCCATTACTTCCAAGCACATGAGATCACAGTCGTCACTTGTTTTCCGCTGAAGAGGATACTGCAAAATCCAGAAGCAACAGGCAGGATTGTCGAGTGGGCATTAGAACTGTCAAGCTTTGGCCTCAAGTTTGAGAGCACTTCAACTATCCAAAGCAGAGCATTGGCAGAGTTCATAGCAGAGTGGACGCCAACACAAGATGAAGAAATTCCAGAAATGAGCATCCCCGTCAAGGAAGCAAGCAAAGAGTGGCTGATGTACTTTGATGGTGCCTTCTCGCTGCAAGGCGCCGGTGCTGGCGTGCTACTTATTGCACCCACCGGAGAGCATCTCAAGTACGTAGTCCAGATGCACTTTCCCAAGGAGCAAGCAACGAACAATACTGTAGAGTATGAAGGATTGCTTGCCAGTCTCAGGATCGCAGCGGACCTTGGGATCAAGAAGCTCATTGTCAGGGGTGACTCACAGCTTGTCATCCGTCAAGTGAACAAGAATTACCAGAGTCCGTTGATGGAAGCTTATGTTGATGAAGTGAGCAAGCTAGAAGAGCACTTTGACGGCCTGCAGATGGAACATGTTCCAAGAGCTCAGAATGACATAGCTGATGGCCTGTCGAAGTGCGCCGCACTAAGTTTCCCGTGGAACCAGGGATCTTTGTGCTCAAGCTGACTCAACCGTCTGTAACGCCATCAACTGGACAGAGCAAGAAGAGGAAGTTGATTTCTAGTGACTATTCTCCGGCAGAGCTCCCTGAAGCCGCCGCCATGAAAGTCCCCAAGATCAACACCAAGGGTGCTGAGGAACGGTCTGCTCCGGCAAGCCTTATGGTTTGTTCCGTCATAGCAGACACTCCCGACAAGCTTTGCTCCGGCAAGCTTGCCGGGGAACATCAAGCTCCGGCTGAGCCGCAGGTTCTCGCTGTAGAAGCGGATGTTCCCGCAGCAGCAGATGTGCCTTTAGTCCTTGTTGTCGAGCCACAAGCTCCAGCATGGGCACAGCACATTGTCCATTTCCTTCAGACAGGAGAACTTCCCAAGAGCAAGAAGAAGCGGAAAAAGTAGCACGGCAGTCAAGTATGTACCAGTTTGTCGACAGCACGCTGTACAGAAGAAGACTCAACGGTGTGAAATTAAAGTGTATTCACCGGGAAGACGGACAAAAGCTGTTGGCAGAGATACATGGAGGCATATGTGGTCACCACATTGGCGCAAGAGCACTTGCCGGCAAAGCTTTCCGGCAAGGTTTCTTTTGGCCGACAGCCCTCCAGGATGCAACTGCACAAGTAACCAAGTGTGAAGCGTGCCAGTTCCACTCCAAACAGATACACCAGCCAGCTCAAGCTCTCCAGACGATCCCTTTATCCTGGCCATTTTCGGTCTGGGGGCTCGACATCCTCGGCCCCTTTCCCCGAGCTGTCGGGGGCTTTGAGTACTTGTACGTTGTGATCGACAAGTTCACAAAGTGGCCGGAGGTGGAACTAGTGAGGAAGGTGACAGCACAGTCATCAGTCAAGTTCTTCAGGTCGATTGTTTGTCGTTTCGGGATCCCTAACAGGATCATCACCGGCAACGGCGCGCAATTCACGAGCCGCACCTTCATGCAGTACGTCCAAGATCTTGGCGCCAAGGTCTTCTTCGCTTCTGTTGCTCATCCGAGAAGCAACGGTCAAGCAGAGAGGGCAAATGCTGAAGTGCTGCATGGGCTCAAGACCAGGACTTTCGATAGGTTGCGCAAGTGCGGAAGAAACTGGATTGAGGAGCTGCCGGTGGTTCTTTGGTCGGTCAGGACGACGCCAAATCGAGCCATTGGCCAGACACCTTTCGCTCTAGTCTATGGAGCAGAGGTAGTTCTCCCCACGGAACTCGTATACGGGTCGCCTCGAGTGCTCGCTTATGATGAGCTCGAGCAAGAGCAGCTGCGGCAAGATGACGCGCTACTCCTTGAGGAGAACCATCTTCAGGCTGCTATACGAGCTGCTCGATACCAGCAAGCTTTGCACCACTACCATAGCCGCAAAGTTAAAGCCAGAAGCTTCGAGGAAGGCGACCTTGTTCTTCGGCGCGTTCAGTCCGCCAAGAATTCCAACAAGTTGATGCTGAAGTGGGAAGGCCCTTATCGGGTGAAACGAGTCACTAGCCCTGGCGCTGTCCGCCTTGAGACCGAAGATGGCGTACCGGTGAGCAACTCCTGGAACATTGAGCATCTTCGTAAGTTTTACCCGTAGGGAGCGGTTGCCGGAACCCGTTCCAGCAACCACCTTTTGTACAAGTCTTGCCGATGTTGCATGTAATCCTTTGTACAAAGCCGGGCGCAGATCCCGTGCATAAGTAAAGCTCTTGTGCTCCGCACATCTTGTCAATTTCATGCTTTTTACTTTATATTTGCATGCGTTATCTAACACTTTGTGCAGCACCTACCCCCGGTAAGCAAAACGAGCTATAAGGCTCCATGCCTTTATTTTCTCTTCTTTCTTTTTCTCAAAAAGGAAAGGAAGGTTCCCTTGCCCACAAGTTTCCCGGGGGGAGGAGAAGATAATGGTGTGGATCAGGCGTCGTTCAAGCAAGTTTTCGCCTTACCGGAAAGCAAACGACAGAAAAGCTAAGTTGCCAAAGTTTGAGCAATTGGTTTTAATTTTCAAGTTATCTTCCTCGAACGACCGTGCTTTGTATGGAAAACCTGTGCGCGGAGGAACCAACTCGTAGCTAGTTGCGCCCTTACTTTGTTTCGAGTCCGCTCAACAACTTAAGTGTGCTGCAACTAGTCGCGATAAGGTTTCTTGTCGGAAGCGGCACCACCAGCAGGCTGCTGACGTCCCACACTCAGCGCTCGCGGCTCGGGTACCTGCGCCGACAAGTTCCCTAAAAGCGTAGGGTAAAAACATACAAAGGAAGGAATCTAGTAAAGGAAATAACATAGCAAATCTCTACCCAAAACAGAGTTATATTACAAGATGACTTGTCGCAGCTCTAACAGAATGTTCTCATGACATGACCAGCGGTGACAAAGAAAAAGAAAAGAAGGGCGGCCTAATCTACGCGATCGCCCTCAACCCTCATGATCTCGCTCACCTTGTCCACAATGGGTGCGACAAGGGCCTTGAGCGCATCCCGATCAGCATCCGGCGGCAAGGATTTGAGGACGTTGGTGAAGTTGAGGCCTGGATTGCGGAAGGCCACCTTCATCAGCACCTTTTGGAGAGCCCCAGCGCAAATCCTGCGCGACTCATCGGCCAACTGCTTTGGGATCCTCTCCCGGAGTCGCTGAAGGGCCGTCGCCATGCCTTTGAAGAACAGGCTGAAGTTGGCGCTGGGTTGGAGATGCTCGTCGGAGGGATACCCAAAATCCTCCATCCCCAGCTGCGCCAACTCTCCGTCGATGGCGGCGGCAGCATCCACAAGACCTTCAGTCCAATGCTCCACTGTCTCCCTGAAGGCGTCGTGGGCGGCAGCAGCATTTGCCAGCAGCGCCTCGTCGGCCTTGATCTTCTCCGACAAGACCACCTCCCGTTCCCTGGCGCCGTCCAGCGTCTAAGTCAACGTGGCCAGCTTCAGCTCGAGATCTGCGTTGGAGTCCTTGGCGGCGCTGAGCTCCTTGCTCCTCTCACCGAGAAGAACCTGCAGCTCACCATGAGCGGCAGCATCCTTCTCGCGCTCACGCTTGAGAGCGGCAAGCTCCTCGCCGCTCGCCCTGAGATCAGCCTCCAGCTGCGCTACCTTCGTCCCCAGCTCCTTCTTGGCGGCCTCGACAGCTTCGGCAGCATCCCTCGCTTCCTTGAAAGCCCTGCCAATTGCTTGCTCCCTCGCGGCAAGTTCCTCCTCATGGATGTCAAGGTTCACCTTGCGCTGAGCCAACTCTCCTTCTTGCGCAAATATATTTTCAGCGACAAGCCGTTGCTTCTCTTCGGCTTCAGCCTTCTCGAGGAGGAAGTCTTTCTGCTCCTCGAGAAGTTTCTCCCACTCCTCCGCCAAGGACCGGAGAGCTTCCTGCCTGAGGCCTCGGAGCTCCTCCACGCGCTTCTCAATGTCAACTCCTGCCTTCGCGACAACCGCTTCTCGGGAGGCCAGCTTGGCTTGTCGGGCACGGTAGAGCGACGTCAGCTTCCGCAGCAGCCGCTCCTCTTCAGGCTCGTCGCTGCTGCTGCTTGGCGCGTCGACTACCGTCAACCCTGCGGAGGCAAGCACCTCTCCGTCCAGGATTTCTCCCTTGACCGGCACCCTGGAGCTTGACACCCAGGGGAGCTTGATGAAGATACCGTCGCCGGCCTTCAAGTAGGCGCCGGACTGGGGCTCTTCAGAGCCTGGCGCTGCAGCATCGGCGGAGGGATCGGCGGTCGGCGTAGCGCCTGGCGCTCCTGCGGCCTCGGGGCCGTCAGTGTGATCGCCGGATCCCTCGCCCGCTTCTGCGGCGGCAGCCTTGGCGGCCTCTTCGCCGGCGGGATCGTCAGCACCGGCCTCTTCTTCGGTGGCAGCAGCGTCGTCATTGTTGCCGTGCGCGTCCTCCTCGCCGGCGGCCTCTGTCTCCATCGGATCCGTGGCGGGTAGATCTGACGACCGAAGGGGGGAGAAAGGTCAAGTAAATGTTCAAGAAGAAAATCAGAAGAAGAAGAACCCAAGGGGAGTTTTTCAGGCAAAAGGGTTACCTGTGCTTGGATCTGCAGTCGTGGTCTCAACCACCGAAGGATCGCTGGCGCTGCCCCTTGCCGGAGAGTTCTCCCTTGCCGGAGAGCGCTCCCTTGCCGGGGATTCCTCCCTTGGCGGCGTAGTCGAAGCAGATGGCACTTCGGGAGTAGCTTCCGGGCATTCCTAATGAGGCTGTTCTGCTCCTACACAAATCCAACAGACAAGATATCAGTAGAGAAAAGAGCACCCATGCGCACCTGACAGCAGGAAGTAAACTATAAACTTACGCTGGGGGCTGCGCTAGGGGCTGCTTTGGGGAGTAGTTGCCGGGTCTGTCAAGGTGGTCTCAGACACACCCCCTGCTGACACGGTGAGATCATCTTCGATAACAATCACCGGGGCCTTGGCTCTATTCGCAGCTCTCTGGGCCAGCATCCTGAAAAGGAATGGATTCAGATCGAAGCAAGTCAGATACAAGACGAAAGCAACAAGATAGCAAGAATTGAAGAATTACGAGGACAGCAAGGGGATCTTACTCTTCTTCTTCGTCGTCGGAGCTGAGCGCGGAGAGATCGAAGTCCGGCTCGCCTCCGGTGCGGCGAGGCGGAGTAGTAGGCTCCCTCGCCCGCTTGGCAGGAGCAGTGGTGGCGGACCAGGAAGACCCCGCTCCAGTTCTCGCGGCGGTCTGAGTCACTCCCGCGGCAACGGAGCTTGTCGCGGTAGAGCGTGTCGCGCGGCTTTGCGGCTGTTGACCCGTCTGCCACCCCGCTACGTCCGCGGCCTTGCGGAGACGCCTTCTTGGCGGGGCCGGGGGCTCCGCCTGCGGCAAGCTGTCTGAAGGTTCGGGCTCTTCCTCGCAGGGCTCGCCCGGCTCAGCTTCATGACCGGCAAGATCTTCCTCGCCGGAAAACTCCTCGCGCTCGGCAAGGCTTGCCGCCTCTGCTGCCTCTGCCTCCTCCACGGTGAACCCGAACACGCCTGCGGCAGCAGCTGCTGCCGCCTCTTCCAGCTTGGTGGCGATGCGCTGCATCTCCGCATCGGTGGTGTCGCGGGTGAGGCTCTTCTGCTCATCAGCGCGGACCGGCACTTCTACCAAGTCGTCGAAGAACGCCCGCACGACGTCATCCGCAGGTTCTTGCCAAGTTGGGGCGATTCCGTGAGAGTCACACAACGGCATCATCGCGCGGATGCGGTCAAGTGAAGAATTGTTGCACAGCGGAATGACATTCCGCGGCAACACAAATGGGTGCCGGGGGTCGCGCTTGAACAGCTCCAGAAGCATCGCGTCCAATTCCAAGACCATGAAGTTGAAATTGAGGCCTGGGCGCAGCCTCATGATATCCGCCGAGTTTTTGAACTCCCAGGCAGGTCTCCCCCTCTGCTGTAAGGGGGTGATACGGCGGCGAAGGAAGTCTGCGCCTACAGCGTCTACAGTGAGCCCGGCAAGCCTGAGGCGAAGGATGCGGGTGACGGCAATCTTCAGCCTGTCATCTTCCGAGGCCACGTTGCTCCAATCATTGCCGCGTACTATTGGGGCTTTGGCGCACGGCAGTGAATGGCTGCGGGTTCTCCTCGACGATCCAACACCACTCTGCCCTCCACTCTTCCCACTTGCTGCGGAGCTCACCCTCCAGATATGCTTCCTTCTTGCCGACTCTCGAGATCCAAGCGATCCCGTCGGCAAGAGGCTCTCCTCTCTCAACCCGAGGCATGAAGAAGTGGCGGAAAAGGGCTACGTTTGGGTGGACTCCGCCAAAGTTTTCGCACATATGTGCGAAAACTGCCATGGTCAGGACGGCGTTGGGGGTGAAATCAAGGAGGCGGAACCCGTAGGTGTTCATGATGTCGCAAAAGAATTCAGAAAAAGGCGGGCAGAGCCCGCAGTAGAAGAACAGCGCAAAAAAGGGGTACCCGTTCGGAGCCAGTCTCGAAGCGGTGGCCGGGAGTACCCTCATGCGCGGATGCGCTCGCGTCTTCGTCGACCAGAAGAGGTAGAAGTACTCCCTGAGCTCCTTCGCACCGAGCTAAGGGGAGAAGAGGGCCCGCTCCTTCCGCAGCGCCGCGAGCCGCTGCGCCTCGGCCGACTTCACACCCTTCCCCTTGTCGGCTTTTGGAGCCATGGCGGAGGTGGTGGAGGAAGTTGGCGGCGTTCGTGATGTTGGTGGCAATGGGGGGCGGAGCGCTGCTCTCCTTCGGCTTCGGGAAGAAGGGGGGAGCGGCGGAGATTTTTGGAGTTGGAGCAACAAACGGCGAGGTGGGCGAACTGCCCCTGTTTCCTCTGCTTATAAAGAGGGAGGGGGCGGACGTTTCGCCCTTCCGAATAAAGAAACCACCCACGATCTCTCCCACGATGCCGCATTCAACGCGTGCCATTCGGAGAGGGTGCGGTGGGTACGGAGCAAGATTCGGCGTAACCTAGGCCGCGCGTGCCCGTGCCCTGTTTTGGGCCTGGCCCAACAGCACTCGGCACCGTGTGTGGCCCAGGCCCGGGGGCTCCTGTCGGTGTACTAGAGTAGGGGTACCCTAGTGTCCCGAACTTGTGCACGGGCAGTTGCAGCACCCCGCGGCAAGGCTTGCCGGGCGACCGCCAAGGTCCTCCGTGGTTCCCTTGGAGCCATCCAAGAACAAAGTATTCAAGCCAAGGAGACAAGGCCCCGGCAAGAGGAGCTTGCCGGGAAGGCCAACCAAGGCATCCCAAGGAACTTGCCGCGACGCGCCACGCGTCCCGGCAAGGCAACAAGGCCCCGGCAAGAGGAGCTTGTCGGGAAGACCAACCAAGGCATCTCGAGGCCTGGTGAGCGACAAGCTTCCGGGCGCGACAAGACGACGACCGCGGCAAGGCGCTTGCCGCGGCAAGTAACCACTCTGTACCCACGCTCTAGCACATCCGCAAACGTGTCGCTCTGGGGGCCTTTCCAGGCGCGCGTGGCGTGAGGCTGTGCAGCCAGCGGTGCGCGGTGGCATGCGACGCTGACCAGATCGCCATCGTGGCGAACGGTGGTGTCCCTGACGGTCCCTTTCTGCACTGTTTGGGCGACACAGACGGGCATTTAATGCCTTTGTCCCCTACCATCAGGGTTAGGTAGGATACACTGTGCAAGTAGGTGTACCAACTGCACACTTTTTACACTTTTACCCTGCTCTACGTTGCCACCTGTCGGTGACCCCTTGAGCATATAAAAGGAGGCCCATGCGCAACGTAGAGGGGGTTCGACTCATTCGGAAGAAAGAAAAACACTTAGCTCTCTCGAGCAAGAACACAATATAATCGGACAAGCAGCAGTAGGAGTATTATCTCTCCGGAGAGCTCCGAAGCTGGGTAAACTGCTCGTGTGCTTCGCCTCAATCCGCTCTTTGTGCGACCTCCGCCCCCCGCCGAACCGAAAGGGGCCCGGTCCGCCGGCCCCATAGGTGTTCGTGGATCAGTTTCCCCGACATCTATGGTCGGACAAAGAGCGGATCGAGGCGAAGCACACGAGCAGTTTACCCAACTTCGGAGCTCTCCGGAGAGATAATACTCCTACTGCTGCTTGTCTAATTATATTGTGTTCTTGCTCGAGAGAGCTAAGTGTTTTTCTTTCTTCCGAATGAGTCGAACCCCCTCTACGTTGCGCATGGGCCTCCTTTTATATGCTCAAGGGGTCACCGACAGGTGGCAACGTAGAGCAGGGTAAAAGCGTAAAAAGTGTTGCGGTTGGTACACCTACTTGCACAGTGTGTCCTACCTAACCCTGACGGTAGGGGACAAAGGCATTAAATGCCCGTCTGTGTCGCCCAAACAGTGCAGAAAGGGACCGTCAGGGACGCCACCGTTCGCCACGATGGCGATCTGGTCAGCGTCGCATGCCACCGCGCACCGCTGGCTGCACAGCCTCACGCCACGCGCGCCTAGAAAGCCCCCCAGAGCGACACGTTTGCGGATGTGCTGGAGCGTGGGTACAGAGTGGTTACTTGCCGCGGCAAGCGCCTTGCCGCGGTCGTCGTCTTGTCGCGCCCGGAAACTTGTCGCTCACCAGGCCTCGAGATGCCTTGGTTGGTCTTCCCGGCAAGCTCCTCTTGCCGGGGCCTTGTTGCCTTGCCGGGGAGCGTGGCCCGTCACGGCAAGTTCCTTGGGATGCCTTGGTTGGCCTTCCCGGCAAGCTCCTCTTGCCGGGGCCTTGTCTCCTTGGCTTGAATACTTTGTTCTTGAATGGCTCCAAGGGAACCACGGAGGACCTTGGCGGTCGCCCGGCAAGCCTTGCCGCGGGGTGCTGCAACTGCCCGTGCACAAGTTCGGGATACTAGGGTACCCCTACTCTAGTACACCAACAGAAGCCCCCGGGCATGGTCCACACACGGTGCCGAGTGCTATTGGGCCAGGCCCAAAATAGGGCACGGGCACGCGCGGCCTAGGTTACGCCATATCTTGCTCCGTATCCACCGCGCCCTCCCCGAACGGCACGCGTTGAATGTGGCATCGTGGGACAGATCGTGGGAGGTTTCTTTATTCGGAAGGGCGAAACGTCCGCCCCCTCCATCTTTATAAGCAGAGGAAATAGGGGCAGTTCGCCCACCTCGCTGTTTGTTGCTCCAACTCCAAAAATCTCCGCCGCTCCTCCCTTCTTCCCGAAACCGAAGGAGAGCAGCGCTCCGCCCCCTATTGCCACCAGCATCACCAACGCCGCCGATCTCCCCCACCACCTCCGCAATGGCCCCAAAAGCCGACAAGGGGAAGGCGTGAAGTCGGCCGAGGCGCAGTGGCTCGTGGCGCTGCGGAAGGAGCGGGCCCTTTTCTCCCCTCAGCTCGGTGCGAAGGAGCTAAGGGAGTACTTCTACCTCTTCTGGTCGACGGAGACGCGAGCACATCCGCGCACGAGGGTACTCCCGGCCACCGCTTCGAGACTGGCTCCAAAAGGGTACCCCTTTTTCCCGCTGTTCTTCTACTGCGGGCTCTGCCTGCCTTTTTCTGAATTCTTTTGCGACATCATGAACACCTACGGGTTCCGCCTCCTTAATTTCACCCCCAATGCCGTCCTGACCATGGCAGTTTTCGCACATCTGTGCGAAAACTTTGTCGAAGTCCACCCAAACGTAGCCCTTTTCCGCCACTTCTTCATGCCTCGGGTTGAGAGAGGAGAGCCTCTTGCCGGCGGGATCGCTTGGATCTCGAGAGTCAGCAAGAAGGAAGCATATCTGGAGGGTGAGCTCCGCAGCAAGTGGGAAGAGTGGTGGGCAGAGTGGTGTTGGATCGTCGAGGAGAACCAGCAACCCTTCACTGCCGTGCGCCAAGCCCCAATATTACGCGGCAATGATTGGAGAAACGTGGCCCTGGAAGATGACAGGCTGAAGATTGCCGTCACCCGCATCCTTCGCCTCAGGCTTGCCGGGCTCACTGTAGGCGCTGTAGGCGCAGATTTCCTTCGCCGCCGTATCGCCCCCCTGCAGGAGAGGGGGAGGCCTGCCTGGGAGTTCAAGAACTCGGCTGATATCATGAGGCTGCGCCCAGGCCTCAATTTCAACTTCACGGTCTTGGAATTGGACGCGATGCTTCTGGAGCTGTTCAAGCGCGACCCCCAGCACCCATTTGTGTTGTCGCGGAATGTCATTCCGCTGTGCAACAATTCTTCACTTGACCGCATCCGCGCGATGATGCCGTTGTGTGACTCTCACGGAATCGCCCCAACTTGGCAAGAACCTAGGGATGACGTCATGCGGGCGTTCTTCAACGACTTGGTAGAAGTGCCGGTCCGCGCTGATGAGCAGAAGAGCCTCACCCACGACACCACCGATGTGGAGATGCAGCGCATCGCCAGCAGGCTGGAAGAGGCGGCAGCAGCTGCTGCTGCAGGCGTGTTCGGGTTCACCGTGGAGGAGGCAAAGGCAGCAGAGGCGGCAAGCCTTGCCGAGCGCGAGGAGTTTGCCGGCGAGGAAGATCTTGCCGGTCCTGAAGCTGAGCCGGGCGAGCCCTGCGAGGAAGATCCCGAACCTTCAGACAGCTTGCCGCAGGCGGAGCCCCCGGCCCCGCCAAGAAGGCGTCTCCGCAAGGCCGCGGATGTAGCAGGGCGGCAGACGGGTCAACAGCCGCATAGCCGCGCGACACGCTCTACTCTACCGCGGCAAGCACCGTTGCCGCGGGAGCGCCTCACGCCGCCGCGGCAACTGGAGCGGGGTCTTCCCGGTCCGCCACCACTGCTCCTGCCAAGCGGGCGAGGGAGCCTACTCCTCTAACTCGCCGCACCGGAGGCGAGCCGGACTTTGATCTCTCCGCGCTCAGCTCCGACAACGAAGAAGAAGAGTAAGATCCCCTTGCTGTCCTCATAATTCTTCAATTCTTGCTATCTTGTTGCTTTCGTCTTGTATCTGACTTGCTTCGATCTGAATCCATTCCTTTTCAGGATGCTGGCCTAGAGAGCTGCAAAGAGAGCGAAGGCCCCGGTGATTGTCATCGAAGATGATCTCACCGTGTCAGCAGGGGGTGTGTCTGAGACCACCTTAACGGACCCGGCAACTACTCCCCAAAGCAGCCCCCAGCGCAGCCCCCAACATAAGTTTATAGTTTACTTCCTGCTGTCAGGTGCGCATGGGTGCTCTTTTCTCTACTGATATCTTGTCTGTTGGATTTGTGTAGGAGCAGAACAGCCTCATCAGGAATGCCCGGAAGCTGCTCCCGAAGTGCCATCTGCTTCGACTACGCTGCCAAGGGAGGAATCCCCGGCAAGGCAGCGCTCTCCGGCAAGGGAGAACTCTCCGGCAATGGGCAGCGCCAGCGATCCTCCGGTGGTTGAGACCACGACTGCAGATCCAAGCACAGGTAACCCTTTTGCCTGAAAAACTCCCCTTGGGTTCTTCTTCTTCTGATTTTCTTCTTGAACATTTACTTGACCTTTCTCCCCCCTTCGGTCGTCAGATCTACCCGCCACGGATCCGATGGAGACAGAGGCCGCCGGCGAGGAGGACACGCGTGGCAACAATGACGATGCTGCCGCCACCAAAGAAGAGGCCGGTGCTGACGATCCCGCCGGCGAAGAGGCCGCCAAGGCTGCCGCCGCAGAATCGGGCGAGGGATCTGGCGATCGCACTGACGGCCCCGAGGCCGCAGGAGCGCCAGGCGCTACGCCGACCGCCTATCCCTCCGCCGATGCTGCAGCGCCAGGCTCCGAAGAGCCCCAGTCCGGCGCCTACTTGAAGGCCGGCGATGGTATCTTCATCAAGCTCCCCTGGGCGTCAAGCTCCAGGGCGCCGGTCGAGGGAGAAATCTTGGACGGAGAGGTGCTCGCCTCCGCAGGGTTGACGGTAGTCGACGCGCCAAGCAGCAGCAGCGACGAGCCTGAAGAGGAGCGGCTGCTGCGGAAGCTGACGTCGCTCTACCGTGCCTGACAAGCCAAGCTGGCCTCCCAAGAAGCGCTTGTCGCGAAGGCGGGAGTTGACATTGAGAAGCGCACGGAAGAGCTCCAAGGCCTCAGGCAGGAAGCTCTCCGGTCCTTGGCGGAGGAGCGGGAGCAACTTCTCGAGGAGCGGAAAGCCTTCCTCCTCGAGAAGGCTGAAGCTGAAGAGAAGCAACGGCTTGTCGCCGAAAACTTATTCGCGCAAGAAGGAGAGTTGGCGCAGCGCAAGGTGAACCTTGACAGCCACGAGGAGGAACTTGCCGCGAGGGAGCAAGCAATTGGCGGGGCTGTCAAGGAAGCGAGGGATGCTGCCGAAGCTGTCGAGGCCGCCAAGAAGGAGCTGGGGACGAAGGTAGCGCAGCTGGAGGCTGATCTCAGGGCGAGCGGCGAGGAGGATGCTGACAAGTTCTTCTCGAGAAAGGAGCAAGGAGCTCAGCGCCGCCAAGGACTCCAATGCGGACCTCGAGTTGAAGCTGGCCACTTTGACTCAGACACTGGACGGCGCCAGGGAGCGGGAGGTGGTCTTGTCGGAGAAGATCAAGGCCGACGAGGCGCTGCTGGCGAATGCTGCTGCCGCCCACGACGCCTTCAGGGAGACAGTGGAGCATTGGACTGAAGGTCTTGTGGATGCTGCCGCTGCCATCTGCGAGAAGAATCCTTCATACTCTGCAGTATTGTTGGTTGCTTGCTCCTTGGGAAAGTGCATCTGGACTACGTACTTGAGGTGCTCTCCGGTGGGTGCGACAAGCAGCACGCCCGCACCAGCGCCTTGCAGCGAGAAGGCACCATCAAAGTACATCAGCCACTCTTTGTTCGCTTCCTTGACGGGGATGCTCGTCTCTGGAATTTCTTCATCTTGTGTTGGCGTCCACTCTGCTATGAACTCTGCCAATGCTCTGCTTTGGATAGTTGAAGTGCTCTCAAACTTGAGGCCAAAGCTTGATAGTTCTAATGCCCACTCGACAATCCTGCCTGTTGCTTCTGGATTTTGCAGTATCCTCTTCAGCGGAAAACGAGTGACGACTGTGATCTCATGTGCTTGGAAGTAATGGCGCAGCTTTCTCGAGGCCATGAGAAGGCCGAAAAGCAATTTCTGCACACCAGAGTACCTTGACCTAGCCCCCTGCAGAAGGGAACTGACAAAGTAAACTGGGCGCTGCACCATTCTCTTCTGCATCTTATCATGCTCCTGCGCAGATCCATCCTTGTTGGGACCAGAGCTTGTCGGCGAAGCCCCCTCCTTGTCGCTGGATGCATCTGCCGTGGTTGCTGGCTCATCATCTGCCTCCCTCTCCGCCACTAACGCAGTACTAACCACTTGATTGGTTGCCGCTATATATAGCAGTAACTTCTCTTGTGGCTTAGGTGCGACAAGTGTTGGAGTGGAGGACAGGTATCTCTTCAAGTCCTGTAGCGCAGCCTCCGCTTCCGGAGTCCATTTCATTGGACCTGCCTTTTTCAAAATTTTGAAAAATGGCAGGGCGCGCTCAGCAGACCTAGAGATAAACCTGCTGAGAGCAGCCCCACAACCGGCAAGTCTTCGTACATCCTTGACACGCTTTGGTGCTTCAATCTGCTCAATGGCCTTGATCTTGTCGGGATTGGCCTCAATTCCCCGCTGAGACACGAAGAACCCGAGAAGCTTGCCAGAGGGGACTCCAAACACGCACTTCTCGGGGTTAAGCTTGAGGTTGATCTTGCGCAGATTTGCAAAGGTTTCGTCCAAATCTTGAATCAGGGTCGCCCTGTCCTTGCTCTTGACCACTATGTCATCCAGGTAGGCTTCCACATTTCTGTGCATCTACGGCTCAAAAGCCTGGTGGACTACCCTTGCAAATGTTGAACCAGCATTCTTCAAACCGAAAGGCATCCGTACGAAATAGTACGTGACACACGGGGTGATGAATGCGGTCTTCTCCTCATCCTCTTCTGCCATGAAGATCTGATGGTATCCTGAGTATGCATCAAGAAATGAAAGCAAATCACATCCGGCCGTGGAGTCAACAATCTGGTAGATGCGCGGCAAAGGAAATGGGTCTTTGGGACAAGCTTTATTAACATCGGTAAAGTCGATACAAAGCCTCCATTTCCCGTTTGCCTTGCGCACGACTATAGGATTGGCCAACCACGTAGGATGGAGCACCCCTCTGACAAGGCCTACTGCTTCCAACTTCTTGATTTCTTCTGCGATGAATTCCTGGCGCTCCACTGCCTGTTTCCTGACTTTCTGCTTGACGAGCCGCGCATGAGGACAGACGGCAAGGTGGTGCTCAATTACTTTCCTGGGAACACCGGGGATGTCGGACGGTTGCCACGCAAACACGTCGACGTTCGCCCGCAGGAAAGCAACGAGCGCGCTTTCCTATTTGGGGTCGAGAGTGGCACTGATGGTGAAGGTACCACTAGTGCCGTCCTCCTTGGCGGACACCTTCTTGGTCTCTGGTGGAGCTGCCATTGTCTTCTTACATTTGCCGGTGGAGCTCGATGGTGCGTCCTCGACGGTAGCGCAGCACTCCGAAGAGGTGCGCTTGCCGGAGTTGGCATCAGAACTCGACTTGGTCTTCTTCTTCCCCCCGGGAGCTTCAGCGGCAAGTGATTTGTGATATGTTGCGGCTGCTGCTTCCCGGTAGATCTTGTCGGCACAGATAACAGCATCCTTCTTGTCGCCAGGGACAGAGATGACACTTATCGGGCCTGGCATCTTCAATACGTTGTATGCATAATGAGAGGTTGCCATGAATTTGGCGAGTGCTGGACGCCCAAGTATCCCATTGTAAGGCAATGGAAAGTCAGCAACGTCAAAAGTGACCCTCTCAGTCCTGAAGTTCAACTCGCTGCCAAATGTTACCGGCAACGTGATCTTTCCTTCGGCTTGCTCCTTCCCGGATTGATTCCTTGGAACGTGCCAGTCTCTTCGAGCTCGCTATCAGGGATCTGGAGTTTCTGGAGTACCGCGGAGGAGATCAAGTTCAAGCCGGCCCCGCCGTCAACTAGCATCTTGGTGACCTCGAGGTTGCGGATAGTTGGTGAAACCAACATCGGAAAGCACCCGACCGCAGTTATGCGATCAGGGTGATCCTCAATATCAAAGATGATAGGCGTGCTGGACCATTTCAGAGGCTTGCGTGACTCGACGGGTGGTTCTGCCGCATTGACTTCTCGCACCCACTGCTTGAGCTGGCGGTGTGAAGTATGCAGAGAAGCACCGCCGTCAATGCACAGGACCTCTATGGCTTTCTGGAACTCCTCCTCATCGGCCTCATCTTCATCCATATGTTCATCCTCGTCGTCATCTTCATCTTTGTCGCGGCCGCGGGGAGGTCTGTCTCCTTGCCGCTGCTTGGCCTTGCCATGGTGTCCTCCTCGGCCGGGACGTTTCTTGCTAGCTCCTCCAGCACCTTCCTGAGCTTTCTCCTTGTCGCGCCGCTCGTATTCAGCCTTTTGCTGCTCGACAAGCTGCTCGACCTTCTTGCAGCTCTGGAGGTCATGGCCCTTGGTGCGGTGGATCTTGCAGTATTGCTTGTTGGTGCCGTCCTGCTTGTCGGCGACTGCCATAGCTGCGGCAACCTCCTTGCCGGAGCTACCAGCTTCGGCTTTCTTGCCGGACTGCTCAACAACTAGCACATCTTTGCCTTTCTTCTTCCTGTTGTTCCGCCGCCGGTTCTTCCTTGCCGGGGCAGTGTCCTCACTATCAGATCCTTCTGCTCCTGTGTTCTCTCCGGGGAGTTTCCTCCCTTCCTCAGCACGTGCACACTTGTCAGCCAGGGCATATAGCTCACTGACATCTCTGATCTTGCACATCGCCATCTCCTCCCGCATCCTGTGGTTCCGCATGTTCTGATGGAATGTGCTGATTACCGCGGCAGGGTGGACATCTGGGATGTTGTGCTGTGCGCGGCTGAATCTTTGAATGTACTTGCGCAGGGGCTCTCCTTCCTTCTGGGCGAGCAGATGAAGATCGCTCTCTTGGCCATGAGGCTTGTGGCCGCCTGTAAAGGCGCCGACAAACTGATGGCACAAATCAGCCCAGGAGGATATGGAGTTGTCCGGCAAGTGCATGAGCCAGGATCTGACATTGGGCTTGAGCACCAGTGGGAAGTAGTTGGCAAGGATCTTGTTGTCCCGTCCTCCAGCAGCATGCACCGTGATTGTGTAGATGCTGAGGAACAACGACGGATGCCTCTTGCCGTCGTACTTCTCTGGTACACCTGGCTTGAAATTCTTGGTACTGGGCCACTGGACTTGCCGCAGCTCACGAGTGAACGCAGGGCAACCTACCGCGTACGGCAAGTCGCCTAGTTCCCCTGGCGCATGCACGTCAACAGAGGGCCTAACGCGCTTGTCGGATTGACGTCGCGCTTCTCTCCGGCGCTCGATGCGAGTACGAGCGTCTTCTTGCTGTCGTTCGTGAAGAACTTGGCGCTGATCGCCATGAGCTCGTGGATCTGACTATGCGGTGGAGTCGCTGTCGAGGTGGATCCGACGAGTTGGCGATCTTGGCCTACGGGGTGGAGAGTGCATGGTGGTTGCACCCCCATCGGTTTTGTCACCACAGGCTCATGCCTGGCAGTCCTACCGCGACTGCGATGCAGTTGGCTGCCGCGGAGTGTCGCCGTTGGCCAAGCCGATGAGACTCTGAATGGTGGCCCTCCATTGGTCGATCTTGTCTTCCGCTGGAGGGTAATCCAGGAGCAGCTGAGCTCGCACCAAAGCTTCTGCCGGAGTGGTGGGCGGCAGTGGCAAACGGTGCGAGGAGCGGGATATGCTCGGACTTCTAACTATGTTAGAAGGAGCAGCATCCCGTCCAGGCGACCGTGTCTCGCTCGTGCCAGCACGTTGGCGTGCATGCTGGTATTGAGCACCCCGAGATCCACCAGCTCGATCTTGTCCCAACTAACGTATGTTACTGCGAATACCATGACGCTGTCGGTCCTGCGCCTCCTGAGATGGGCGCGGTACATGTACGGACGCCGAGGTCTGCGCAGCCTTGTCCTTGGACCTGGTAGCATCGTGAGCTTCCTCGTCGACGTCCGTTCTTCCACCGGCGTCCACTCCACCACCCATTTGCTCCGGCGGTGGTGGAAGTGACGTGAACGGAGCAGCTGCCGCAGAAGTCTTCTTCTTCGGTGGCATGTCGATGAAGAAAATGAAGATCTAGCTCATGCAAACGCCGGATCAGGTTCACGCAATCTCGACGCCCCCTACCTGGCGCGCCATAGATGTCAGGGAAACTGATCCACGAACACCTATGGGGCCGGTGGACCTGGCCCCTTTCGGTTTGGCGGGGGGCGGAGGTCGCACGAAGAGCGGATCAAGGCGAAGCACACAAGCAGTTTACCCAGCTTCGGAGCTCTCCGGAGAGATAATACTGCTACTGCTGCTTGTCTGATTATATTGTGTTCTTGCTCGAGAGAGCTAAGTGTTTTTCTGGCTTCCGAATGAGTCGAACCCCCTTTACGTTGCGCATGGGCCTCCTTTTATATGCTCAAGGGGTCACCGACAGGTGGCAACGCGAAGAAGGGTAAAAGTGTAAAAAGTGTTGCGGTTGGTACACCTACTTGCACAGTGCGTCCTACCTAACCCTGACGGCAAGGGACAAAGGCATTAAATGCCCGTCTGTGTCGCCCAAACAGTGCAGAAAGGGACCGTCAGGGACGCCACCGTTCGCCACGATGGCGATCTTGTCAGCGTCGTATGCCACCGCGCACCGCTGGCTGCACAGCCTCACGCCACGCGCACCTGGAAAGGCCCCCAGAGCGACACGTTTGCGGATGTGCTGGAGCGTGGGTACAGAGTGGTTACTTGCCGTGGCAAGCGCCTTGCCGCGGTCGTCGTCTTGTCGCACCCGGAAACTTGTCGCTCACCAGGCCTCGAGATGCCTTGGTTGGTCTTCCCGGCAAGCTCCTCTTGCCGGGGCCTTGTTGCCTTGCCGGGGCGCGTGGCGCGTCGTGGCAAGTTCCTTGGGATGCCTTGGTTGGCCTTCCCAGCAAGCTCCTCTTGCCGGGGCCTTGTCTCCTTGGCTTGAATACTTTGTTCTTGAATGGCTCCAAGGGAACCACGGAGGACCTTGGCGGTCGCCCGGCAAGCCTTGCCGCGGGGTGCTGCAACTGCCCGTGCACAAGTTCAGGATACTAGGGTACCCCTACTCTAGTACACCGACAGAGATGGAACCCACCTTGCAATGCCTAAGACAATCTACGCGCCAGACTCATCGTCATTGAAGCCTGGTTCAGGGGCTACTGAGGGAGTCCTGGATTAGGGGGTATTCGGACAGCCAGACTATATACTTTGGCCGGACTATTGGACCATGAAGATACAAGACTCAAGACTTCGTCCCGTGTCCGGATGGGACTCTCCTTTGTGTGGAAGACAAGCTTGACGATCCGGATATTAGATTTCCTTCTTTGTAACCGACTCTGTGTAAACCCTAGCCCCCTTCGGTGTCTATATAAACCGTAGGGTTTAGTCCATAGAAGGACAATCATAATCATCATAGGCTAGCTTCTAGGGTTTAGCCTCAACGATCTCGTGGTAGATCAACTCTTGTAATACTCATATCATCAAGATCGATCAAGCAGGAAGTAGGGTTTTACCTCCATCGAGTGGGCCCGAACCTGGGTAAAATATCGTGTCCCTTGCCTCCTGTTACCATTAGCCTTACTCGCACAGATCGGGACCCCCTACCCTAGATCCGCCGGTTTTGACACCGACACCAGTCTTTTGCTAGCCATCACCTCTACTAAGCGGGAATACTGCTTGTGCATCCAAACTCCATATACCCCAAAGTTATTCCATATGAGTCCACCACACCTTCCTATATGCGGTATCTACCTGCCATTCCAAGTAAATTTGTATGTGCCAAGCTCCATACCTTCAAATGAAATTATGTTATGTATGCTCGAGCAACTCATGTTTGAACTAGGGTTGTCTGTATCTTCCATGCTAGGTGGGTTATTTTCAAGAGGAGTGGACTCCGCTCCTCATTCACGAGAAAATGGCTGGTAACCGGGATGCCCAGTCTCATGATCAAAAAGATAAAAGCAAATCAAAATAATTAAACAAAACTCCCCCAGGGCTGTTGCTAGTTGGAGGAACTCGTTGCTTCGAGCAAGCCATGTATTGATGCTTGTTGGTGGTGGCGGAGTATAAACTTTACCATTCTGTTTGGGAACCACCTATAATATATGTAGCATGGAAGATATCGCAATCTCATAGTTGTCGCGTTGACAGTAAAAGTATACCGCTCAAAATGTTATTCATCTCTATTTCAAAATCGAGCTCTGGCACCTCTACAAATCCCTACTTCCCTCTGCGAAGGGCCTATCTATTTACTTTTATGTTGAGTCATCACCCTCTTATTAAAAAGCACCCGCTGGAGAGCACACTGTCATTTGCATGCATTACTATTAATTTATATTGGGTATGACTTGACTGGATCTCTTTTTACCATGAATTACAATGTTTAGTCAGTCCTTCATCTTTAAAG
This sequence comes from Triticum aestivum, assembly GCF_018294505.1. Taxonomy (NCBI): domain Eukaryota; kingdom Viridiplantae; phylum Streptophyta; class Magnoliopsida; order Poales; family Poaceae; genus Triticum; species Triticum aestivum. The sequence goes on from NC_057798.1 coordinate 345,508,576, forward strand.
GTGCTCTACATTTATGTTTTGCGGTCTCGGAAAGGGCTAGCGAGATACCATTTTGTCATATCATATCATGATAATTTTCAGAAAGTGTTGTCATCCGAGATTTATTATTATTGCTCGTTAGCTGATTATGCCATTGACATGAGTAAATATGAGACCTAAGTGTTATTGTGAATATGGTTAGTTCATAATCTTTGTTGAAAACTTGAATGCTGGCTTTACATATTTACAACAACAAGAGCAAACAGAGTTTGTAAAAGTTTTTCTTTATCACTTTCAGTTTATCAACTGAATTGCTTGAGTACAAGCAAAGGTTTAAGCTTGGGGAAGTTGATACGTCTCCAACATATCTACTTTTCCAAACACTTTTGCCCTTGTTTTGGACTCTAACTAGCATGATTTGAATGAAACTAACCCGGACTGATGCTGTTTTTAGCAGAACTGCCATGGTGTTATTTATTGTGCAGAAAACAAAAGTTCTAGGAATGACCTGAAAATCCACGGAGATAACTTTTGGAAAAAATAAAAAATACTGGCAAAAGAATCAAGGCCAGGGGGCCCACACCCTGTCCACGAGGGTGGGGGGCGTGCCCCCTTCCCCTGGGCGCGCCCCTTGTCTCGTGGGCCCCCTGATGCTCCACCGACCTCAACTCCAACTCTATATATTCAGTTCCGCGGAGAAGAAAATCAGAGAGAAAGTTTCATCGCGTTTTACGATACGGAGCCACCGCCAAGCCCTAATTTCTCTCGGGAGGGCTGATCTGGAGTCCGTTCGGGGCTCTGGAAAGGGGGATTCGTCGCCGTCGTCATCATCAACCATCCTCCATCACAATTTCATGATGCTCACCGCCGTGCGTGAGTAATTCCATTGTAGGCTTGCTGGACGGTGATGGGTTGGATGGGATTTATCATGTAACCAAGTTAGTTTTGTTAGGGTTTGATCCCTAGTATCCACTATGTTTTGAGATTGATGTTGCTATGACTTTGCTATGCTTAATGCTTGTCACTAGGGCCCGAGTGCCATGATTTCAGATCTGAACCTATTATATTTTCATGAATATATGTGAGTTCTTGATCCTATGTTGCAAGTCTATAGTCACCTACTACGTGTTATGATCCGACAACCCCGAAGTGACAATAATCGGGATACTTCTCGGTGATGACTGTAGTTTGAGGAGTTCATGTATTCACTATGTGTTAATGCTTTGGTCTGGTACTCTATTAAAAGGAGGCCTTAATATCCCTTAGTTTCCAGTAGGACCCCGCTGCCACGGGAGGGTAGGTCAAAAGATGTCATGCAAACTTCTTTTCCATAAGCACGTATGACTATATTCGGAATACATGCCTACATTACATTGATGAACTGGAGCTAGTTCTGTGTCACCCTACGTTATAGCTATTACATGAGGAATCGCATCCGACATAATTATCTATCACTGATCCAATGCCTATGAGCTTTTCACATATTGTGCTTTGCTTATTTACTTTTCCATGGCTACTATTACAACAACTACAAAACTGCTATCGTTACTTTTGCCACTGTTACCTTTATTATCATACTACTTTGCTACTAAATACTTTGCTGCAGATACTAAGTTATCCAGCTGTGGTTGAATTGACAACTCAACTGCTAATACTTGAGAATATTCTTTGGCTCCCCTTATGTCGAATCAATAAATTTGGGTTGAATACTCTACCCTCGAAAGTTGTTGTGATCCCCTATACTTGTGGGTTATCACGAACGTGTACGTACATAGCGGTCGTTCGGTCTCTCTACAGCAATGAACCACGGCCGAGTAAGGTGTGGCACATGTCGTAGTAGAACCGCTGGCAATCAGTCCCGTCTATATCATGTATATGTACGTACAGCCACGCTGCAAGAAAGTAAATATGGCTACATACGTACATACGCGTGGGGTCTCGAACGTGTACAACGATGGCTTCATGTTCATCAATAGCCAACCGGCTAGGTCGGAACGGAGAAACTGCGTCGTGTTCATCGGGAGGCAACGTAATGCATCGTGTTCATCGGGAGCCAACCGGCTTGGACGGAACAGCCGAAACAAGGTCTGGCATACCATAGAACGAAGGAATCAACCTTCTATTCGACCGCGTACGATCAAAACAAGATCCTGTCCATCGGGAGGGGTTTGGCATACTGCAAAACAGAGGAAACAAACTTCTGTTCAAGCGCCTACGGTCAAAATGGGGTCCTATTCATCGGGAGGGGTGTGGCGTACCGTAAAATGGAGAAAATCGACTTCTATTGGAGAGCCGACCGCCGAAATGGGGTCTTGTTCATCGGGAGGGGTGTGGCATACCACAAAACGGAACTCCACGGGCTACTGATCATCCACCGTCAACTACCTCTCGCTCCAGCCTCCACTGCGTATTGTTCATCCACTGTCGTTCTCCAGCCTCCACCAACTACTTTTTATGGAGCCTCCACGGGGTCCAGTTCATCCACCCCAACCGGCTGTGGTGTGTTGGCCTCCCCGGGGTCCTGTTCATCTAGCAGAAATGGCCTACTACCACAGGGTCCTGTTCATCTAACCCCCATCGGGAACTGTTCATCCACAGCCAACCAATCGGCTCAACTCACCAGGCACCACGTCTCAACTCGTTCTACATACTGTGTGCATGGTAGCAATGATCACTGTTCATCGAGAGGAAACCCAACACCGGTTGGCTACGTCTCGCACGGGAGCTCGATCGGCTTCAGTAAAGTAGCAGCAGCGATTGATTGCTCGGGTTCAATTAGCAACAGTAGTGAAGGAATCGCCCGGGTTCAGTCATAAGCAGCAACGAACGAATCGGTCGAGTTCAGTTAATAGCCAACGGATCGATTGCTTAGGTTCATTAACGTAGCTAGTGTGATCGCTTGGGTTCATTAACATAGCTAGTGTGATTGCTCGGGTTCATTTAGAGCCAACGCCTCGCACACTCGTGCGTACAAGAGAGAAACACACAAACCACAGTGCATCGCTCGGCCCCGACCACCTACCCGTAACCGGGAACTTCCCGATATTTTCCTCGCCCTCGCATCTACCATGATTTTTTCCGTCATGGATGGCCCAAAGAATGTCATTCAGGTGCATCTTCGGCCCGCCTAGGACGGAAATCCCATTTTCTATCATGATTTTTTGTCATAGAAGTAGGAGCCCACCACATCTATGATGATACATGTTTTTGTCACAATTATTGTCATAGAAGCATCATAAGCATGACATAAATTTTTTTTTTCGGGCCAAAATGTCAAGAATGTGTCTTTTTTTGTAGTGTAATGCAAAGGAACATCATGTTATATTGCCCCTTATGATAGCAACCTTTATTATGCAGTCTGTCGCTTTTATTAATTTGCCATCACAAGTTTGTACAATGCTTGTTTTCCCTTACAATAAAAGATCTAACATATTTAGGAGCAATTTTTATTGCTTCATGCACTGATGACAACTTACTTGAAGGATCTTATTCAATCCATAGGTAGGTATAGTGGACCCTCATGACATGAAACTGGGTTTATGGTTTTTGGATGCACAAGTAGTATCTCTACTTGGTGTGGATTTTTGGCTAGTAAAGATATTGGGCAAACAACACATGTTGGAGGATCTATGACAATATAACTTTTATGTGAAAATAAGAAAACATAATTCATTATGTTGTCTTCCTTGTACAACGTCAACAGTTTGGCACAAAATACTTAATGGGGGTCACAATCATAAAAAATGTCCAAGATAGTGTATTTGCATAAGATTAGCATATGATCTTTTCAATAAATTTGCAAAATACTTCTATGTTTGTCAACTTTCTACAAAGTTTACCACTTATACTTTTCCTTATGTAATGTCATTACTTTCCATAATATTAGCATATCACCTTTTTCATTATTTTCATTTCTAGGATTGAAACATAAAAGTAAAGAAGCAAAAACTCAAACTACTCTTTATTATATAACTCTCAACTCGATTACATAGATAGATAGATCATGAAACTAGCACTCAAAAAAAGATCATACTAATTTTTATTAATAAATCATGAAATAACTAAGGATCTAAGTAAGATAGGTGAAGGAAATAAAAGTGGTGGTGATACGATACCAGGGCACCTCCCCAAAGATTGGCACAAGCCAAGGGGAGTGCCCATACCCATGTGTTCAAGTCTTCTTCTTTGGTGATGATGGTGATGATAAAGTAGCCGGCTTGTCATCCGGTTTCCAAGGCATAGGCTCCCCATCATAAAAAGATGAACGTGTCTCCGAAGTCCTGAAATCTGCAGCTAAACTCATACCTTTAAACCTTGCCTCATACTCAAAATTTTGGTTTTGCAGATCATATATTTGGCCTTGGAGATAGTCGTCGATTCGCTCATTGAATTCAAAGTCGATGTCGCCCATTGACTTGCCGTCCACCTTGTATTCACGAGTGAATTCCGTGATCATGGAGTGGTTGACACTGAGTCCCCGTTCCACCATCCGTTGGCACTTGCAGATCTCTTGCTCAACGGCTTCAAGCCTGGGCTCCATGCTTCCAGTCTTCTTAGGCCCTTGAATGTCACGGATGTGAAGCACCCCTGTGTAATATCCCAAAATTCTAAATTCTGGAATGTTATATTAAATAATAAATAGTTTTGATTTGATTGTTTGATTGTGGTGTGGTTGCTTGTGTGAAATTGAGTGAAATTTGAAACTTAATGAAAGTTAAATGAGAGGGAATAAAAGGACTTTCCCAAACTTTCAATTTTTTTTGCATTTATTATCTCCATGAATTCAAATTCATTTCATCACAAAACCCTAGAGAGAAGATGACATGACTTCTTCCATTTAAATAAATGAAAAGGGTTTTGAAAAGATTTGAATTCCATTTGGAACTATTTCAAATTCAGAAACTTTAAGAAACTCAATGATTTTCATCAGAGAAGATAAAATGACTTCTTCGAAACATATGAAATATGAGTTGAAAGTTTAAAAGAATCAAATTGAAAGTCTCTTTGAAATTATTTTCAATTTGGAGTTATTTGGTTTTTATTCAAATTATTTTTTCCATACATAAAATATATGGAAATTAGGGTAAAATGATTCCCTAAATTAGAAAAATTGAAAGAAAGAAATTTGAAATCATTTTAGTATTTTTAAAATTATTTTTATGAGATTTTATTGCAACCGTAGCACTGTTTAGTTTAGTTGAATTTTTGTGGAACTTATTTGCCGCTAAAAATATGTTCATGTTTTAGAAAATCTTTTTATGAAAATTTTGATATATAATATTCCTATGTACAATTTTATTTTTATTTACGTTATTTAGTTTTTTTTCCTTTTTTGTTTTTTTTAAAGAAACTCTATCTGTGGCCCATAACTATCCGACGCCCACATGCGCAACATAATCAGCACATAAACCATAACTATTTTTATTTATTTTTCGGTTATGCTTGGAGAAAAAAATTATTTTCAGAAAAGAAAATTAAATAAAAAAAACTTCTGCGCAGTACACGCGGCCGGCCGAAACGCCTAAGGCCTTTAGGCCCATGCGAGGCGCCTCCTCTGTTTCTTTTCTTTTCGCCTACATTTAGTCCCACATTGCCTAGCCTATGACTTTTAAGCCTCTTTTCCACCTATAAATATAGACCCATAGAGCCTCCAAAAATCATCTGATTTGGGTTAAATCAATATATTTTGGTTTGACTAGACTCACTAAAGAAAAAAAATTCTCCTCTCCAGCGGGACTTCTGGAAGTTGTCTTCTCTCTCCAAAGTCATCTTTTCTCTACCATATAAAGGTATCTTTCTTTGTTTTTTTACTTCCGTAGTTTATTATTTCTAGACTAATATGGTAGAATAATTAGATTATCAATTAGTCTCTGTATTTATATATTAGACCTAGAATTCTTTTAGCCATAGCCCTTTTTCTTCCGTAAAACAGCTTGACCCTGATTTTTCAAATAGCCATAACTTTTACTCGTTCATCCAAATTAGACAAAACCAACGCCAATATTTTCGTCTTGATTCCACCTATCTAATGAATTTATCAAATAAACTTTTGGCAACTTTAAAATTTCGAAATTTGTTCAGATTCATACTCAAATTTCTTTTGATCATATCTTTTTATCCGTATCTCTGTTTTCCATGAAGCCAACACCTAAATCTTTGTTATGATCCCCTCTATCCAGATAACCAACTTAAACATATTTTTGAATGTTTAAAATTTGGTTTCAAACAGATTTGAATTCAAACTTCTTTTGTTCATAACTCAAGTTTTATAACTCCGATTTAGTTGATTCTTTTTGCAAATCGAGGCTCTTGACCTAAACTTTCTGATAAGCCTAAATCCACCCAATTTTGGTACTGTTAGAAATTGTTTTCTGTTGCGAGAGTTAATTGCTTGTTTTCAAAGTTTTCCGAGATCTTTTCTTCGAATTTTATGCTTGAAATCTTATGTATGCAATTCCTTGCTCTCGATAGATTGAACGCAGTGTGACAAATAGAACTATCAAGAATTATGAGTGCGAATCATCTTCATCAACAGTACAAGGCAAGTTCACACTTTGATCATATTTTTCATACCCAATTTTTATACATTAGTTTCAACCCTCAAACATTGCACGAGTAGGTTTGACAACATGTGGGTACTGGGAAGTAGTTGATGAGGTAGGAACCTATTGTCTTATATTCAAACCCTTGGGTGTTACTACGTTATGCTTATATTGCTATGCTATGCTCGTAGATGTAGTTTGGTTTGAGGGAATTCAAGAAAGATGTGAGAGATATTGTTAATTAAAGGTTTAATTGAAGGTGGTTACTTTAATTCACATCTGGGTGGAATGGTTTGGGGCACCCTGGAGATACCAGTCGCTTGACCGGACACTTGGGGAATCCAGTGTTGTCCTAGGAGATCCCGGGGTTACCGTGTGATCATCCTATGGTTCGCCACCCAGGCTCAAAGGGGTCATAAGATTATTCATGCTAGAAACTTCCGTGTGCAGCCACAAGCCATTATGGGCTCTGGCATAGCTGAGTAAGTTGTGTGAGCTCTCGAAGAGGTGGACTAGCAGATGTAGGGGGATGTAGGTGGTACTGTGTACCCGGAGTAAAGAGTTAATGCTTCTGAAAGACTATGTCTTGGTCATCCGTTTCTCAAACATCACGTAGTTCGAGAAATCCAACGGAGGAGATCAAGTCTTGTGGGGAAAAGTGTGCAAACCTCTGCAGAGTGTACAAACTAATCATGATTAGTCGTGTCCCCGGTTATGGACATCTTGAGTATCTGGTACTTGAATTATTGGTTTGATCTCATCACTCTACTTAGTAAATTTGTTGGGTTGTCCATGTTAATTTGGATTGAGTTGGTGTTACCTTCTCAATATTTTCAACAAACTTTGTAGTGAAATAAAACATATTCCTTTGTTGTAGGGAAAGATTAGCTTTATGCAAAATTAAACATAGAGCCTCCACCAGCCAAATATGCATGTAGTGATAGCCATTATTCAGCATTGCTCTATAGTGTGAAATTGCCAGTACATTCAATGTACTGACCTACATGGCTGCAATGTCTCATGTTGCAGGATTCTTATGACGAGTAAGTGATACGTTAGGGTTAGGATTTCTACACTAAACTTTGTCGTTGGTGTTGATGGGAATCCACAACCTTGTTGTTACTTCCGCTCTATGGATTGAGGTAATAGTATTTATGTTACTTTATACATGTGATTTACCTCTATTATAAATCCTCGAGTACATGTTGATTGTAGGATGTGACCCTAGAGACTGGCAAGCCCATAGGAAAGATTTTCTCTAAAAACCTTATTTTCAAAAAGATCTTTTACATCTCTTCTTTTTTGAGATTTATCAAATATTCCTTTTTAGTTAGACCATACCCTTTTCCCCTGTTGACCACATGAAGATACGACTGATGAGACCACTCCAAGAAGTACAAGATATCGGACAACTAAGACCACTTTGGAATAAAGAGGATTTTTACCGTGCATTACAATGATGGAAACTACAACGGTTGAAGACTCCGAAAACTAGGAGAATTTTAATGTTCTAAAGAATTTCCAGATTAGTAAGACCTATGAAGCCTACCCTTATGGAACTTGGCAGACTATGGAAGTTGTCAATACCCGAGAATCAAGGTGTGTTGGAGAAAGACCGGAACATGGAGCGTTAAAACTCGAAGTTTTTGTCAAGGAAAACCCTAAGGAAGGAGATCAACTATGGAATGATAGCTCATGGCAATGACAAGGGCAGAAACATGGCTATCCATGATGCTATCGCTAGCTTGTGCTATCGTCACCGTGCTGAGTTAAGCATGCATTTCTTCGGAAGGATTGGATGGTAGAAGGCTAATGGAGAACCTATCAACAAAATATGAAATTTTAACCTTAGCTGGTGTATCGTCAGGATCTGGAGTATTACATCAAGAAGTTTAGGGTGGATCTTTAGGAAGCCGTATTTGAGAAGGAAGTATTTGGTGAAGAACTCAGCCCCAGAAACTGAAAATAGCCAAGTTGGAGGAGCAAAACCTCAAGATACCGGAGATTCGTCTGGAAACAAAGGATAGTAGGACCGTGGTTCATGCCAAGTATGTTGAAACCCAGAAGTTTGGAATGCAACTCTAGAAATATTAAAGGACGTCATGAGAGACTTCACGTCAACAAAGATGATCTGGCGAAAGAATTTGAGAAGGACAAGTCCGATTGGAAGAAGCCATCGGAGACATGAACAAGAAGACTTTGGCGACTTTGAAGATTTATTAACCTTTAGGAGACCAAACCCCTGTTATATACCTACGTTAGATGCGATGATTGTGAGCTGTCATTTGTTTGATGTTTTTTCGACAGCCACGAAATAAAATCTGTCTCTTTAAAACTATTTTTTTTATTGCGTGTATCCCTCTCTATCTCTCTTATCTCACCCCAAAATCCTTGGAACCAATAGAGGATGAATGGAGATGAACTCACATTTCCGGGACCGATAAGTCAATTGGAGACGGACCGATGGATTAAGAACATGGAAGGTCACATTAAGAATGACACTATAGTTGGAAAGGATATGGCCTAGCATGCTCTTCAGTGCTTCGAAAGAGGTGCTGCTACTAGGTGGAGGATGTACCAAAACATCAATGGATGGCAAGGAGTAACCACTTGGAAGTAATTTAAGTTAACTTTGTTAAAGTCTCGTCTTGTGTCCCCGAATTTGAAGCCTTATGGAAATGATATGAAGAAACTCGGTGCATGCAAGCTTTGTGGAGAAACAGGACACACCATAAAGAACACAAGTATGAATGCCCTAATTGTGAAGAAAGTCACCCAGCTAAAGAATGCCCAACTAGGCAGATTACTTGTTTCTTGTGTGAAGGAACTACCCACTACCCTGCTCAGTGTCACATTTACCCCATGGTACAAATAACCATCCAGCAGAAGAAAGAAGCAATGAAAGGAGCCATCATGGAAATTTTAGAAGAACCTGTGATGAAGGAAGAGGTGGAGGACCCACCCAAAGAAAACCCAATTAAACCCTACACTAAGTCTTGCTATTCATGTGAAGAAGAAGGACACATCTCCCAGAATTGTATGAATGGGGATCTTGTAGAATTCCCGACAATGGAAGTAGAGTATGACCCAAAGGAAATAGAAGCCCTGATTGGAACCGAAAAGTCCAGGAAGAGAAATAGATTGGATTCCAGGAAGGACCTGACTCATATCACCTATTTCAGGTGCAAAGATTTAGGGCACTACTTCAATGGTTGCCCAAAAAGGAAGCCGAGGACCCAAGTAGGCTATGTGATCACAAGGAAACCTCGAGACTTGTTAGAAGTAGTATGTTACCGCTATAATAAAGTAGGACACTTTGCCAGAGATTGTCCCAAAGAGAAGGAAGCTTGTGCTAAATAGTTGTGTCGAAAAAGAAATATACTCGTAGTAGTGGGAACAATTCTTTTACATTGAGGTGTTGAGTTGAGGCATGTAATGGAAATGTAGGAGATTGTAATAATTTGAGAATCAATAAAGTTAGCATCATTGGTAGTGATTTGGATTTTATGAGTAGTTATTCTATGAAGAAAGAATTTGACCATTTTCAAGGATATGAGAAATATGATCTATGGAGGAATTTGTGCAATTCAAGGGTGGTAGTACCCTGTGAGGACCCTTGACCCCTTCAAAAGATAATGATATTCCATGAAGTGGACTTCGGACAAAATAAGTACGAGTTTTATCTCGATATGTGGGATACCCCAAGAATATGAAGGGATGAAGTACTATTGGAAAAAAATGAATTATAATTCTAGGTAATATGGAGCAATTGTAAATCCATGATGAGTCTGAGTAATCACGTCTTAGTTTGGTACCAATAAAAGGAAGGGAGACAGTACAATTGGATGGATTTAAGAATGCTAGGAAGCTGAATGTTGGAATAATGATCAGTTGCCCCGATGATGAGTTCAAGGTTTACAAGTGATGAGATGGGCCATAACCCATAGGCTCCAGTACCTGCCAAGAAGCAAGCACACTCTTGCTAAAGGAAAACCCCTAGAAGAGGATATGCCTTTATCAACAAATGATCTTATAGGAGTTATGCAAAACCTAAGAGTTGTGAAGGAACGATAGATGTTTGTTTGGCTTGCAGAATCCATGGATTTATCCGAACTTAGTATGTCGACAAGAGAAATTCTGCAATGCTTGTGAGAATGACCGAGTGTTAGATTGCGAGATTCGCTAAACCATATACAAGGTAATGATTTGGGTGCAGGATGGATTGATCACCATACCGACTTACTCTTATTATTCGTCTTGCTATATGGGATGGTAAATCTGAGTGACTTACCCATAGTAGAGAGATGGCGATATTAAACCTTGTTTGAACCTTAGAATGTATGACAATTATTCCCCTTGTACAAGGCAGCTATTGCCAATCGTAGGATATACGGTGAGAATGAAGCCCAGACCCATTTCCTGCAGGAGAAACCATAAATTGTTGACCACCATGAGATATCGATAGTTGTTTAGTATTGGCGCCAGACCCGTCAGCTAAGAAGGCCAGTCATAGAGGTACCGTACCAAGATGAAATGGACAGAAGAATCGAGGGAAAAGGTTGTGCCACTACCGAATGAACCAGAGTAGGAATTTTCCCGAGAATCTGAGAAGACCAACACTGTCAAGAATAATGATGGAGTATATGTGCAAGTATGGAACCGTAACAATGCTTCTAAGGGTGGTAGCACCCCGGACCCCCTGTGATGATCGATGGATTTTGAGAAGACCCCGACCCTAACCTATTTCTTTCTAGCCTCTTCGAATCTCGAGGACGAGATTCATTTTAAGGGTGGTAGGTTTGTAACATCCCAATATTCTAAATTATGGAATGTTATATTAAGTAATAAATAGTTTTGATTTGATTGTTTGATTGTGGGTGTGGTTGCTTGTGTGAAATTGAGTGAAATTCGAAACTTTATGAAAGTTAAATGAGAGGGAATAAAAGGACTTTCCCAAACTTTCATTTTTTTGCATTTATGATCTCCATGAATTCAAATTCATTTCATCACAAAACCCTAGAGAGAAGATGACATGACTTCTTCCATTTAAATAAATGAAAAGGGTTTTGAAAATATTTGAATTCCATTTGGAACTATTTCAAATTCAGAAACTTTAAGCAACTCAATGAGTTTCATGAGAGAAGATAAAATGACTTCTTCGAAACATATGAAATATGAGTTGAAAGTTTAAAAGAATCAAATTGAAACTCTCTTTGAAATTGTTTTCAATTTGGTGTTATTTGGTTTTTATTCAGATTATTTTTCTCCACAAATAAAATATATGGAAATTAGGGTAAAATGATTCCCTACATTAGAAAAATGGAAAGAAATAAATTTGAAATCATTTTAGTATTTTTAAAATGATTTTTTATGAGGTTTTATTGCAATCGTAGCACTATTCAGTTTATTTGAAATTTTGTGGAACTTATTTGCCGCTAAAAATATGTTCATGTTTTAGAAAATCTTTTTCTGAAAATTTTGATAGAAAATATGCTTATGTACAATTTTATTTTTATTTTCGTTATTCAGTTTTTTTCCTCTTGTGTTTATTTTTCTTCAAAGAAACTCTATCTAACTATCCGACGCCCACATGCGCAACATAATCAGCAGACAAACCGTAACCATTTTTATTTATTTTCCGGTTATGCTTGGAGTACGCGCGGCCAGCCGAACCGCCTAAGGCCTTTAGGGCCATGCGAGGCGCCTCCTCTGTTCTTTTGTTTTCGACTACATTTAGTCCCACATTGCCTAGCCTTTGACTTCTAAGCCTCTTTTCCACCTATAAATATAGACCCATAGAGCCTCCAAAAATCATCTGATTCGGGTTAAATCAATATATTTTGGTTTGACTAGTCTCACTAAAGAAAAATATTTTTCTCCTATCCGGCGGGACTTCTGGAAGTTGTCTTCTCTCTTCGAAGTTGTCTTTTCTCTACCATATAAAGGTATCTTTCTTTGTTTTTTATACTTCCGTAGTTTATTATTTCTAGACTAATATGGTAGAATAATTAGATTATCAATTAGTCTCTATATTTATATATTAGACCTAGAATTCTTTTAGCCATTGCCCTTTTTCTTCCGTAAAACAGCTTGGCCCTGATTTTTCAAATAGCCATAACTTTTTACTCGTTCATCCAAATTAGACGAAACCAACGCCAATATTTTCGTCTTGATTCCACCTGTCTAATGAATCTATCAAATAAACTTTGTGCAACTTTCAAATTTTGAAATTTGTTCAGATTCATATTCAAATTACTTTTGATCATATCTTTTTATCCGTACCTCCATTTTCGATGAAACCAATGCCTAAATCTTTGTTATGATCCCCTCTATCCAGATAACAAACCTAAACATATTTTTGAATGTTTAAAATTTGGTTTCAAACAAATTTGAATTCAATCTTCTTTTGTTCATAACTTGAGTTTTATAACTCCGATTTAGTTGATTCTTTTTGCAAATCGAAGCTCTTGACATAAATTTTTGATAAGACCAAATGCACCCAATTTCGGTACTGTTATAAATTGTTTTCTGTTGCAAGATTTAATTGCTTGTTTTCGAAGCTTTCTGAAATCTTTTCTTCGAATTTTATGCTTGAGTGCTTATGTATGCAATTGCTTGCTCTCGATAGATTGAACAGAATGTGACAAATAGAACTATCAGGAATTATGAGTGTGATCATCAACAGTACAGGGCAAGTTCACACTTTGATCATTTTTTTCATACCTAGTTTTTATGCATTAGTTTCAACCCTCAAACATTGCTTGAGTAGGTTTGACAACATGTGGGTACTGGGAAGTAGTTGATGAGGTAGGAACCTATTATCTTATATTCAAACCCTTGGGTGTTACAACGTTATGCTTATATTGCTATGCTATGATCGTAGATGTGGTTTTGTTTGAGGGAATTCATGAAAGATGTGAGAGATATTGTTCACTAAGGGTTTAACTTAAGGTGGCTACTTTAATTCACATCTGGGTGGAATGGTTTGGGGCACCCTGGGGATACCAGTGGCTTGCCCAGACACCTGGGGAATCCAGTGTTGTCCTAGGAGATCCCGGGGTTACCGTGTGGTCATCCTATGGTTTGCCACCCAGGCTCAAAGGGATCATAAGATTATGCATGCTAGAAACTTCCGTGTGCAGCCACAGGCCATTATGGGCTCTGGCATAGTTGAGTAAGTTGTGTGAGCTCTTGAAGAGGTGGACTAGCAGATGTAGGGGGTGTAGGTGGTACTGTCTACCCGGAGTAAAGAGTTAATGCTTCTGAAAGACTGTGTCTCGGTCATCCGTTTCTCAAACATCATGTAGTTCAAGAAATCCAATGGAGGAGATCGAGTCTTGTGGGGAAAATTGTGCAAACCTCTGCAGAGTGTACAAACTAATCATGATTAGTCGTGTCCCCGGTTATGGACATCTTGTGTATCTGGTACTTGAATTATTGATTTGATCTCATCGCTCTACTTAATAAATTTGTTGGGTTGTCCGTGTTAATTTGGGATTGAGTTGGGGTCACCTTCTCAATATTTTCAACAAACTTTGTAGTGAAATAAAACATATTCCTTTGTTGTAGCGAAAAATTAGCACTATGCAAAATTAAACTTAGAGCCTCCACCAGCCAAATGTGCATGTAGTGATAGCCATTATTCAGCATTGCTCTATAGTGTGAAATTGCCAATACATTCAATGTACTCACCTACATGGCTGCAACGTCTCATGTTGCAAGATTCTTACGATGAGTAATTGATATGTTAGGGTTACGATTTCTACACTCAACTTTGGCGTTGGTGTTGATGGGAATCCACAACCTTGTTGTTACTTCCGCTATATGGATTGAGGTAATAGTATTTATGTTACTTTATATATGTGATTTACCTCTGTTATAAATCCTCGAGTACTGTGTGTGTCAGCATACCGATCCAGGGACGACACTTAAGCACAGAGACTTGATCGATTTGGGTCGGGTCGCTACACCCTGATAACCCACAAGTATAGGGGATCACAAGATTTTTTGAGGGTAGAGTATTCAACCCAAATTTATTGATTTGTCAAAGAATATTCTCAAGTATTAGCAGCTGAGTTGTCAATTCAACCATACCTTAAAGACTTAATGTCTGCAGCAAAGTATTTAGTAGCAAAGTACTATGGAAGTAATAGTAACAGTGGCAAAAGTAATGCTAGCAGTTTCATAGCAATCGTAATAGTGGCAATGGAAAAGTAACTTAGCAAATATCATTATGAAACGAACTCGTAGGCAATGGATCAATGATGGATAATTATGTTGGATGGCATTCATCATGCAACAGTTGTAACATAGGGTGACAAAGAACTAGCTCCAATTCATCAATAAAATGTAGGCATGTATTCTGAATATAGTCATACGTGCTTATGGACAAGAACTTGCATGACATTGCTACGTCTTGAGCTTGCGTTGGTTTTCCTCGAAGAGGAGAGGGTGATGCAGCAAAGTGTAGCGTAAGTATTTCCCTCAGTTTTGAGAACCAAGGTATCAATCCAGTAGGAGGCTCCTCAAAAGTCCCACGCGCCTACACAAACAAACTAAGAACTCGCAACCAACGCAATAAAGGGGTTGTCAATCCCTTCACGGCCACTTGCGATAGTGAGATCTAATAAAGATAGTATGATAAGATAAATATTTTTTTGGTATTTTTGATATAGATGTAAGAAGTAAAGATGCAAATAAAGTAGATGGAAAGCAAATACGATAAGAGATAGACCCGGGGGCCATAGGTTTCACTAGAGGCTTCTCTCAAGATAGCATAAGTATTACGTTGGGTGAACAAATTACTGTCGAGCAATTGATAGAAAAGCGCATAGTTATGAGATTATCTTGGCATGATCATGTATGTAGGCATCACGTCCATAACAAGTAGACCGACTCCTGCATGCATCTACTACTATTACTCCACACATCGACCGCTATCCAGCATGCATCTAGAGTATTAAGTTCATAAGAACAAAGCAACGCATTAAGCAAGATGACATGATGTAGAGGTAAAAACACATGCAATGTGATATAAAACCCATCTTGTTATCCTCGATGGAAACAATACAATACGTGTCTTGCAACCCTTTCTGTCACTGGGTAAGAACACCGCAAGATTGAACCCAAAGCTAAGCACTTCTCCCATGGAAAGAAAGATCAATCTAGTAGGCCAAACCAAACTGATAATTTGAAGAGACTTGCAAAGATAACTCAATCATACATAAAAGAATTCAGAGAAGATTCAAATATTATTCATAGATAAACTTGATCATAAACCCACAATTCATCGGATCTCGACAAACACACCGCAAAAAGAGTTTACATCGAATAGATCTCCACAAGAGAGGGGGAGAACATTGTATTGAGATCCAAAAAGAGAGAAGAAGCCATCTAGCTAATAAGTATGGACCCGTAGGTCTGTGGTAAAGTACTCACAACTCATCGGAGGGGCAAGGATGTTGATGTAGAGGCCCTCCGTGGTTGCTTCCCCCTCCGGCAGAGTGCCGGCAAGGGCTCCAAGATGGGATCTCACGGATACAGAAGGTTACGGCGGTGGAAATTGTGTTTCATGGTGCTCCTGGATGTTTTCGGGGTACGTAGGTATATATAGGAGGAAGAAGTACGTCAGTGGACGCCCGAGGGGCCCACGAGATAGGGGGTGCGCCCTAAGGGGGGGGGCTCCTATCTCGTGGGGCCCTCGGAGCTTTCTTGACTTGCACTCCAGGCTCTCCGGATCAGATTTGTTCCAAAAATAACGCTCCCGAAGGTTTCATTCCGTTTGGACTCAGTTTGACATTCCTTTTCTTTGAAATACTGAAATAGGCAAAAAAACAGCAATATGGGCTGGGCCTCCGGTTAGTAGGTTAGTACCAAAAATGATACAAATATGTAAAATAAAGCCCATAAACATCCAAAAGGGGTAATATAATAGCATGGAACAATCAAAAGTTATAGATACGTTGGAGACGTATCAAGCATCCCCAAGCTTAATTCCTGCTCGTCCTCGAGTAGGTAAATGATAAAAAAGAAATTTTTGATGTGGAATGCTACCTAGCATAATTCATAATGTAATTTTCTTTATTGTGGCATGAATGTTCAAATCCAAATGAATACAAAATAAAAGTTCATATTGACATAAGAAATAGTAATACTTCAAGCATACTAATCAAAGTAATCATGTCTCTCAAAATAACATGGCTAAAGAAAGTTATCCCTACAAAATCATATAGTCTGGCTATGATCTATCTTCATCACACAAAGTATTTAATCATGCACAACCCTTATGACAAGCCAAGCAATTGTTTCATACTTAAGTAATCTCAAACTTTTTCAACTTTCACGCAATACATGAGCGTGAGCCATGGACATAGCACTATATGTGGAATAGAATGGTGGTTGTGGAGAAGACAAAAAGGAGAAGATAGTCTCACATCCCCTAGGCGTATCAACGGGCTATGGAGATGCCCATTAATAGATGTCAATGTGAGTGAGTAGGGATTGCCATGCAATGGATGCACTAGAGCTATAAATATATGAAAGCTCAATAAAAGAAACTAAGTGGGGTGCATCCAACTTGCTTGCTCACGAAGACCTAGGGCACTTTTGAGGAAGCCCATCATTGGAATATACAAGCCAAGTTCTTATAATGAAAAATTCCCACTAATATATGAAAGTGACAACATATGAGACTCTCTATCATGAAGATCATGGTGCTATTTTGAAACACAAGTGTGGAAAAGGAGATAGTAGCATTGTCCCTTCTCTCTTTATCTCTCATTTTATTTTATTTCTCTTTTTTTCTTTCTTTTCTTTTTTTTCTTTGGCTTCCTTTTTTTTCTTTTTGGCCTTCCTCTTTTTTTCTTTTTCTTTTTTTTTCTTTTTGTAAAGTCCGAAGTCTCATCCCGACTTGTGGGGGAATCATAGTCTTCATCATCCTTTCCTCACTAGGACAATGCTCTAATAATGAAGATCTTCACACTTTTATGGATTTACAACTCAAAGCTAGAACAAGATATGACTCTATATGAATGCCTCCGGCGGTGTACCGGGATATGCAATGAATCAAGAGCGACATGTATGAAAATTATGAAGGTGGCCTTGCCACAAATACAATGTCAACTACATGATCATGCAAAAAGCAATATGAAAAAAGTAATGCGTGTCATATGAACGGAATGGTGGAAAGTTGCATGGCAATATATCTCAGAATGGCTATGGAAATGGCATAATAGGTAGGTATGGTGGCTGTTTTGAGGAAGGTAAATGGTGGGTGTATGGTACCGGCGAAAGTTGCGCGGTACAAGAGAAGCTAGCAATGGTGGAAGGGAGAAAGAGTGCTTATAATCCATGGACTCAACATTAATCAAAAGAACTCATATACTTGTTGCAAAAATTTACAAGTCATCAAAAACCAAAGTACTACGCGCATGCTCCTAGGGGTATAGATTGGTAGGAAAAGACCATCGCTCGTCCCCGACCGCCACTCATAAGGAAGACAATCAATAAATAAAATTGAGCTCCAACTTCATGACAAAGCGGTTCACCATACGTGCATGCTACGGGAATCACAAGATTCAACACAAGCATTCCTTAAATTCATAATCACCCAACTAGCATGACTTTAATATCACTACCTCCATATCTCAAAACAGTTATCAAGCATCAAATTGATCATAGCATCCAATTCACTTTCTATGATAGTTTTTATTATACCCAACTTGGATGCTCATCATTCCAGGACCAACTTTATGATCATAGAAAATACCATGCTGTTCTAAAAGACTCTCAAAATAATATAAGTGAAGCATGAGAGACTAGCAATTTCTCCAAAATTAAGACACCACTGTGCTCTAAAAGATATAAGTGAAGCACTAGAGCCAAAACTATCAAGCTCAAAAGATATAAGTGAAGCACATAGAGTATTCTAGCAAATTCTAATCAAATAGGCTTCTCCAAAAAGGTGTGTACAGCAAGGATGATTTTGGTAAACTAAAAAGCAAAGACTAATATAATACACGACGCTCCAAGCAAAACACATATCATGTGGCGAATAAAAATATAGCTCCAAGTAAAGTTACCAATGAACAAAGACGAAAGAGGGGATGCCTTCCCGGGGCATCCCCAAGCTTAGGCTTTTGGATATTCTTGAATATCTTGGGGTGCCATGGGCATCCCCAAGGTTAGGCTCTTGCCACCCTTTATTCCATAGTCGATAAAAGCTTTACCCAAAACTTGAAAACTTCACAACACAAAACTCAACAGGAAATCTTATAAGCTCCGTTAGTGAAAGAAAACAAAACCACCACCTAAGGTACTGTAATGAACTCATTATTTATTTATATTGGTGTTAAACCTACTGTATTCCAACTTCTTTATGGTTTATAAACTAATTTACTAGCCATAGATGCATTGAAATAAGCAAACAACACACGGAAAACAGAATCTGTCAAAAACAGAATAGTCTGTAGCAATCTGTAACTAACGCAAACTTCTGGAACTCTAAAAATCCTACCAAAATTGGAAGTCCTGGACAATTTGTCTATTGAACAGAAGAAAAAAGAATCAACGCAAAATCATGTTCCTGTGATTTAACAAAATTATATTTGTGCGTGCAAAGTTTCTGTTTTTCAGCAGAATCAAATCAACTATCGTCGTAGGTTATCCTATAGGTTCTACTTGGCACAAACACTAATTAAGAGATAAAAACACATCTATCCAGAAGGTAGATGAAAGATTTATTACTAAACAGTAGCAAAAAAACATAAATAAAAATTGGGTTGCCTCCCAACTAGAGCTATTGTTTAACGCCCCTAGCTAGGCATAAAAACAAAGATAGATCTAAGTGGTGCCGTAATAATAAGATATATCTTGAAAGCTCATCTCATATTCTGAGGCAAGCAAAAGTAATCAAAAGGGCTAAATTTAGTGGGACAAAGATCCCCAAGATCAATCACATGAGGAACGGGTTCCTCCCTTGGCCCTTCATAATGCACAACTATTTCATCACTAAAAGCATTATTTTGGCAAAATCTTGTAAGCCTATACTCAAGAGAGTACCCTAACTCATTGTTTCTGAGGGAAAAATTGTTATTAAGCTCATTAATGCAATCAACCAAGACATTGGTAGGAACCTTTTTTGTAAGGTTTTCATTAAAAGCGACATAGTCCGAAGATTGAAAACGTCTAATTTCCTCTTGATCATAGAGGATCGCTTCTATGGGTGGACGACCGGCGTCCACCTTATAGTGTGCAAAGATTTCTTTGGCCTCTCTTATGATAAATCTAAACTCATGAGCCAAAAAGATAGTAACAGCGTGCTTAACATAAGAATGCTCAATATTAGAGAATTCTAGGAAAATTCTTTGTATGCAAGGATGCATATGCATAAATTGTCTTTCAAGTTCAACTACAAGCATAGCGACAGCATCCGCAAGACTACTAGTTCTATGAAGAATAGAACAACCCATAGAAGGTAAAGCACCGGCACAAGTAAAGAAATCTTGAATAACACCTTTGCCAATGATGTTACCACTACCGATTCGAAACTTTTTAGTATGCAAGATAGGGGGTTCATCGGCCGGAGCCTCGGGATTTTCTGTGTTATCATTGTTGTCCATATCGATGATAATCTCCCCAATTTCAGACATAGAGGCAAACAAAAGCAAGGTGGAAGAAGGCAAGCGAAAAGGAGAGGAGGAGATTGGGAAAGAGAGGGCAAAAAAATGGCAAGGGTGAAGTGGGGGAGAGGAAAACGAGAGGCAAATGGCAAATAATGTAAATGGGAGGGAGATTGGTTTGTGATGGGTACTTGGTATGTCTTGACTTCAGAGAAGACCTCCCCGGCAACGGCTCCAGAAATCCTTCTTGCTACGTCTTGAGCTTGCGTTGGTTTTCCTCGAAGAGGAGAGGGTGATGCAGCAAAGTGTAGCGTAAGTATTTCCCTCAGTTTTGAGAACCAAGGTATCAATCCAGTAGGAGGCTCCTCAAAAGTCCCAAGCACCTACAAAAAAAACTGAGAACTCGCAACCAACGCAATAAAGGGGTTGTCAATCCCTTCACGACCACTTGCGAAAGTGATCTAATAAAGATAGTATGATAAGATAAATATATTTTTGGTATTTTTGATATAGATGCAAAAAGTAAAGATGCAAATAAAGTAGATGGAAAGCAAATATGATAAGAGATTGACCCGGGGGCCATAGGTTTCACTAGAGGCTTCTCTCAAGATAGCATAAGTATTACGGTGGGTGAACAAATTACTATCGAGAAATTGATAGAAAAGTGCATAGTTATGAGATTATCTAGGCATGATCATGTATATAGGCATCACGTCCATAACAAGTAGACCGACTCCTGCCTGCATCTACTACTATTACTCCACACATCGACCGCTATCCAGCATGCATCTAGAGTATTAAGTTCATAAGAACAGAGTAACGCATTAAGCAAGATGACATGATGTAGAGGGATAAACACATGCAATATGATATAAACCCCATCTTGTTATCCTCGATGGCAACAATACAATACGTGTCTTGCAACCCTTTCTATCACTGGGTAAGAACACCGCAAGATTGAACCCAAAGCTAAGCACTTCTCCCATGGCAAGAAAGATCAATCTAGTAGGCCAAACCAAACTGATAATTCGAAGAGACTTGCAAAGATAACTCAGTCATACATAAAAGAATTCAGAGAAGATTCAAATATTATTCATAGATAAACTTGCAAGCACAGAAGTCTCTAGTAGTTTCCTCACATAATATAACCCTCAGGAAGAACAGGCAATTCATATCTAGGGAGAGAATCATAATCATTACTTCAATAATATCATCTATTTTAGTAATTTCATTCTCTCTAACCCTAGCAACTTGTTCATTAAGAAATTCACTTAATGGCACAGTATTATCAAGCAAAGAGGTAGTATCATCATAAGCATCATGCAAAGTAGAAGTGTCATCATCAATAACAAGCGACATATTAGAATTAATAGCAGGTGTAGGTGTCGCAAGTTTACTCAAAACAGAAGGTGAATCAAGTGCAGAGCTAGATGGCAGTTCATTACCTCCCCTCATAGTTGAGGGATACATCTTAGTTTTGTTGTCTTTCAGATTCCTCATAGTGATCAACAGATATAAATCCCAAGTAACTCGGGGAATAAAGCTATTCTCCCTGGCAACAGCGCCAGAAAAAGGTCTTGATAACCCACAAGTATAGGGGATCGCAACAGTTTTTGAGGGTAGAGTATTCAACTCAAATTTATTGATTCGACACAAGGGGAGCCAAAGAATATTCTCAAGTATTAGCAGCTGAGTTTTCAATTCAACCACACCTGAAAGACTTAATATCTGCAGCAAAGTATTTAGTAGCAAAGTAGTATGGAAGTAATGGTAACAGTGGAAAAAGTAGTGGTAGCAATTTTGTAGCAATCGTAATAGTGGCAACGGAAAAGTAACTTAGCAAAGATCAATATGAAACAAACTCGTAGGTAATGGATCAATGATGGATGGCATTCATCATGCAACAGTTATAACATAGGGTGGCACAGAACTAGCTCCAATTCATCAATATAATGTAGGCATGTATTCTGAATATAGTCATACATGCTTATGGAAAAGAACTTGCATGTCATCTTTTGTCCTACCCTCCCATGGCAGCGGGTGTCCGTGTCAAAACCGGCGGATCTCGGGTAGGGGGTCTCGATCTGTGCGTCTAAGGCTAATGGTAACGGGAGGCAAGGGACATGATGTTTTACCCAGGTTCGGGCCCTCTCGATGGATGTTAAACCCTACTTCCTACTTGATTGATCTTGATGATATGAGTATTACAAGAGTTGATCTACCACGAGATCATAGAGGCTAAACCCTAGAAGCTAGCCTATGATGATTATGATCGTCCTTCTACGAACTAAACCCTCCGGTTTGTATAGACACCGGAGGGGGCTAGGGTTTACACAGAGTCGGTTACAAAGAAGGAGATCTAATATCCGGATCACCAAGCTTGTCTTCCACGCCAAGGAGAGTCCCATCCGGACACGGGACGAAGTCTTGAGTCTTGTATCTTCACGGTCCAACAGTCCGGCCAAAGTATATAGTCCGGCTGTCCGGATACCCCCTAATCCAGGAATCCCTTAGTAGCCCCTGAACCAGGCTTCAATGACGATGAGTCCGGCGCGTAGATTGTCTTCGGCATTGCAAGGCGGGTTCCTTCTCCGAATAGTCCAAAGTACCTGTTGTAACAGACAGTGTCTGGCTTCCCATCAATGTAGTACTCCTCGGCTTCTATGCTTCAATAATGGCCATCTCCATGTGTCGAGCGAATACGAGGAGCCGGGGCATTTCGCATTTGCCACCCCGGCCCTGTAGGCAAACCGTTTATTTGAAGGGACGGGGATCCTCAGATCCAAACCTCACCTTTTTCCCTTGAGCGAGCATCCGACAGAGCGCGCCCGGAAAAAACCATTTCAACATGGCCGGTCGCCGAAGATCCTCTTCTCACTCCCTTAGCTCTAAGCCAGGTGATTGGGAAGAGTGTTTTGTTCCCCATAGCCATTTAGTAGAGTTGCAGACCCAAGGGTTTCTTCCGCCGTCGTTCATCGTCCCCGTCCGAGCCGGACTAGCCACCTATGATGGCGGGTGTCGGTGTCAAAACCGGCGGATCTCGGGTAGGGGGTCCCGATCTGTGCGTCTTAGGCTGATGGTAACAGGAAGCAAGGGACACAATGTTTACCCAGGTTCGGGCCCTCTTGATGGAGGTAAAACCCTACTTCTTGCTTGATGGATATTAATGATATGAGTAGTACAAGAGTAGAACTACCACGAGATCGTAGAGGCTAAACCCTAGAAGCTAGCTTATGATGATTATGATTGTGATTATCCTTCTAAGGACCAACCCCTCCGGTTTATATAGACACCGGAGAGGTCTAGGGTTTACATGGAGTCAGTTACAAGGAAGGAAATATAATATCCGGATCACCAAGCTTGTTTTCCATGCAAAGGAGAGTCCCATCCGGACACGGGGCGCAGTCTTGAGTCTTGTATCTTCACGCTCCAATAGTCTGGATGAAGTATAGAGTCCGGTTGTCCGGATACCCCCTAATACAGGACTCCCTTAGTAGCCCCTGAACCAGGCTTCAATGATGATGAGTCCGGCGTGCAGTCTTGTCTTCGGCATTGCAAGGTGGGTTCCATCTCCGAATACTCCAAAGTAATTATCGAACACTTAGACCGTGTTCGGATCTGGAAGATGATCTTCACATACCACCGTAGAGAGAATGATATTTTACAAACATAATCTACTGAAAACTTTTTTAGACATCATGACATGTCATTACGATTGGGTCGTTATTCGAACCGTTTTCCCACAACCAGCCACAATGCATATTGCGAGGCGGTTTCCTTGACACGTCTTGTCAAAGCAGAGATCGTGTCACCTTATCACGGGATTCTCATCAATAGAGGTATGGGTAACCCAACCGCGCCATCAATCGTGGCGCTTGGGAAGTAAGTGATTCTCAACGGGCAAGTGGGGAGGCGCACCGCTTTCGTCGCCTCTATAAAGGGATAAAGGTTCCCCATTTTCACCCATGCCTTCTTCCTTCCTTGCTCATCCTTGCCTCCTCCAGCTCCAGCGCCCTAGTCCAAGCCCTCTCTGCACAGGTAAACATGTCCGGAGCAGGAGGCAAGTGGGTGGCTTCCACCGTGAAGGAGAAGCATATCACGAATCTTCGGGCGGACGGATACTTGGCCGCAGACACCGCGCACCGGCTACCGGATGAAGGGCAGGTCATTCCAACCCCGGAACCCCACGAGAGGGTCGTGTTCCTCGCCCACTTCATCCGTGGACTGGGGTTTCCACTTCATCCCTTTGTCCGCGGGCTCATGTTCTATTACGGGCTAGATTTCCATGATCTAGCCCCGAATTTCGTCCTCAACATCTCGGTGTTCATCGTCGTGTGCGTGGCCTTCCTCCGCATCAAGCCTCACTTTGGCTTGTGGCTACAAATCTTCTGCGTGAAGCCGAAGATCGTGAGCGGCCAGCAAGCGGAGTGTGGAGGGGCCATGGTCGGCAAGATGCCTAACGTCACCTGGCTTGACGGCTCCTTCGCGGAGACCGTGAAAGGGTGGCAATCGGGGGTGGTTCTACAACACTGAGCCACGCGACGCCAACTGGGCGGCGGCCCCCGAATTCAGATCTGGAACCCCATGCGGCTCACCTCCTGGGAAAGGAAGGGCCTGGCCTGGGGCAAACCTACAGAGCTGACCGGACTCTAGAACTGCATCAAGAATATGAAGGACAAGAACATCAAGCTTGTCAATGTGATCCAGGTCATGCTTGTCCACCGGGTTCTTCCGTGAAAGATACGGGTATTTAATCTGTGGGAGTTCGTCCCGGCCAAACACCAGACGCTTCGGAAGCTCTACGGCATGACGCTCAAAGATGCATGGAAGGCGCTGTTCAAGGCCTCCGAAGCACCTCCTCCCATATCCGAGGACCGTGGACTTCATGCCGCACGCCTCCCCCCCCCCCCCCCGTCCGGTGAGTTTTCTGACTACCTCCGGGTTCAGTTTTTCCCAATATATATGTGGGGATGTCTTAAGTCATCGTGTATATTTGACCAGGATTATGTGGAGACAGCGGAGCGGATTGACTGTCCGGCTCCGCTACCGGAAGGTCCAGCCGATGCTCTCCTGACGGAGATGCTAGTCCCGGCGCCCTACAAGGCACCGGAGAAGAAGGTCCCGGGGATCAGGAAGGGTCTCCGGCGTAAGTTCGTATCGGAAGCCTCGTCCTAAGACGACGAGGCGCACTCCTCCCCCGAAGGGGAGGAAGAAGAGGAAAGGGCCGCCCCATCCGGAGAGGATGAGGGGCCTAAGGAGGCGGACCAGGGGGCCGGGAAAGACCCCCGGCGCAAGGTTGTCATACCTTCATCGTCCGAAGACGACGAGGCAGATTCCTCCCGCAGAGGTGGGGGGAAACACGAAGAAATTCTTCCTCCCCGCACTTGGGAGGAGAAGAAGAGGAAGGCCGCCTCGGAGGGGGAGGCTAGGACATCCAAGAAGGGAAAGGTGTCCCTTCCGGACTACTCCACCATGACCGCCTATAGCGAGGAGGGGTGGCTTGCCCAGGGGGAAGCCCCTAGTAAGATCGTAAGTATCCGCACTCTGTTGTACTTTTAGTGTGGCTTTGATTCATAGTCTTGTTATAACAACGAACATATGTGCAGTCCGGTCAGGGTCCATACCAAGGTATCGTCTTTGAATGGGTCCTTAAGTGACTCGGCGATGAACTCGCTCCCGACGGCCACTACTCCTCAGCCTGCGGATGACACGGAGGTGTTGTCCCAAAGGCTCCTAGAACGGGGGGAGGTGACTCTGGAGATGCCCCAAGGCGGAATTCCAGATGTCGGACACGCGGGGTTTAAGATCCCCGCGAATCGTGCCGATGTGAGCCACAGCAAGCCGGACTCTCAGCCGGATACTGTGCCGGAGCCTTCGATGGTTCCGGATGCGAGCAGGCGGCCCCTCGCTAGGGAAGGCGAGCCGTCCGTGCCGATGACTTCCATTACGCCAGAGGCTTCGGATAGTCTGCTGGAAGCTCTTCGCGGCGCTTCCATGGATGAAGAGAACCGTACTCTTATGAGTGTGGTAATTCAGAAGGTCCTGTATGCCAAGAGCGGACTAACCGAAGCATGCACGAGCCTCCTAACAGGCTTTGAGGTAAGTAATAAAAGTGTGTGAAATTACCACCCGATAGGTAGTAGCCCCTGATACTCTATTTGGTGTTCGGAAAGAAAAGCCAAACATAGGGTAAATCATAACCCACAGGAGTCTAATAGTAAGTGTGCATGTGAATGAGCAGGCTGTGCTGCTTGCCGCTGCTGTCCGCACAGCCATGGTCACCGGACTAAAACGGGACCTGGAGCAGGCGCAGGGAGAGCTCGGCCTCACAAAGAGGCAGCTCAAAGAGAAAAAAAGTTTGTGATACCCCGTTCGCATATACTGAAGGATAGATAAAATTAGTTATTCTGACGACAAAGCGTCATGATTTTGTAACAGGGGCCACCACCGAAGTGGCATCTCTGAAGAAAGCGTTGTCCGAGGCTTAGGACAAAGCGGCTCTAGAGCGCAAGGAGCGCGAGAAGCAAGATGCTAGAGTGGGTGAGGTACAGCAAGAGCTCTAGGATCTCGGCAAGAAGTTCGAGTCCCTGGAGCATGATCTTAAGATGAAAGAGACTGAGCTTGCGAAGGCCCTTGCGAGTGTGAAAGACTCCAAGGCCGAAGCCGAAAAGGCATAGCACGAAATCCAGGCAGCCAAGAAGATAGCGGCGGGTAAGACATTCTATATGCAAAGCATGTGGAGGAGGCGTTTCTTTTACTTACCCGAGTTCGGAGCTCTCCAGGGGCATTCGCAGATCTTCCACACAGCGTATCAGATGCCGCGGAGTTCTACCGCGCCGAGGAGGGGAGCTCCACGGAGAAGCTGTTCTGGTCCCAGTATGCTGGGGCCGAACACCCAATGCCTCTAAGTGACCAACTGAAGCAGTTGGTTGAGCTCCACAGGGCGGCTGAAGTGGCTTTGAGAAATTTCATAGTCCGGATGTGGCCTGGTGCGCCCTTGCCAACTACCTACTTCGGCCTGATCAAGCAGATGGTGAATGCCTGTCCGCGGCTTGAAGTTATCAAGTGATCCATTTGCATTAAGGGTGCTCGCGGGGCCTTTGCCCATGCGAAGGTGCATTGGGGCAAGCTGGATGCGGAGAAGCTGGTGAAGGACGGGCCGCCGGAGGGCAAGGCGCATCATTGTCGCAAGAAATATTATGATGGCGTTATGAAGGGTGCTCGTCTTGTGGCCGATGAATGTACCAAGGACACAATCCTTCAGTGAATGTACTTCTGCCGTTGTTGTAATATAAAGACGAAGTTATTTGCGCTATATAGCGCTTTTGATTTAAAATATTACCTTCTGTGCGGCTGTTTATAGAATTCTGAAAGTAGGCCTGTCGTCGGCTTCCGCCCCCACGCAACTAATACTGGGGTGTTCCTGGAAAAACCCGGACACTCTTTATCCAAATTTTTGGTCCCTTAAGGAGGTATCCGGCGCAGCGAACAAGGCAATCGGACTATGCGGCTTTATAACTTTCACTTAGCCATAGAAGTATACAATTTTAAATTTCAGCGAAGCCCCAAGAATTTGGAAGGCCGAATTGGGGCGCTATATACGCCTAAATCTGACGAAGCCGATTCCTTGCCTAAAGCGGAAAAAAATCTTTAAGGATTTTGAGACCTCTCGAATAGCGACCAGCTCTCGGCACATCATACCGGTCAGTTTTCGGCTTTCTCTACTGAGGTGCTCGTCCGGAAGAACCGGGACACAATCACAGTAGTTCTCCCTGCGCTACCTTAGCCGATAAAATGGAACGTAAGGTACCAAAACAAGGAAGCCAGGCAAACCCAACTATTGACCCAAGACATGATTCGGAGCTGATGCATATAGTGCTATAAGTTCAGGGTGCCGCACTATTGAAAGTGTTCGTACTTGTTTTGCCATATTATGAGGCGCCATAAGGAGCCCCTGGCAAACTGATCGTACCAAGGTGTACGGATGCAATATTAAACAAACATTTATAGGAAAAATGTGCAAATAGGAATAATAAGCTGACGCTATATATTATCCCCCATTGATGAATAATACGTTTAAGCGTATGTTTACAATGGGTGCAGTTAAGCAGAAGTAAATAGGACTATTTAACATGTCCTGTCCAAGGGCGGGCCGCATGTAGGTATATAAAACAGGTGAACAGATTCCACCTCGGTATTTCCTTTGTGCGCAAAGACTGTTGCCTCCTTGGTTTTTTCTCCTGTGTAAGTCCGACAATCCGGCTCTTCTGGAGAGGTTGCCCTAAAGCAGTGTCCTGAAAGATAAGAAGGGAGGGTTATGAAGGTATGTTGCGGTGATACCGCACTGTTGACTGAGTCACTGCTGCGCCTCCGCCTATGCCCATGGTATTTCGAGTGCGTAATTGTGTACGCGTGGCACGAATGCTGCTTTGATGGGGCTTGAGCGGAGGCCGGACTGCTAGTCGCGCTCTTGGCATGCCTGGTGATCCTATTGCGGGGTGCTCCGGACTCGCTTGACGGTGCTCGAGGTTGTCGTCGCCGGATTGGTGGTTTGTCAGAGGAGGCCGCATTGTACTTCCGCCACGAGGGCTGCAGTATGCTCCTCTATACGGAGAGAGCGGTCCATGTTTCCGTTTACTGTTATGACCCCGCACGGTCCTGGCATCTTGAGCTTGAGGTATGCATAGTGTGGTACTGCATTAAATCTAGCGAATGACGTTCGTCCAAGCAGTGTGGGGTAACCACTACGGAAAGGGACGATATCGAAGATTAACTCTTCGCTTCGGAAGTTATCCGGAGATCCGAAGACCATGTTATATAGCCCGTGTAACGGGCCTCTACTCCAGGAATTACACCTTGAAAGGTGGTTTTGGTGGGCTTGATCCTTGAAGGGTCGATGCCCATTTTGCGCACTGTGTCCTGATAAAGCAGGTTCAGGCTGCTGCCGCCGTCCATAAGGACTCGTGTGAGGTGGAATCCGTCGATGATTGGGTCTAGGACCAATGCGGCTGAGCCGCCGTGACGGATGCTGGTAGGGTGATCCCTACGATCGAAAGTGATCAGACAAGCTGATCATGGGTTGAATTTGGGGGCGACTGGCTCCATCGCATAGACGTCCCATAGTGCTCGCTTCCGTTCCCGCTTGGGAATGTGGGTGGCGTAGATCATGTTGACCGTTTTCACCTGGGGAGGAAATTTCTTTTGTCCCCCCGTGTTCGGATGCCCGGGCTCCTCGTCATCGTCGTTGTGCAGCCCCTTGTCCTTGTTTTCGGCGTTTATTTTACCGGCCTGTTTGAACACCCAGCAGTCTCTATTAGTGTGGTTGGCTGGCTTGTCTGGGGTGCCATGAATTTGGCATGAGCATTCCAGTATGCGGTCCAGACTGGATGGTCCCTGATTGTTTCTTTTGAACGGCTTCTTCCGCTGACCGGATTTGGATCCGCTGAATCCGGCATTGACTGTCGTGTCTTCAGTGTTGTCGCCGTTGTTCTGTCGCTTATTTCTGTTGCGCTGTGGCTTGCCGTTATTGTCATGGACCTCCGAAGTGCCAGAATGTGGCATAGTGCTGCTGCGAGCCAACCAGATGTCCTCACCCGCGCAAATGCGGGTCATTAGTGTCGTGAGAGCTGCCATGGACTTGGGTTTCTCCTGGCTGAGGTGTCGGGCGAGCCACTCGTCGCGGATATTATGCTTAAAGGCCGCCAGGGCTTCGGCGTCCGGACAGTCGACTATTTGGTTCTTTTTAGTTAGGAACCAAGTCCAGAATTTCCTGGCTGACTCTCCGGGCTGTTGAGTAATGTGGCTCAAGTCATCGGCGTCCGGTGGTCGCACATATGTGCCTGGGAAGTTGTCGAGGAATGCGTCTTCTAGGTTTTCCCAACTGCCAATGGAATTTGCGGGCAGGCTGTTTAGCCAGTGCCGGGAGGGTCCTTTGAGCTTATTTAATATTGTTGAGTACCCAAACGGGAGTGAACGAAATAATCAAATGTGGTGTTTCATTAATATGCAACTCGTTGCATATTGAGTTCCACTTAATTTGTAGTATTGTTTGTTGCACTTTGCCATGCCATGCCTATTTAAACCGGACATGCATCATACTTGTTTGTGCATCATGCTATGTTTATACTTGTGCATTTACCATGTTGTTTGTTTCTTTCCGGTGTTGCTTCTTAGTTCCGGTAATGTTGCGATTGTGAGGATTCGTTCGACTACTCCCGTTCGTCTTCTTCATGGACTTGTTCTTCTTCTTAGCGGGATTTCAGGCAAGATGACCGTCACGTTGGATCTCATTACTATAATTCCTATGCTAGTTGCTTCGTTCTATCGCTATGTTGCGCTTCCTATCACTTGTTCTTCAAGCCTCCACAAATTGCCATGTCAGCCTCTAACCTTTTCACCCGTCCTAGCAAACCGTTGCTTGGCTATGTTACCGCTTTTGCTCAGCCCCTCTTATAGCATTGTTAGTTGCAAGTGAAGTTGAAGATTGCTCCATGATGGACAGGATTATGCTGGGATATCACTATATTTCTTATTTAATTAATGCATCTATATACTTGGTAAAGGGTGGAAGGCTCGGCATTATGCATGGTGTTTTGTTCCACTCTTGCCGCCCTAGTTTCCGTCATATCGGTATTATGTTCCTGGATTTTGCGTTCCTTACATGGTTGGGTGATTTATGGGACCCCCTTGACAGTTTGCTTTGAATAAAACTCCTCCAGCAAGGCCCAACCTTGGGTTTACCATTTGCCTCACCTAGCCCTTTTTCCCTTGGGTTTCTGGAGCCCGAGGGTCATCTTTATTTACCCCCCCGGGCCAGTTCTCCTCTGAGTGCTGGTCCAAACCGAGCGATGTCCGGCGCCCCCTGGGGGAAGGAATTTCGAGACTTATCGGGTCTTCTTGGGAGAAGGAATATCCTTCATTGACCGTGAGAGCTTGTGATGGGCTAAGTTGGGACACCCCTGCAGGGTATAAACTTTCGAGAGCCGTGCCCGCGGTTATGTGGCAGATGGGAATTTGTTAATGTCCGTTTGTAGATAACTTGACACCAGATTTGAATTAAAAGGCATCAACCGCGTGTGTAGCTGTGATGGTCTCTTTTCGGCGGAGTCCGGGAAGTGAACACGGTTTTGGGTTATGCTTGCCGTAAGTAGGAGTTCAGGATCACCTCTTGATCATTGCTAGCTTCACGACCGTTCCGTTTGCTTCTCTTCTCACTCTCATTTGCGTATGTTAGCCACCATATTATGCTTAGTCGCTGCTGCAACCTCACCACTTTACCCCTTCCTTACCCATTAAGCTTTGCTAGTCTTGATACCCATGGTAATGGGATTGCTGAGTCCTCGTGGCTCACAGATTACTACAACAATAGTTGCAGGTACAGGTTATGCGATGATCATGACGCAAGAGCGATGCTTACTCATTTTGGAGTTCTTCTTCTGCTTCTTCTTCGATCAGGGGATAGGTTCCAGGTCGGCAGCCTGGGCTAGCAGGGTGGATGTCGTTTGAGTTTTTGTTTGTGTTTCATCCGTAGTCGGATGCTGCTCTAATGTAAGATGATGTTGTATTCGTGTGGTATTGTATGCCTTTTGTATGTATCCCCGTCTATTATGTAATGTTGATGTAATGATATCCACCTTGCAAAAGTGTATCAACATGCGGTTCTATCCTTGGTGGGACCTTCGAGTCTCTTTAGGATAGTATCGCATATTGGGCGTGACAAGTTGGTATCAGAGCCTCGACCGACCATAGGAGCCCCCTTGATTGTTGGTCGTTGTTGAGTCTAGAAGAAAACTATTTTGAGTCTTAGGATTATATATATTGGAGAGTAGGATTCTTTTTACTCCTCAATCCCTTCGTCGCTCTGGTGAGGTCTCCTGACGTAGATGTTTTGTCTTTCCTCTCCTCAAATTTCACGAAAAAAAATTTAGGATCACGCGGGTATCTTGGGATCGTTCCGATAGTCTTGTGATGAGAACATTGTTCTTGGTGCCTCCTAACATTTAGGGGTTGTGGCAGTGTCCCGGGAAGTTGAGCTCCGAGGTGTTGTCGTCACAGTTTTATCGTTACAGTTCTGGAATACCTGAGTTTTGCCGACATCGAAAATCTCTTTTATGCAGTTGTTGGTGAGATAACCTCGACGCCACCCAGTACTGGCGAGTTCGGGAGTATTGCCATAGCTCGTATAACTGATGCTTTTTGAAGGATGAGGTACACGATTTCCGGAGTTTTCTTGGTTATGTGTTGACGGATGGATACAGCTGGATGTAGGGATTGTTAGTCTGGGTGAGATATATTGCTTCCCCTCTATCCCCAACACTAGATTGCATAACCAGAAAGTTTCGGGAGTATATAGGTGGGAATTCAAGTAGCTCCTAGAATATCTTTCCGACAGATGCATGATATGAGATTGGGGTTCGACGTCTAGTGGTCCGCCTATCCACGGTCGTTTTTACAGTGGTCTCATTGTGTCTTAAAGAGCCCTTGGCTATGCTGGTTCGGGGACACTTCGTATGTCATGTGCACTGCCTTGTACATGATGGTGCTGTACGATCGATCCCGTGTGGGCCCCACCACGAAAACTTCGGACGAAATCTCTATCATATGTTTGTTCCGGCTTATTCTGCAAGCCAAATCCTTTGTTTTGTTTTATTTGTGGTATTCGAGTTGCTTCAATGTCAAGTGTTGATTCCATACCTTTTCTAAACGGTGTTCTCATATTTCTATGGGAGTACTAATCCTTTTGATCATCGAGATTGTCATGTCAATTCTTTTCAACCGGTGTGCCTCTCTTCAAGTGGATCTGATCATTTCAACATTTGTGAGATCAATTCTAAGTTTTCTCAACGGTATCCGTTTCATCCGTCCCCAAGTTGCCTTTGTTTTCCCGCCCTCCCACCCTTTTTATTCAAGGACTCAGATTTCTTAATCATGTATCCTTTTTATTCGTGGGAAGTCTCTTCATTCCTTTCTTTCAATGTTCTTATCCGGTGATTTCCCATGAAGATGCTCAACAGTTTCAAGTTCATCATCCTTCATTATTGTTTCTTCTCCGGTGGATCCAATTTGAGCTTTCGATATTCATCATATTCCTTTCCTCGTTTCTAATGCTTTCTCTTGCCGATGCACCTCTTAATCATTCACTTCTTCCTATTCATTTGTTCTGGAGTGCTGAAGATATCTCATAAGACTTGTGTTTCCATTCTCAATCCGTTCAAGATATTTCGGGGTTGTTATCTCATTCAAGCCATTTAATTCTACCGGTGCAATCTCTCTTCTAAATTGTTCAACGGTGTATCTTCTGAGTGGGCCCTAACCCACAGGTCTTTTTCCAGGATCCTACCTGACTCTTCTAATTTATCTAGAGCGATTCTCAAATTCTTGCAAAGTGTGACGTAAGAATGGATTACATCAGTCATATTCCTTCTCCAAGATCATTTTCAAATTCTTTTCATCGTTGATTCAACCTTTCTATTCTTCATTTCGAAGTATCTCAACAATTCATGGTGGTTCTCATCATCATTCTCAACATTTGAAGACCGAAGAAGGATTTCTCCTAAATCTTGGTCCGTTCTCTTAAAGATTCATAGTTCTAGCTTATGTCATCCTCTCATAATTGTTTTCGATTGTGAGAATTCTTTTCAACCATCCGACGCATTTCAGGAGTTGCTTCCTTTCTTCATAATTTGAATGCCATCATTTCTGAATATTACTCATTCTCAGCGTGTAGCTATCGTTCTCCAAATCTTACCGGCAAATCGTTCAAGTATCCTCTAACCAGTTCATGTTCTCTCCGTTCTCATGTATCTAAATCCCCTCAAGTATCTTCATTTGTTTTCCAATTCTTCTCGGTGAATTGTGCCTTTGATACTTTCATTTTCAATTCTTACGGTGGTTCGTTCAAGATTCCTCTTCCTTTGCTACCGTATCATTTCATTCGTTGGTTCCAATCCCACCGGTGGTCCCATCAGTAACTTCTTCAAGTTGGCACTATATCTCTTTTCAATCCCTCAAGAAGAATAAGTAGCATGCCAAATTCGATGCTTGTCATGAATTTAAATTGGTGAAGGATACGCATAACGTAATTCTTATTATTGTTTCATCCAAGTGATCTAGTTTCTTCTTTCCATCGTTGTTCATCATGTCACATTTCTCGGTTCCAGATGCTTCATCTTTTCTTTTCCGGAGTTCCAAGTTTTCAGCATTATCTTGTCGCTAAGCTCCATCTAAATCATCGCAAGGCTTCACCTTGTGTTTTCAACTTCTCTTTCCTTTTATCATCCTTTTATTACCGGAGTTCTTCATGGAGGCTCTACATGATGGTTCGTCAAGGATTCTTTTCATTCTTCAATTGTTCTTCAAGATTTTCTCTTGGAGCTATGATCCGCCATGCTATACTCAAATTAAACAGGGTGCTCAACACATGTTTTGTTCTGAGAAGTTCAAGTATTCTTCTTTTGCATTTCGAAGTGCAATTCTTTCTACCTTATCTCTTGAGGCGGTGTTATGCCATTCTTGACAATTCCCGTCGTGTTTCATGATTCACAAGTTTTCAAGAATGACATATTTTAAACCCATCACTTTCTTCCTTGGAGTTATCTTGGGTTAGGTTACACCTAAAGCCTTCCCTAAGGAATGTTGCTAATTGTGGTGCCTATCGATAATCCAAGTTTCCTCCTATTCTTTCATTAAAAGGAGTTTTCATCTCCTTGCTGATCTCAATCCAATTAACTGTTTCCATCGGTGGCCGGTTGTCACCTCATCATTTTGAGATGTTTTCCATAAGCCCACAACAAGCTTGTGCTTTTCGTTGTTGATTTTGCAACAACTCCGTTCAATTCTTCTTTGCAAGGGTGCTTTCCAAGCACATTTGTGGCAGAAGTTGGCATTTTCTTCTCCATTCTTTTATTTCAATGATCTATCTTCTATTCTTTCTTCCGGAGGCATGGTGATGTTGCTCTCTTCACTCATCATCTCGAATTGTTAGGATCGTGTTCTTTTCTTGTTTATCCATTTAACCGGAGTGTTATGTCATCTCTTCAAGTTCTTTTCATCTTATCAAGTTTTCCTTCTTCTTTCAGTCGGAGTGCCGCCCAAATTATATCAATCTTATTCCTTCTCTATCTATTTTTAACCGGAGTGGTTTCAATATCTATCTTATCACTAAACCTCTTGGTTCTCGTCGTATCCCTTGTTCCTCATTTCTAACAGAGTGTTTTCAAATTTGTTCATCTTTGTTGTTTTCTTTCTTTCATTTTTCTCAACCTCTCAAGGTTCATGGTTTCACTCGTTTGTCAAAGAAGCAACTTAGTTTACCTCTTATCTTCCTCTTCCTTTTCCCTCCGGTGCCATCCTAGATATCGGGACGAGATCCTCTCGTAGTGCTGGAGTGTTGTAACGCCCCGGATACAACTTTCCATATTTGTAACTCCAACTCTTGCCTTTTCCGGAGATGCGATATGATATTTCCTTCATGGTTGGGTTTTTGTCTTTTGTTTTGCATTTTGTTCATGGCGTGCATCTCATCTCATAGCATCATGTGCATCGCATCCATATGTTTTCATAAAACCCGTATCCGCTCGTAGTTGCCGCGTCACCCCTTGCTTTCGTTGACTGTTCCGAGACCAATCGGGTTTTTGCTTCCCTCTTGACCCTGACCACCTAACCTCTCTTGCCACCTCGCCCCCCCTCTTGGCGTGTCCGAAAACCGCTCCGAAACTGAACCGGGCTGTCATGACCGATGAGTCTGGATCATCCCCAAACATCTCTAAAACATCTCCGTTTTTTATTTGGACTTCCTAACCTATATTTTCTTAGCCGTCCGATTATGATCATAGGGTCGTGATATTCCCTAACCTAAATTCATCTGATATAAATATCAGTCTAACCCTAGATCCTAGGGGCTTGTCCCATCCATCCTGCCCATCCGCCGCCACCCGACCAACTCCCTCTTCCTCGAGATCTCCCCTGCTCTGAATCAGCAGCCACCACCTTCTCCTCCTCGATTTTGCCACCGATCCAACCAGCCGCTCCTCATGATCCACGAATCACAAAGCCTGCAGCCTCCTCCCTGCCTTCGTCCGGCCAGCCACGTAGCCGGCGGACCAGCAGATGAGCCCTCGCTGCCTGGATCTCTCTCTCCCCGCGCCCTCCTTCTCTTCCTTCTTTCTCCTGATCTCACATCTCTCTATCTCTCTCGCAGGACCCTGGAGGCCAAGGCGCCAGGAGCCCGCAGCCACAGCCATGCAGCCCCACAAGCAGCAGCTCCACCGGAGCTCCCTCCACCGTCGAGCACCTCCAGCAGGACGCCCTGTCGAGCCCCTCTCTCTCCCTGGTTCTCCTTCCTACTCCTCCTCACCTTCCCCTCCTTTTGTTTGCCCCTGCCATGGCCTCTCTTCTCACGGTACTCTCTCTGCAGTAGCAGGACGCTGCCGCCGTCCTCTGCATCACCATGGACGCGCAGCTGGAGCTCCGTGCCTCGCCTTCCTCTGCCTCGCTTATGACCTCCACTGCATGAGATCCGGCCGTTCTCCCTATGCCTCGCCGCCTGCTGCCTCTGATGTCGTCGCGCCAAGCTCCGCCGGCAAGCCCTGCCTCTGCCGCCTCACCAAGCAACGTCCCCGGCGACCAGTGACCTCGCCGGAGACCACCCGCGCCACCCGCCAAGTCCCCTGCTTGGCCCCTACACTGAACCTGCCGATGATTCCATGTTGAACGAACGAGCACGACCCCAGCGCCAAGTCCAGATTGATCCCCTGCGCGTTGACCACGCCCCTGCATCGTCCACGCGCCTGGGCCTCCTCTTCTCCGGCCCAGCGCCTCAAAGCCAAGCCGGCCTGCTTCGGCCTCCTCCACCGAACCGGGTCGAAGCCCATGGTGAGGCCACCCACCAGCGCCCCCTTTTTTCCCCTTCCGTTGGGCCAGCCAGTTTCGGCCCGTGACATGTTTTTCCCTGCTGGACGAATTTTGCTAAATATCCTGTGCATGCAGAATTACAGAAAAATGCCATCATATTAAAGTGTTAATAAGTAATTGTCCATGCATCCAAATTAAACATGTCATATATTTAAAATGATTAGAATTGCATCTAGTTTCACATTATGCCACTTTCATCCATGTTTAAAATGTTTAAACTTGCTGTTTGTTTAAATTTGCATAAATGTCATGCTAAAATGATTTATTTCTTAACTAAATAACCGTAGCTCCAAATTTAATAAACTTTATATGTAAATGGGGTGGGAAAATGCATAGATTAACATGGTGCATTTTATTTTGCTGTTTAATAACATTAAAATTTTGTTTAGGGCAGAGCAGTACCAAATTCATAAATATGCACATGGGGATTTTTACGGAATTGTTGTTTGTTGTTTCCGGTCTCATTTAAAGTGCCTAGTTAGGTAGTTTTATTATGCTTCACCCCATGCCATGTTTAACAACACTTAATATTGTTGAGTACCCAAACGAGAGTGAACGAAATAATCAAATGTGGTGTTTCGTCAATATGCAACTCGTTGCATATTGAGTTCCACTTAATTTGTAGTATTGTTTGTTGCACTTTGCCATGCCATGCCTATTTAAATCGGACATGCATCATACTTGTTTGTGCATCATGCCATGTTTATGCTTGTGCATTTGTTGTTTGTTTCTTTCCGGTGTTGCTTCTTAGTTCCGGTAATGTTGCGATTGTGAGGATTCGTTCGACTATTCCCGTTCGTCTTCTTCATGGACTCGTTCTTCTTCCCAGTGGGATTTCAGGCAAGATGACCGTCACCTTGGATCTCATTACTATCATTTCTATGCTAGTTACTTCGTTCTATCTCTATGATGCGCTTCCTATCACTTGTTCTTCAAGCCTCCCCAAATTGCCATGTCAGCCTCTAACCTTTTCACCCGTCCTAGAAAACTGTTGCTTGGCTATGTTACCGCTTTTGCTCAGCCCCTCTTATAGCATTGTGAGTTGCAGGTGAAGTTGAAGATTGCTCCATGATGGACATGATTATGTTGGGATATCACAATATCTCTAATTTAATTAATGCATCTATATACTTGGTAAAGGGTGGAAGACTCGGCCTTATGCCTGGTGTTTTTTTCCACTCTTGCCACCCTAGTTTCCGTCATATCGGTATTATATTCCCGGATTTTGCGTTCCTTACACGGTTGGGTGATTTATGGGACCCCCTTGATAGTTCGCTTTGAATAAAACACCTCCAGCAAGGCCCAACCTTGGTTTTACCATTTTCCTCACCTAGCCCTTTTTCCCTTGGGTTTCCGGAGCCCGAGGGTCATCTTTATTTACCCCCCCCCCGGGCCAGTTCTCCTCCGAGTGTTGGTCCAAACCGAGCGATGTCCGGCACCCCCTGAGCAACCAGGGTCTATGCCAACCCGACGTCTGGCTCATCCGGTGTGCCCTGAGAACGAGATATGTGCAGCTCCTATCGGGATTTGTCGGGACATTGGGCGGCTTTGCTGGTCTTGTTTTACCATTGTTGAAATTTCTTGTAAACTGGGATTCCGAGACTGATCGGGTCTTCCTGGGAGAAGGAATATCCTTCGTTGACTGTAAGAGCATGTGATGGGCTAAGTTGAGATACCCCTGCAGGGTATAAACTTTCGAGAGTCATGCCCGCGGTTATGTGGCAGATGGGAATTTGTTAATGTCCGGTTGTAGATAACTTGACACCAGATTCGAATTAAAACACATCAACCGCGTGTGTAGTCGTGATGGTCTCTTTTCGGTGGAGTCCGAGAAGTGAACACGGTTTTGGGTTATGCTTGACGTAAGTAGGAGTTCAAGATCACCTCTTGATCATTGCTAGCTTCACGACCATTCCGTTTGCTTCACTTCTCGCTCTCATTTGCGTATGTTAGCCACCATATTATGCTTAGTCGCTGCTGCAACCTCACCACTTTACCCCTTCCTTACCCATTAAGCTTTGCTAGTCTTGATATCCATGGTAATGGGATTGCTGAGTCCTTGTGGCTCACAGATTACTACAACAATAGTTGCAGGTACAGGTTATGTGATGATCATGATGCGAGAGCGATGCTTACTTGTTTTGGAGTTCTTGTTCTGCTTCTTCTTCGATCAGGGGATAGGTTCCAGGTCGGTAGCCTGGGCTAGCAGGGTGGATGTCGTTTGAGTTTCTGTTTGTGTTTCATCCGTAGTCGGATGGTGCTCTTATGTAAGATGATGTTGTATTCGTGTGGTATTGTATGCCTTTTGTATGTATCCCCATCTATTATGTAATGTTGATGTAATGATATCCACCTTGCAAAAGCGTATCAATATGTGGTTCTATCCTTGGTGGGACCTTCGAGTCTCTTTAGGATAGTATCGCATATTGGGCATGACACTTGTACATGGAAATGAGAAGACCCGCCTCATTTCCATATTATTGAACTTCATGCCTCAGAATCCCCTCGAATGAATGAAAAAATAGATTGAATAATTCATGGACCTTCTCTGCCGTGCGATGACCTAATAAGACTCTTACATCCACTTGATCAATAAATGAAAAAATAGCAGATTGATTACTTCAAGTGAAACCCAGAACCAAAATGTTCCTTCTTGACTAGCACACAAGATTTTTCTTGCATATATAATTCTCACTACATTAAGTGCACACTATTTTTCCTCCCGTTGCAACGCACGGGCATATGTGCTACTAGATATAAGTGAAACAAGAGAGTTTAATTCTTTCTACAAAAGATCATGCTCTAACAAATCTAAGTGAATCAAAAGAGCATTCTATGAACATCGGTTTTCTTTGTGAAGAGAAATAGGCAATCCAAACTTCAAATGATATAAGTGAAGCACATGAAGCATTCTATAAAGCCATACGCAAAAGATATAAGTGAAATGAAATGAGCATTCTATAAATCAACCCTGGAATATCTCATACCAGCATGGTGCATAAAATAAAAATGAAAACTAAATGCAAAAGACGCTCCAAGATTTGCACATATCACATGAACAAAACGAAGACGAAAACATACAGATACTTGTTGAAGAAAGATGGGATGCCTTCCAAAGCATCCCCAAGCTTAGACACTTGAGTCTCCTTGAATATTTACTTGGGGTTCCTTGGTCCTCCCCAAGCTTCAGCTCTTGTGTCTCCTCCTTCTCATATCGAGACGACCTCGATCTTTGATCACTTCATCCACACAAAACTCAACAGAGAGCTTGGTAAGATCCGTTAGTATAATAAATCAAATCACTACTCAAAGTACTGTTAAAAACCAATTCCTCTTTTGTTTTTGCACTGTAGCTACTATAATATAACTTTTCCATGGCTCATACCACCGATAATAATCGATAGTTTCATCAAAACAAGCAAAACAATGCATCGAAAACAGAATCTGTCTTAAACACGACAGTCTGTAGCAACCTGAAACAAAAACATACTTATGATACTCCAAAAATTCTACCAAATTAGGAAAACGTAAAAAAGTTGTATACAAAGATTGTGCAAAATGTTTCAGAAACGTTTGACATTCCAGTAAAAAACTAAAATTCACGCGCTACAGCCAAAGTTTCTGTTTCTGCACCTCACAAACCAACAGGCAAATCTTGGCACATTATTTTTATAATACAATGGAATTGTACAAGGGGATAATTATTTTTGTGAAAATCTTCATGAAAAATTCTACATTGTTTCCATGAGCATGAACTCAAGTGTTCAAGGTCAACCCTCACTTCTCCAATGCATATCTTCCAATCGCTTCTCTTTCATGAAAAGTTTTAAGTTCCCCTCTATATTTTTTTTGTTTTTAAAGTTTATAAAAGCACTCAACAGAAATAAATGACTCTCTAAAACTTCCGGGTTGTCTCACATGCAGCACTTACTTTAAAGCCATTAAGCTAGGCATAAAGTGCTCAAGTAATGGATCCACCGGATCCCAAGGTATATCAAAGCCAATTTGAATTAACAATGATTTGGCATTGAGTAGTGAGCACAAAGAAACATAAATCAAGCAATGACGAAGTCTAACTCTCTTCCTATGCATCGACATGTCATACAAGAACAATTCACGCACATCAAGTAAAGGCCAATACATAGCATTAGAAGTTTCTTGCAATTTTATCGTGTTGGAAACACAGGGGCGAAGATGTAGTTCCTCTCTCATAATAATTGCAAGTAGGAGAAGCAATCACATGCATATTATATTCATCAAAATCATCACGTGCAACAGTAAAAGGAAACCCATCAATATAATCCTTAACAAGTGCAAACTTCTCCGATATAGTGTAGTTTGGAGAATTCAAAAAGATAATAGGACTATCATGTGTAGGTACAATAGCAATAATTTCATTATTGACATAAGGAACTATAGCAAATTCATCTCCATAAGCATAATTCATATTGGTATCTTGGCCACAAGCATCAAGTTCATCAAAAAGGGATATTTCAAATGAATCAACGGGATCATAGCCATTATCATAGCATTCATCCTTCGGTAAGAACGAAGGGACATTAAACAATGTATGAGTTGAAGAGTTACTCTCATTAGAAGGTGGGCACGGGTAGCTAATCCATTCTTCCTCCTTTTGTTCTTCACTCTCCTCATCATCTTTTTCATCGAATGAGCTCACAGTTTCATCAATTCCTTCTTCCATAGACTCCTGCAAAATATTAGTCTCCTCTTGGGCAGCGGAGATTTTTTCCCAATAAATGTATCAATATCAGAATTGTATTTAAAATTATCATAGCAATATTTAAGGATAGTAAAATTTTTAGGTCTATAAACTGAATCATCAAAATCTTCAAACTTTTCGAACAAAGATTCAATTTAATAAGCACCCTTAAAAGCAACAAATTCTTCTATTCATTACACATCATAGTAATGATATATACCATTAGCATAAGAAGCCAGGGTTTCATTATAATTAAATTTACATGAAAAGGGAAGATGTGAAGCAGTCATCATAGAGCAACAAGTGTAATCATATCTCAAGCATAGTTGCCTAGCATACCAATGCAACATATGAATTTGATCCCATAACAATTTCCCTTTATGCGTCAAGCGATAATCCCTAAAGTATTCACGTTGATCCAATGTTACTCCCATTATATAGTTGAATGGGGTTTTCTTTGGATTATCAAAGTAGTGCATAATATCTTTTGCATAACGATCATTGAGAGTTTTAGGAGGTTCCCCGCCTCCATGAGTAGCAAGTACAACTAATTTTTTTGGTGTTTCATGTTCCATATCCATAACTAAAGATAGAGAACAACTTAGAATAGGAAATAAAAACTACTTAGTCATAAAACAAACAAGCACACACGCGAATATTCACCCCACGCTATTGCTTCCCAACAACGGCGCTAGAAAA
The DNA here is from genome assembly GCF_018294505.1 of Triticum aestivum. Classification (NCBI taxonomy): domain Eukaryota; kingdom Viridiplantae; phylum Streptophyta; class Magnoliopsida; order Poales; family Poaceae; genus Triticum; species Triticum aestivum. Next base: position 345,551,046 of record NC_057798.1, read on the forward strand.
AGGTCTTGATAACCCACAAGTATAGGGGATTATTTGTAGCCTTCTTCGATAAATAAAAGTGTCAAACCCAATGAGGAGCTGAAGGCAGAACAAATATTCCCTCAAGTTCTATCAACCACTGATACAACTCTACGCACACTTGACATTTGCTTTACCTAAATCTCAAGCCCCTCCGAGATTGGATCTCCCTCTCTGTTCTCTTCTGTTTCGCGCTCCTGAGATTTGGCCCTTCACGGTTTCTTAATTTCCCGGAGATCCATAACTCTCATTGCGCTGATCGTTTTACACGATTTTTTCTAGATATAAGCTTCCTTGCATCCGAAGTATAGATCCAACCGACGTTCGAGGAGGCCACGATACACCAGGGCGCGCCTGGGCCTAGTGGCACACCCTGGTGGGCTGTGGTAGCCTCGGTCCTCCGTTTACATTGATTCCACCTCCTAAAATTCACAAATATTCCGAAATAATTCTCCGTAGAGTTTCATCACATTTGGACTTTGTTTGATATGGATTTTCTGCGACACAAAAACATCCAACAAACAGGAACTGGTAGTGGGCATTGGATAAGTAAGTTAGTCCAAATAAATCATATAAAAAGTTGCCAAAAGTATGTAAAAGTTGAATAATATTGGCATGAAACAATTGAAAATTATAGATACGACCAAGACGTATCAGGTGTTTGACGGGATGCCTTGTCGCGCTAAGAAGATTCATCTCCAAGTCTACCGAGCGCGCCCTGCCGTTCTTCAATCTTGAAGAAGGCGGGAACCATGAATTGTACCCCAAAAGCAGATGCGGCCCTGCAAGAGTTGAAGGCCTATTTATCTTTGCCCACCTTGGTTGCTCCCAAACCACAAGAGTTGTTGCTGCTATACTTAGCGGCAACCAACCAACTGATTAGTGCAGCCTTGGTGGCGCAGCGGGAAGTGGACGAGCCAGAGAGTGAGCAAGGACCGGCATAGTCAGATAAGGATCAGGACAGAAGTAAGCACGGCAGCGATGGCAACCCCAAGGACACGGCAAGGAAGAAAGTGGTGCAGCACCCAATGTAATTCGTCAGTTCCATGTTACAAGGGGCTCGATCTATGTACTCTGGCGTGCAAAAGTTGATCTTTGGCCTCATCATGGCCTCAACGAAACTGCGCCACTACTTCCAAGCCCATGAGATCACGGTTGTCACTCGCTTCCCATTGCAAAGGATACTCCGAAACCTTGAGGCTACTGGCAGAATAGTGGAATGGGCTTTGGAGTTATCCAGTTTTTGTCTGAAGTTTGAGAGCACATCAACAAATTCAGAGTAGGGCGTTGGTAGAGTTTATTGCAGAAAGGACGCCAACCCCTGATGAGGAAGTGACAGAAACAGTTACCCCCGACAAGGAAGCATCCAGTATTGGATTATGTATTTTGATGGTGCCTTTTCCCTACAAGGTGCAGGGGCTGGCGTGCTTCTTTTCGCACCCTCGGGGGAGGACTTGAAGTACGTCGTCTAGAAGCATTTTGCCCGGGAAGAGGCAACGAACAATACAACAGAGTATGAAGGACTCCTTGTCGGGCTCAGGATTGCCGCTGAATTGGGAATTAAGAAGTCGACCATTCGAGAAGATTCATAGCTTGTGTTGAGACAAGTCAGCAAGGATTACCAAAGTCCATTGATGGAGGCATACATTGAGGAAGTGAGAAGATTGGAGAAGTGCTTTGACAGATTGCAAATAGAGCATGTACCCTATGCAGAAAACAGCATAGCTGATCATCTGTTAAAGTGTGCTGCGCAAAAGCTTCCTGTGGAACCAAGAAATTTTATTCTCCATCTTACTCAGCCCTCCGTATCCCTAGCAACAATGGCCCAGAAGAGGAGAAAGATGGACTCCGATAAGCCTCTCCCGGTAGAGCCTCGTGCTCCTGGCAGGGACAATGCTGCAAACTCACAACTTGCCGGTCTACACACTCCTACCGGACCATGGTCCCCATGGACGAGGAGTGTGCCCTCACAGTTTAGGAGGTGCCGCTAGTCCTTGTTGCCGAGCCCCAGGCTCCAACTTGGGCAAGGCACATAGTCCACTTTCTCAAACCGGAGAACTCCCCAATGACCAAGATGAGGCTGAAAGAGTAGCCCGGAGGGCCAGTATGTACCAGTTCATCGATGAAACTCTGTACAGAAGGAGGCCCAACGGTGTGAAATTGAAGTCCATCTACTGGGAAGAAGGAAAGGAACTGCTGGTTGAGATTCCCATAGGCATGTGCGGCTCCCACATTGGATCAAGGGCATTAGTTGGAAAAGTATTCTTTCAGGGATTCTATTGGCCCACAGCCCTAAAAGATGCGGTCGAGCTTGTCAGGAAATGTGAAGCCTACCAGTTCCATTCCAAGAACATCCACCTGCCTTCCCAGGCTCTTCAGACAATCCATTTATCATGGCCATTTTTGGTCTGGGGGCTCAATATCCTCGGCCCTTTCCCCCGAACAATCGGTGGCTTTGAATTCTTGTTCGTTGCCATCGACAAGTTTACAAAGTGGCGGAAGTGATCCCCGTGAGAAAGGTGACTGCTTGGTCAGCTATCAAGTTCTTGAAAGAACTGGTGTGTCGTTTTGGAGTTCCAGCAAGCATCATTACCAACAATGGCACCTAGTTCACGAGTCGCGCCTTCATGCAATATGTTTGCACCCTCGGAATCAAGGTCTCATTTGCCTCTATTGCACATCCCAGAAGCAATGGGCAAGCTGAGAGAGCGAACGCTAAATTGCTGCGGGGCCTCAAAACAAGAACCTTTGATACGCTGCGGAAGCACAGCAGGCGGTGGATTGATGAGTTGTCGGTAGTCCTCTGGTCCCTCGGAACGACACCAAATCGAGCTACCGGGCAGACTCCTTTCTCCGTGGTCTATGGGGCAGAAGCAGTTACCCCAACGGAACTCATTTATGGGTGGCCTCGAGTGCTTGCCTACAATTAAGTAGCGCAATATCAGCACTAGCGTGACGACACTATGCTACTTGAGGAGAACCGTCTCTGGGCTGCTACGCGTGTTGCATGCTATCAGCAAGCCCTGTGTCGCTATCACAACAGGGTTCATGCCCGGTGTTTTGCGGAAGGTGACCTTGTCCTTAGGCGCGTTTAGTCGGCCAAGGGTACAAACAAGTTGACGCCAAAGTGGGGAGGCCCTTACCGGGTAGTATGAGTCACCAGACCTGGCACAGTCCGTATGGAGACTGGAGATGGCATTCAATTGCAAAACTCATGGAATATTGAGCATCTCCGCAAGTTCTACCCGTAAGGCGCGACTGTCGGGCCCTTCCTGGCAGCCACCCATTTGTACAGGCCTTACCTCAGCTGCATGTAACCCCTTGTACAAAGTTAGGGCAATGACCCTGTGCACCAGAGAAATAAACAAAGCGCTGGGGGGCCCCGACCAAGTTGCATGCATGCATGATCATTCCAAGAGCATTTGCATAAGAATTTCATGAGCATCTGCATATGCATATAGATAGGATCGCATCCTGCATCATTCTCATCTACATAAAGTTGTTGGTTCCTACCGTGAACTTGGCTTCTACAAGGAGTTGAGAAGATGGACTAGCACTATGATCCCCGGCAAGCCAAACAGATAAGTTCTACCTCCTATCCATAAGTGTTATGTAAGCTAAAATTTGTGCATTAGAAAGCTTCGCCGCTCTTCTAAGCTTAGGTGCTCCCACTCTAGGCTCGAACGTTGCTTCAGTCTAGGTGGCCGCAGTTGCCTTTGCTGAGAAAGGGTTGGCGGGGGGCTGGTCCCTTTAATTTTTGCCAGGTAGACCCCGGTCCCCAGCAACAAAAGAGAAAAAGGGTACCGACAGGATAGAATGATGGGGAAGGCTCATTTATTTAACTAAAGAGGAATCCCACCTCTGCATGGACATACACATGCACGAGTTCCCGGCAAGGCTCATATTTTCCATTAATATGTTGATTATACAAGTACAAGCCTTACAGAACACATACATGCACTCGAGAGATTACATTATTGAATTAAAATTTGGTAAATGCCTAAAAGTTTAAGATTGAAAAAAGATAAGTGCCCCGTAATCCCCTTTCTTGTCCCTCTCCACCCAGGCATGGCAGGTGAAGGCAAAGAGGGCAAAAGGAGACACCGGTGAACACGTCGATGGAGAGTTGGCGGAGGCAACCCAACAACCACCGCCACCAGGGCCAGCAGGACACGGTAGGGCTAACAGAGCTGCAGCCCGAGAGGAAGCCTGTCGGGGTCCAGCTGGGCTGCCACTGGAGCAAGCCAGGAGACACCACTATCGCCTTTGCACCCAACTCCCTAGCAAATCACCCTACCAGGGAGGAGATGCAGATGCAGATGATGGTGCTACTACCTGATGAAGATGGTGTGGGTGACATTCAACTGGAGTCAGAGTCATCACCCTCCCGCCCGCTGCCGTCATCATCGCCACCACTGTCCTCCCCGTCGCTCTCACTCGGGGAGGAGCTTTCGTCGTCGGTGGAGCTCTCTGCGCAGCAACCTAAGCGAATTCCTGAGCGCCCGAAGATTTTGACAGAGAGAAGGCCTCTCTCCATTAATTTAAACTGGAGATCGTGCCCCTCCGACAAGCTATGGGAATGGGAAAAGGTCTTCCAACCACGGCAGAGATACATGACATGAGGATCAGGGAAGTCGGCATCAACCCACATGCCGCCATTCCCGCAGCCCCTCATGTGTGACCACAGAGCGTGTGGTGGGTCAAGCTCCATTTCTCGTGCGAATGGAGTAGGAAGATGGAGGTGGCCGCACAGAGGCTTGTATAGCCTGATGACAAACTCCCGAGGCTGGTCTCCGACATGGCCTTCCATCGGGGGAGGAGCCGCCAGCGAGGGCGCGGCCAGAGGGCCACCCCGTCCTCCTCTCTCGAGCACCGCGGTGGCCATGCCCTCGCCCCCTCCCTCCACCCCTCGCAGCAGGTTCCGGTGCCACAGGATCTAGAGGAGGGGGAATACGATGTTGAGCAGAAGCCCTCGTCACCGTCGCTAGAATACCGCCACGTCCTCATCCTCTCACCATGGCGAGTGTAGAAAGACTATGGGGGAAGAAGAAGAAGCAGGTGCGTATGGAGATGCACCGCTTCTACCCCCTTTTATAGAAGGACAAGGTAGGGGGCTGACCCCTCACTTAGGGGACAGCTGCCCCGCTCATCCAATACAGCCTCCCCGCCCATCCAAAGGCGTAGGGGATCAGGACCGACCTGCTGCCCCAACCAGCGATGCCTGATTTCCCGCGATGGCACTCACACTCGTGCTCTCCGTATTCACCACCTACCCCTCCCAACGCATGTGGTACACATGGCGGATTCTTTTGAAGCATGGAGGCAAGTGGGATGGAAGTTTCCATCCCGTGATTGTGGGATGCGAGCGCCATGCGGGCCACAATCTGAGTTTTTCCGTAACATTGTGCGCGACGCGCGGGAAAACTAGACACTGGCCCGGACTCAAGAGTAAGGAAGAAGCAAAGAAGACCCCCAGAGGCCAGCCTCTTCGACGCCCCTTCCTGTGCACTTATTAGGGCCTACCCTGACAACGCCCGACAACGCGATCGGGGCAGGCCCAGGGGCTTCTACCGGTGCAACAGACCCTGGGTATGTTGCCCTGACTATGCACAGGCACGTGTACAAGATTATGGCATCAGGCCATGCCAGAGTACAAGAGACCAAGATCTTCAAAGGACCAGCATGCAGAACAAGAGGACCAAGATCAAGCCAGAGAAGCCAGATACCGCCAGGAGAAAAGCCTCCCTTGCCGGGCAAACGGGCTTGGCAAGGGCAGAGCCACCCCCGGCAGAGAGCGTCCAAGACGTCCCGGCAGGGCCTGCTAGGACTCGCGGAGGCAAGAAACACCTCTCAACCACTCCCCCACGACCCACGTCGTCAACCAGTGCGGTGTCAAGCCACAAAGTGATTAAGTGGTAGACATTCGCCACATGGCAGACTCTTTCTACAGGAAAGTCTACAGAGTTAGGTATGATAGCACTATTTGCTATCTTATCAGTGCATAATGACTAATTTGCCATTGTGGTGACCCCTTAATCTATAAAAAGAGGCCCATGGCAACCGTAGAAAGGGTTCGCAAGGCTAGAAGGTTGGACACCCATATGCGTGTAGCCACTGCCGCCCCTGCCGGGCAAGTGTACTATGCTCCACCACCATTCTTCCACCATCAATCCACCAAAGCAGGATTAGGGTTTTACACCTCGCGGCGGACCGAACCTGGGTAAAATTGCTCGTGTGATCCCTGTCATGCTTCCCCACGCGCCTCTGCTCTTTGTGTAATGTGACATCCCCCCTGCCGAACCAGCAAGGGGCGCTTGGTCCCATAGGTGGCCGTGGTTTCCCACGACAATATACTTCTTTATAAAGGTTGGATCATTCAAGAAGTAGTGTCTCAAATTAAAGAACTTTTTCTTTTGTTGGTATGTAAAACTAGGTGGTATGTATTTAGCAACAATGTAATTAGCATAGTCTGCATACCAAGGAGTATTACGAGAAGCATTTATAGCAGCTAGTTGTTCATCAAGAAAACTGTCATCAATAGGTAGTGGGTCATCAAAAACCTTTTCTAAACTAGACAAGTTATCAGGTATGGGATTCTCAACTCCCTTCCTATCGTTAATATGCAAATCAAACTCTTGTAGCAAAAGAACCTACCTAATGAGTCTAGGTTTAGCATCTTTCTTTTTTATAAGGTATTTAACAGCAGCATGATTGGTGTGAACAATTACCTTAGAATCAACAATGTAATACCTGAATTTATCACAAGCAAACACAACTGCTAAAAATCCTTTCTCGTTAGTGGCACAATTTCTTTGAGCACTATCTAGAGTTTTACTAGCACAATGGATATCATTTAATTTCTTATCAACTCTTTTGCTTAGAACAGCACCAACAACATAACCACTAGCATCACACATAATTTCAAAATGCAGGTTCCAATCAGGTGGTTGAACGATAGGAGCAGACGTTAAGGCTTTCTTAAGTGTTTCAATGGATTCTACACAATTATCATAAAAAACGAATGGAACATCTTTTTGCTAGAGATTATTAAGAGGCCTAGAAATTTTAGAGAAGGCTTTAATGAACCTCCTATAGAAACCAGCAAGACCAAGGAAACTTCTTATAGCTTTAATATCTTTAGAACATGGCATTTTCTCAATTCCATCAACTTTAGCTTTATCTACTTTAATACCTCATTTAGGAATTTTATGCCCCAAGAAAATACCTTCATTAGTCATAAAGTGACACTTCTCACAATTCAAGACAAGATTAGTTTCTTCACATCTCTGCAAAACTCGATCAAGGTTGCTTAAGCAATCATCAAAAGAAGTTCCATAAAACGAAAAATCATCCATGAAAACCTCAACAATCTTTTCACAAAAGTCAGAGAATATAGCAGTCATACATCTTTGAAAGGTACCAGGTGCATTGCATAAGCCAAAAGGCGTACGTCTATAAGCATAAGTTCCAAAAGGACAAGTGAAAGTAGTTTTTTCTTGGTCGGGTTGTGACACGGGTATTTGTGAGAAACCAGAATATCCATCAAGAAAGAAAAAGTTTGTGTGCTTAGACAATCTTTCTAACATTTTATCAATAAAAGGCAAGGGATAATGATCTTCTCTAGTTGTTTTATTTAATTTTCCAAAATCAATTACAATCATATAACCAGTTACAATTCTTTGTGGGATAAGCTCATTTTTATCATTAGGAACAACGGTAATGCTTCCTTTCTTAGGGACACAATGAACAGGACTTACCTGTTGACATCAGATTTTCTCATGGTCAAAAACATAATTAAGAACGCATCAAATGGAAAAGTGCTCAAAGTGAGAAAGTTATGTATTGTCAAAAGGAGAAAATTTTATATTTGGGTCATAGCCATCCAACCTCATCTCTAAGGCCAAAGTTGTGTTAGAAGTACTAGATTTTGTATCCAGAACATTATTCGGCTGATTAAGCTCTCAATACGGCCTCATATGAGAAAAATTTCTACACAAATTGTCTTTGTCTCATCGACACGGTCGATTTCGATATAAAAAATGTCTCAGTCGGAGTTCATAGGCAAAAGTTAGAGACAAAACATTGTGCTGCAAAATTTTAGCCCGGAAGTTTCGGGCAAAACTTCTGGGGAGGTTCTGGGCTAAACAGAGAGTTCGCACGTGGTGCACCCCGAAAGCTGGAATTTCAACATTATTTGTAGATTTTCAGGCCAGAACTCATCCTCAATATGACCTCGTATGAAAAAGTTATCAACTAATGAACTTTTCTCCATTGCAAGATCTACAACTTTGCTTTTGGGACCGCCGCAATCTGAATCCATATGCGACCTGCAAAAGGGGTGCAAGAGGGCAACCTGATGTAATTTTAGCCCAGAAGTTCTAGACTGACCGGAAGTTCCGCCCCCTAGTCCGAGTTAGGTTAACTCCTGATGTTTTGGACGGGATCTGAGTCCTTTTTTTGTACGGAAAGTTCAGACGCCTCATATATATGTAAGAGGTGACGGCCGATTGAACAACACACAGTCAATCAATTCATCTACCAGTTTCTACCTTTACTCTAATCTCTCTCCCTTGTTCTTCTTCTTCCTCGTTCTTCGTTCATTCTTCTTGTTGCGGGGCGGCGAACCCCGAGGCCCTAGGGGCGATCAGGTTAACCTAGAGCAACCCATAGCCGCCGCGTGCCCTGATGAGGTCCCTCCTGGGCGTATGGGTTTTCGGGTCTACAAAATCATCCGTTGGATTGCTTGCGTACCGCGCTTCCGGCCGGGTCTCCTTCGACGTGAGCTGCCGTGCATCACCCCCGGCGTCGAGGGTACACGGTGATGTGTTTGTGTACGAACATTACCCATCTACTATCGGCTATGGGATAGATTATATCTGCTTCAAGAAGCTTTAATATTTCAGTTCTTACCACCTCCTTCGTCTTAGGATTTAATTGTCGTTGATGATCAACAACTGGTTTAGCATCAGGCTTCATATTAATCTCATGCTGACATAAAGTGGGGCTAATGCCCTTAAGATCATCAAGAGTATATCCAATAGCTGAACGGTGCTTCCTTAGAGTTTTTAGTAATCTGTCTTCATGCTCTCAAAGGTTAGCACTAATAATAATAGGATATATCCTCTTTTCATCCAGATATGCATATTTCAATGTATCGGGCAATTGTTTTAGTTCAACTGCATGATCATGTTTAGGTGGAGGACCTCCAAGAGTTTCAAAAGGTAAATTATGTTTCAGGATAGGTGGTTGATCAACGAACATCTTATCTATTTCATTTCTTTCATTCATATGCATATTGTTTTCGTGGTCTAGCAAATATTGTTCAAAAGGTTCAGTAGGAGGTACGGCAATACAAGTGAGACCAATAATTTCATCCTTAATATGTAATTCTTTATCATGGGGTTGTCTACGAAACTTAGAAAATTGAACTCATGAGAAATATCACTAAAGTTAACAACCACAATTTCTTTAGCACAATCGATCTTAGCATTAACAGTGTTCGAGAAAGGTCTACCAAATATTATTGGACAAAATCATCTTGTGGAGAACAAAGAACTAGAAAATTAGTAGGGTATTTTATTTTTCCACACAAGACTTCAACATCCCTAACAATCCAAAGTGGTGTAATGTATCTCTGTTTGCAAGCTTAATAGTAACATCAATGTCTTCTATTTCAGCAAGAGCAATATCATTCATAATTTCTTGATATAAGGTAAGCGAAATGGCACTCACACTAGCACCCAAATCACATAAGCCATGATAACAATGATCCCCTATCTTAACTGAGACAACAGGCATGCCACCAACAAGTTTATTCTTATCTTTATCATCAGGCTTAGCAATTCTAGCAGCTTCACCACAAAAGTAAATAGCATGTTTATCTATATTATCGGCCAAGAGATATTTAACCATATCAACATTAGGTTACACTTTAACTTGTTCAGAGGATCTAGGTGCTCTAATATTACTTTTGTTAACCATGGTTGAAACCTTAGCATGTTCCTTTATCCTAACAGAAAAAGGTGGTTTTTCAATAAAATCAGTAGGAACAACTGGATCAACATTATAATGATAGTTTCATCTTTAACTACAATGGGCTCCTCAATATTTTCTTTAATAGGAGGGGGAGATCAACATGGGTAGCAAATGATTGACAAAATGCAGCTACTATCTTAGAGTCAAGCCCATATTTCGTGCTAAACTTATGAAAAGCTTCAGTATCCGTAAAAGATTTAACATAGTCGAACTTAAGCATTATACCTGACTCATTACCGTTGTTGAGTTCCCAATATTCAGAGCTACATTTATTTCTATCCAGAAGATCCCATCTCAATTCAAGAGCCAGTCGGAGAACAATCGAGCATGGTTTGATCATCCTGAGAAAGTCGTGCATAAATATTTTGTAAGATAATTTCTTTAGGGAGCTCATTATTGGGGCATGTATACATCATGTATTTAAGCCTCCCCCAATCTTGAGCGATTCTTTCTCCTTCACGAGGCCAAAAATTATATGTATATAATTCCGATCACGATGAACCAGATGCATAGGATAAAACTTTTGATGAAATTCCAATCTTAATCGGTTCAAATCCCAAGCTCCAATATCATAACATAGCTTATACCATGTAAATGCCTATCCCTTCAAAGAAGGAAAACCTTGTTCTTAACTTCATCTCTGGGTAAACCTTCAAGCTTAAATAATCCACAAACTTCATCCACATAGATTAGGTGCATATCAGGATGTAGTGTTCCATCTCCTACATAAGGATTAACTAGCAGTTTCTTTATCATACCCGAAGGAATCTCATAATAAATATTTTCAGTAGGTGTAGTAGGTTGAGGAGCAACTCTTTGTGCTTCCGGTCAAGGTGAAGATACCCCAAATAAATCCCTCAAAGGATGGTTTTCCATAGTAACAAGTGACAATAAGTTTCAGCACACAATATAAATGTTTCCTTACCAAATTCCACTTACCAAAGGCACTTCGCTCCCGGCAACGACGCTAGAAAAGAGTCTTGATAAGCCACAAGTATAGGGGATCAATCTTAGTCCTTTCAATAAGTATTAGTGTCGAACCCAACGAGGAGCATAAGGAAATGACAAGCGGTTTTCAGCAAGTTATTTTGTGCAGGCACTGAAATTGTCGGTAACAGATAGTTTGATAGCAAGGTAATTTGTAACGGGAAAGTATAGTAACTATAAAAGGGTCAGCAAGTTATCCCAATCCTTTTTTAGCAAACAATATGCCAGAAAGGTCTCTTATAATAAGCAAAGTGTTCTTGAGGACACACGGGAACTTCATCTAGTCACTTTCATCATGTTTGTTTGATTCGCGTTCGTTACTTTGATAATTTGATATGTGGATGGATCGGTGCTTGGGTGCTATTCTTACTTGAACAAGCCTCCCACTTATGATTACCCCCTGTCACAAGCATCTGCAACTATGAAAGAAGAATTAAGAATAATCTAACCATAGCATGAAACATATGGATCGAAATTAGTCCCTTACGGTATAGCGCATAAACTTGGGTTTATGCTCCTGTCACTCTAGCAACCCATCATCTAATAACTAATCCACAATGATTTCCCTTAGGCCCAAATATGGTGAAGTGTCATGTAGTCGACGTTCACATAACACCAGTAAGGGAAATGATAACATACATATCATCAAAATACCAAAGAATACCAAATTCACATGATTACTTATGACAAGACTTCTCCCATGTCCTCAAGAACAAACATAACTACTCGCAAAACATGTTCATGCTCAAGATCAGAGGGGTATTGAATAGCATAATGGATCTGAACATATGATCTTCCAAAACCAACAAGCATCAACTACAAGATGTAATCAACACTACTAGCAACCCACATGTACCAATCTAAGGTTTTGAGACAAAGATTGAATACAAGAGATGAACTAGTCTTTGAGATGAGATGGTGCTGGTGAATATGTTGATGAAGATTGGTCCTTCCATGATGAGAGGGTCGTTGGTGACGACGATGGCTTCGATTTTCCCCTCCCGAAGGGAAGTTTCCTCAGTGGAATCGCTCCGCTGGAGAGCAAAAGTGCCCATGCCCAGGTTCTGCCTCGAGATGGCGGTGCTTCATCCCGAAATCATTCTCTTGATTTTTTTCAAGGGAAAATGGGATTATATAACAGAAGATGGGCCCCGGAGGCCTGCCAGGATCACCACAAGCCCTGGGGGCGCGGCCCCAGGGCTTGTGGCTACCTGGTGGGTCCCCCTCTGGTACTTATTTTGCCAATAATTTTAATATATTCCAAAATAATTCTCTATCATTTTTTATCTCATTGGAGATGTTCAGAAAATGCTTCCGATATAGCCCTTTCCTGTCCAGAATTCCAGCTGTCGGGAATCTCCCTCTTTATGTGAATCTTGCAAAATAAGAAAGAAAATACATAAGAATTGTATCATAAAGTGAAATAATTGTCCATAATGCAATAAATATAGACATAAAACATGATGCAAATGACGTATCAGTTGTTCGAGGTCATCGCCCATAGTGTTGTCTCAAAAACCGTTTGCAATAGAAAACCCCAATAAGCAGGCTAATTGGCCTATTATTATTAACCTGTTTTTAATCAAATTGACATTTCATATTAAGTACACAAATATACTTCAATTTTGTATTATGGAACTAGGGTTTCATAATTGAAATACATTAGAGTACAACATCATATAGCTTCAGCACTTAGTTACACCATATAGGCATATAGCTAGCTACCCCATTACACAATTGCACCAGCACCAAGTTTCACATGCAACATCTATAGCCTCTGGAAATTAGCATCATATATGGTAGATAGACAGATGAATCTCATCTGGAAAATTGCTGAAGCGGAAGGCGAATATTGAGCCTTCAATGATGTTGAAGGTCCTTTCAACTTTAGGCCAGTGCCTGTGGATGATTGACCATCCATCATTCGTCCTCTTGAGGAAGACTTCAATACTGTACCATGGGTGTTGTATGACCATACAGGTGGTTTGACAAGTAATCAGTGATGACCTGCTTTGGAAAGACCTAAAAACAAACATATGCATAAATATCTTCTCTAAACTTGGACATGGTGTAAAGGAATAAAAAGACAAGGTATAAGAGTTGGTACCATCCTATAGTTTACTGATGACTTCTTCATTCTGCAGACAAAGATCTTGTTTTCGTCACTTGTTTCTTTATCATAACAATCTATCTAAGTTTCTTGACTTGACTCATATTCATGGACAACTCATTTCCCCATATGCAAAATGGGTCAAACTGTGGGTCAAAACCTCTAACCGCGGGAGCTACATGTTTAAGACCAAATTGTTAAAAACCTAAATATTAGAATGGTTCCTGCAATTGCACAATAAGGTGCTATTAGACAAAGGACCATGCATGTGCAAACCTTGATGGTAAACCTCAATGCCTCCCATTGTTTCCCTACAACACATATAAGGTAGTTATTGATCAGGTTAAGTGAGGGTTGGCATACTATGAGTATAATATGTTGATAGAAAATAAACACATTGCAGATTCAGCAGATTAGTTTGAGCCACAAGGAAAAGCCATTTATCCAAAGAAAGCATGATTAAGAACTAGGAAATATAGCAATTGTATATCTTTCTCATGTATTTAGTACAACAAAATTTGATTTATTCCTCACAAGCATAACAATACAAAGTACCCCAACAATTGAACATCAAAATGCAGAATTGAACCAAACACTTAAGTAAACACCACAACAAATGAGCCAAACATTAACTGAGCACCATATTGCACAATATAACAAAAAAGAAGATCAGATAGTTAACCAAACCAATCATGCTTAACAACATGGAAATATAGCAATTGTATTTGTCTCTCATGTATTTAGTATAGCCAAATTTGATTTGTTTCTCACATGGAAGACAATACAAAATTGCACCCATAACAATTGAACATCGCATCACAGAATTGAACCAAATAGTTAACTAAACACCACAACAAATGAACCAAACTATATCCGAGTAGCACATTGCACAATATATGACATACTAGAAGATCGGACAGTTAACCAAACCAAGCATTCTTAACAACTTGGAAATATAGCAATTGTATTTGTTTCTCATGTATTTTGTACAGCCAAATTCGATTTATTTCTCACATGAAAAACAATACAAAATAGCACCCATAAGAATTGAACATCACATTGCAGAATTGAACCAAATAGTTAATCGAACATGACAACAAATTAACCAAACAGTTAATAACTGAGCACCACATTGCACGATATATAGAACATATATACTAGAGGATCAGATTGCATGGTAACAATACATAGGACAATTCACTAGAATTAGTTAAGGAAATGCAGGAGAAGCACATGCAACAGGTAAACCAAACATGCTTAACGGACATAGCTAGCAAGCTGAACATAGGTCCTTATAGTGAGACAAGCTACTCCTTGTCGTCGGAGATATCGATGACGATTGGCTCCTTGTACTTGGAAGAGGGTGAGGCCTCCACATCGTGGATGCCCTCCTCGTAGTGGTGAGTTTACCGAGCCACTTCGGGCACCAACCTGTTGGCTCTGGAGTGGACGTAAGCACGAGCACGTTCTAAAAACACATCATAGTCTTCGTTGAAGGCACCGATGGTGGCCTCAAGAAAACGCCAATAACTGTCGTTTAAAGCAGCCAATCGCGTGGTGGCATTAGCGATGAGACATCGACGGTGGCCTCAATGGCGAGGTGCTCCTCCAAGATCTCGGGGTTGGCATGAATGGTAGCCATCGCGACCTCATCCACGTGTGCGACTGCTACTTCTTGAGCTTGCGTTGGTTTTTCCCTTGAAGAGGAAAGGGTGATGTTGCAAAGTAGAGTAAGTATTTCCCTCGGTTTGAGAACCAAGGTATCAATCCAGTAGGAGAAAACGCACAAGTCACCAAATACCTGCACAAACAATCAAACAAACACGCACCCAATGCGATAAAGGGGTAATCAATCCCTTCATCGTTACTTTCAAAAGTGAGATCCGATATAGAAAGATAAACGGTAAAGTAAATATTTTAGGTATTTTTTGTTTATAGAACAGAAAGTAAAAGATTGCAAAGTAAATAAACCATGACAGAAATCGGTAAGTTGACAGGAAACTAATATGATGTAAAATAGACCCGGGGGCCATAGGTTTCACTAGTGGCTTCTCTCAAGGTAGCAAATATTCAGTGGGTGAACAAATTACTACCGAGCAATTGATAGAAGAGCGCATAATTATGATGATATCTAAGGCAATGATCATGAATATAGGCATCACGTCCGTGTCAAGTGGAACGAAACGATTCTGCGTCTACTATTATTACTCCACACATCGACCGACTCCTGCCTGCATCTAGAGTATTTTCATGAAGAACAGAGTAACACATTAGGTAAGATGACATGATCTAGAGGAATTAACTCAAGCAATATGATGAAAACCCCATCTTTTTATCCTCGATGGCAACAATACAATACATGCCTTGTTGCCCCTACTGTCACTGGGAAAGGACACCGCAAGATTGAACCCAAAGCTAAGCACTTCTCTCATTGCAAGAAAAACCAATCTAGCAGGCCAAACTAAATCGATAATTCGAAGAGACTTGCAAAGAAATCAAATCATGCATATAAGAATTCAGAGAAGACTCAAATAATATTCATAGATAATCTGATCAAAAATCCACAATTCATTGGATCTCGGCAAACACACCGAAAAATAGTATTACATCAAATAGATCTCCAAGAACATCAAGGAGAACATGGTATTGAGAATCAAAGAGAGAGAAGAAGCCATCTAGCTACTAGCTATGGACCCGTAGGTCCGTGGTAAACTACTCATGCTTCATCGGAAGGGTAGTGGTGTTGATGTAGAAGCCCTCCGTGATCGAATCCCCCTCCAGCAGGATGCTGGAGAAGGCCCCTAGATCGGATCTCACTGGTACATAAGGTTGCGGCGGTGGAAAAGTGTTTTCGTGGCTCCCCTGATGCTTTTGGGGTATAATAGTATATATAGGCAAAGGAACTAGGTCAGGAGAGCTCCAAGGGGCCCACGAGGTAGGGGCGCGCCCTCCACCCTCGTGGCCGCCTGGTTGAGTCTCCGACTGCATCTCCAAGTCTCCTGGTTTTCTTCTGGTCCAAGAAAGATCATTGCAAAAGTTTCATTCCGTTTGGACTCTGTTTGGTATTCCTTTTCTGTGAAACTCTAAAACAGGCAAAAAAATAAACTGGCACTGGGCTCTCGGTTAACAGGTTAGTCCCAAAAATAATATAAAATAGCATATAAATGCATATTAAACATCCAAAATAGATAATATAGTAGCATGGAACAATCAAAAATTATAGATACGTTGGAGACGTGTCAAGCATCACCAAGCTTAATTCCTACTCGTCCTCGGGTAGGTAAATGATAGAAACAGAATTTTTGATGTGGAATGCTACCTAACATATTTATCCATGTAATTCTCTTTATTTTGACATGAATGTTCAGATCCGAAAGATTCAAAACAAAAGTTTAATATTGACATAAAAAAATAATACTCAAGCATACTAACAAGGCAATTATGTCTTCTCAAAATAACATGGCCAAAGAATGCTTATCCCTACAAAATCATATTGTCTGGCTATGCTCCATCTTCATCACACAAAATACTCAAATCATGCACAACCCCGATGACAAGCCAAGCAATTGTTTCATACTTTGATGTTCTCAAACCTTTTCAACTTTCACGCAATACATGAGCGTGAGCCATGGACAGAGCACTATGGTGGAAGATAATATGGTGGTTGTGGAGAAGACAAAAAGAGGGCGATAGTCTCACATTAACTAGGTGTATCAACGGACTATGGAGATGCCCATCAATAGATATGAATGTGAGTGAGTAGGGATTGCCATGCAACGGATGCACTAGAGCTATAAGTGTATGAAATCTCAAAAAGAAACTAAGTGGGTGTGCATCCAACTTGCTTGCTTATAAAGACCTAGGGCATTTGAGGAAGCCCATCGTTGGAATATACAAGCCAAGTTCTATAATGAAAAATTCCCACTAGTATATGAAAGTGACAAAATTAAGAGACTCTCTATCATGACGATCATGGTGCTACTTTGAAGCACAAGTGTGGAAAAAGGATAGTAACATTGCCCCTTCTCTCTTTTTCTCTCATTTTTTTTCTTTTTTTCTCTTTTTTCCTTTTTTCTTTTTTTATTGGCTTCTTTGGCCTCTTTTTCTCTTTTCTATTCTTTTTCTTATTTCCTCACATGGGACAATGATCTAATATGATTATTGAAGCCCATCAAAGATATAAACTTCACCATTTCATGGAAATTCTAATTATTGGATGTTGGAGTATATGGAATCAAAGAAATGATCTGATATTTGAAGGGATCCCTTGCTCTATCAATGACTGCAGATATGAACTTATCAAGACTTTCAAATTGACAATGCTAAGAGCCAAGCCCAGTTTAAAGGAGGGAATGTCTTCATAGATTGATAACATTTAATTTATTATTTTGTATTTACTCAATAATCTCCCTGGTTGTCTCCCAACAACCATTGTAAAGACTTTGTGATCCATTATTATAATGAAAAAGATCTACAATAAGGCTTTTGCCTTACTGTTTTATGGTCAAAAAAAAAGACAATGATCTAATAATGATGATCATCACACTTCTATTTACTTAAAACTCAAAAAATTACAACTCAATACTTAGAGCAAAATATGACTCTATGTGGATGCCTCCGGCGGTGTACCCGAATGTTCAACGAATCAAGAGTGACATGTATGAAAGAATTATGAAAGGTGGCTTTGCCACAAATACGATGTCAACTACATGATCATGCAAAGCAATATTACAATGATGAAGTGTGTCATAATAAACGGAACGGTGGAAAGTTCGATGGCAATATATCTCGGAATGGCTATGGAGATGCCATAATAGGTAGGTATGGTGGCTGTTTTGAGGAAGGTATATGTTTGGTGTATGGTACCGACGAAAGTTGCGTGACACAAGAGAGGCTAGCAATGATGGAAGGGTGAGGGTGTGTATAATCCATGGACTCAACATTAGTCAAAAAGAACTCACATACTTATTGCAAAAATCTATTAGTCATTGAGCGAAGTACTACGTGCATGCTCCTAGGGGGATAGATTGGTAGGAAAAGACCATCGCTCATTCCCGACCGCCACTCAAAAGGAAGACAATCAATAAATACTTCATGCTCCAACGTCGTTACACAACGGTTCACCATACGTGCATGCTACGGGACTCACAAACCTCAACACAAGTATTTCTCAAATTCACATTCATAATTATTCCACTATCATGACTTTAATATCTTCATCTTCATATCTCAAAACAATCATAAAGAATCAAACTTATCATAGTATTCAATGCACTTTATATGAATGTTTTTATTATATCCCTCTTGGATGCCTATCATATTAGGACTAAATTTATAACCAAAGCAAATTACCATGCTGTTCTAAAAGATAATCAAAATAATATAAGTGAATCATGAGAGTTCATATATCTATATAAAATAAAGCCACCGTCGTTCTCTAAAAATATATAAGTGAAGCACTAGAGAAATATTGCCTAGCTCAAAAGATATAAGTGAAGCACAAAGTATTCTAATAAATCATGATTCATGCATATCCCTCCCAAAAGGTGTGTACAGCAAGGACGATTGTGGGAAACTAAAAAGAAAAGACTCAAATCATACAAGACGCTCCAAGCAAAACACATATCATGTGATGAATAGAAATATAGCCTCAAGTAAAGTTACCGATAGACGAAGACGAAAGAGGGGATGTCTTCCGGGGCATCCCCAAGCTTAGGCTTTTGGTTATCCTTGAATATTACCTTGGGGTTCCTTGGGCATCCCCAATCTTAGGCTCTTGCCACTCCTTATTCCATAGTCCATCAAATCCTTACCCAAAACTTGAAAACTTCACAACACAAAACTCAACAGAAAATATCATGAGATCTGTTAGTATAAGAAAATAAATCACCACTTTAAGGTATTGTTGCAAACTCATTATTTATTTATATTGGTGTAATATCTATTGTATTCCAACTTTTCCATGGTTCATACCCCCCGATAGTACCCATAGATTCATCAAAATAAGCAAATAACACACAAAAATCAGAATCTGTCAAAAACAGAATAGTCTGTAGCAATCTGTAACTCTCGAATACTTATGTAACTCCAAAAATTCAGAAACATTAGGAAAACCTGAGAAATTTGTGTACCAATCCAGAGAAAAAATAATCAAATGAAAAGCACGTTTCTGTGAATTTTGAAAATTATTTTCCTGGTCGCAAAAGTTTCTGATTTTCAGCAGGATCAACATAACTATCACCGTAAGCTATCCTAAAGGTTTAACTTGGCACAAACACTAATCAAAACATAAAACCACATCTAAACAGAGGATAGATTAATATTTGTTACTAAATAGGAACAAAAAGAAAAGAACAAAAAATAAAATTGGGTTGCTTCCCAACAAGCGCTATTGTTTAACGCCCTTAGCTAGGCATAAAACACGAATAGATCTAGGTATTGTCATCTTTGGTATGCAATCCATAAGTGGCTCTCATAATAGATTCATAAGGAAATTTAATTTTCTTCCTAGGAAAGTGTTCCATGCCTTTCCTTAACAGAAATTGGAATCTGATGTTTGCTTCTTTCATATCAATAATTGCACCAATCGTTCTAAGGAAAGGTCTACCAAGAATAATAGGACATGTAGGATTGCAATCTATATAAAAAACAATGAAATCTACGGGCACATAATTACAATTTGCAACAATAAAAACATCATTAATCCTTCCCATAGGTTTCTTAATAGTGGAATCCGCAAGGTGCAAATTTAAAGGACAATCATCAAATTCACGGAAACCTAACACATCACACAAAGTTTTTGGAATCGTGGAAACACTAGCACCCAAATCACACAAAGCATGGCATCCATAGTCTTTAATCTTAATCTTAATAGTAGTTTACCACTCATCATAAATTTTTCGAGGGATATAAACTTCTAATTCAAGCTTTTCTTCAAAAGATCGCATCATAGCATCAACGATATGTATAGTAAAAGCTTTGTTTTGATTATAAGCATGAGGAGATTTCAACTCGAATTGCAACAAGGAAATACATTCTATTAAAGAAAAAATATCATAATTAAATTCCTTGAGATCCAAAAGAGTGGGTTCATTGCTACTTGAAGTATTGACCTCTCCAATCCCACTTTTATCATTTTTTCATCTTGATCTAAAAACTCCTAATCATTGGGACGTCTTTTAACTAAAGTTGACTAATCTCCAGTCCCATATTTATCAAGATTAATATTGGAAAACAAAGATTCAATAGGAGTCACATCAATCACTTTTAGACCTTCATCATTTTTATCACGAAAACTAGGAGAACATGCTTTTACAAACCAATCTTTTTTAGCACACATCTTAGCGGTTCTTTCTTTGCACTCATTAATTGAAATTACCATGGCTTTGAGAGACTCATTGATATCATGCTTAAGAGGAATAGATCAAAGTTTCAAAGAATCAACATCAAGACAAATTCTATCCACGTTCCTAGCCAAATCATCAATCTTGAGAAATTTTTCTTCAATCAAAGCATTAAAATTCTTTTGCAAACTCATAAATTCTTTAACACTATTCTAAAAATCAGAGGGCATGTTGTTAAAAATTTCCATAATAGTTGTTGTAGGAATTACCATAATTATTAGAGGAATTACTAGGAAATGAACTAGGATTAAAATTGCCTCTATACGCGTTGTTACCAAAATTATTCCTACCAACAAAATTCACATCCATAGATTTGTTATTATTATCAATCAAAGTGGACAAAGGCATATCATTAGGATCAGAAGAAGCACCCTTATTAGCAAATTATTTCATAACTTCATCCATCTTTCCACTCAAAACATTAATCTCTTCAATCGCATGAACCTTTTTACTAGTGGATCTTTGGGTGTGCCATTGAGAATAATTAACCATGATATTATATAGGAGCTTAGTAGCCTCTCCTAAAGTAATTTCCCTAAAAGTGCCCCCCGTGGCCGAATCTAAAGGATTTCTAGAAGCAAAATTCAATCCGGCATAAAATTTTGTGTAATCATCCACAAATTCAAACCATGTGTAGGGCAATTTCATAGCATCAATTTCATCCTCTCCCAAGATTGTGCAACATGCTCATGATCAAGTTGCTTAAAATTCATAATATCGTTCCCAAGGGAGATGATCTTAGTGGGAGGAAAATACTTAGAGATGAAAGCATCTTTACACTTATTCCATGAATCAATACTATTTGTGGGCAAAGATGAAAACCAAGTTTTAGCACGATCTCTAAGCAAAAACGGAAATAGCTTCAATTTCACAATATCATTATTCACATCTTTCTTCTTTTGCATATCACACAAATCAATGAAATTGTTTAGATGGGATGCGGCATCTTCACTAGGAAAGCCAGAAAATTGATCTTTCATAACAAGATTCAGCAAAGCGGCATTAATTTCACAAGATTCAGCATTAGTAGTGAGAGCAATCAGAGTTCTAATAAAATCATTGTTGTTGGTGTTGGAGAAGTCACACATCTTATTATCTTTAGCCATCATGACAAAGCAAACAATCCAACACACGAGGACACAAGAAGCAAGCAAAGAAGACGAACGGAATAGGGGCGAAGAAAAGGCAAATATTTTCTAAAATTGTTTTAGATGTGGGGGAGAGGAAAACGAGAGGCGAATGGAAAATAATGTAATGCAAGAGATGAGAGTTTATGATCGGTACTTGGTATGTCTTGACTTGACATAGATCTCCTCGGTAATGGCGCCAGAAATTCTTCCTGCTACTTCTTGATCTTGCGTTGGTTTTTCCCTTGAAGAGTAAAGGGTGATGCAGCAAAGTAGAGTAAGTATTTCCCTTAGTTTGAGAACCAAGGTATCAATCCAGTAGGAGACAATGCACAAGTCACTGAATACCTTCACAAACAATCAAACAAACTTGCACCCAACGCGATAAAGGGGCTGTCAATCCCTTCATGGTTACTTGCAAAAGTGAGATCCGATATAGATAGATAAAAGGTAAAGTAAATATTTTAGGTATTTTAGGTTTATAGAACGGAAAGTAAAAGATTGCAAAGTAAAGAAACAACGACAGAAATTCGTAAGTTGACAGGAAACTAATATGCTGTAAAATAGACCAAGGGGCCATAGGTTTCACTAGTGGCTTCTCTCAAGATAGCAAATATTATGGTGGGTGAACAAATTACTGTCGAGCAATTGATAGAAGAGCACATAATTATGATGATATCTAAGGCAGTGATCATGAATATAGGCATCACGTCCGTGTCAAGTGGACCGAAACGATTCTGCATCTACTACTATTACTCCACATATCGACCGACTCATGCCTGCATCTAGAGTATTAAGTTCATGAAGAACAGAGTAACACATTAGGTAAGATGATATGATGTAGAGGAATTAACTCAAGCAATATGATGAAAACCCCATCTTTTTATCCTTGATGGCAACAATACAATACGTGCCTTGCTGCCCCTACTATCACTGGAAAAGGACACAGCAAGATTGAACCCAAAGCTAAGCACTTCTCCCATTGCAAGAAAAACCAATCTAGTAGGCCAAACTAAACCGATAATTAGAAGAGACTTGCAAAGATATCAAATCATGCATATAAGAATTCGGAGAAGACTCAAGTACTATTCATAGATAATCTGATCATAAATCCACAATTCATCGGATCTCGGTAAACACACCGCAAAAGATTATTACATCAAATAGATCTCCAAGGACATCGAGGTGAATATGGCATTTAGAATCAAGGAGAGAGAAGAAGCCATCTAGGTACTAGCTATGGACCCGTAGGTTTGTGGTAAACTACTCATGCTTCATCGGAAGGGTAATGGTGTTAGATAATGGTGTTGATGTAGAAGCCCTCCATGATCGAATCCCCCTCCGGCAGAACACCGGAAAAGGCCCCTAGATGGGATCTCACGGGTACAGAAGGTTGCGGTGGTGTAAAAGTGTTTTCGTGGCTCCACCTGATGTATTTGGGGTATAAGAGTATATATAGGCGAAGGAACTAGGTCAGGAGAGCTCCAAGGGGCCCACGAGGTAGGGGCGCTATCGGTGTCAAAATTGGCAGTTCTTGGGTAGGGGGTCCCGAACTGCGCGGCTAAGGATCGAAGGTAACAAGGAGGCAAGGGACACGATGTTTACCCAGGTTCGGGCCCTCTTAATGGAGGTAATACCCTACTTCGTGCTTGATTGACTTTGATGAGTATAGGGGTTACAAGAGTTGATCTACCTCGAGATCGTAATGGCTAAACCCTAGATGTCTAGCCTGCATTATTGTGTTCATCTCTAAAGACTAAACCCTCCGGTTTATATAGCCACTGGGGGGACTAGGGTTGTACAGAGTCGGTTACAAAGAAGGACAGTACATGATCCGAATGCTAAGCTTGCCATCCACGCAAAGGAGAGTCCCATCCGGACACGGGGAAGGTTTTTCTATCTCGTATCTTCACGGCCCATCAGTCCGGCCCATATCACATAGCCCGGATGCCTGGGGACCCATTAGTCCAGGACTCCCGCAGTAGCCCTTGAACTGGGCTTCTATGACGATGTATCTGGCGCACATATTGTCTTCGGCATTGCAAGGTGGGTTCCCCTTTCCGAATACTTCAAAGTAGTTTTCCGCACACAAGAGTTGTGCCCGGCCTTGCTTAACACGTCCAACCCTAAGTTGTAAAAGGCAACAATACTTAAAATAAGTCAAGTCCACGGGCCACATCTTCGGTGAGACGTTATGTTCTGGCCTTATTATTATTCCGAACCGTTTTACTGCCTCGTTTCGCATTTTGAGGCACGGCCAATGACACATCTTGTCAAAGCAGATATCGTGTCCCCTTATTACGGGATTCTCATCAATAGGGGTTTTGGGTAATCCAACCATGCCGTTCACACGTCCCCTTGGGAATAGGCAAGATTTAAGGCTTATGATGGGGCGCTTGATATTCGCTGCCTCTATAAGAGGACAAAGACCCATCTATTCACCTCACGCCTTCTTCCTCCTTTGCCTTTCAATCCCCCGAGCTCCAGCGCCGAAGTTCCAGACTTTCCCTCCACCCCAACTTCTCCAGAAATGGTCGGATCTGGCTTTCAGGGCAAGTGGATGGCCTCCTCCATAACAGAGAAGAATATCCAGGATCTGTGGGAGGCGAGGTACCTGACGGCGGAGATCAAGCACAGGCTTCCAACCCCAGGGCATGTCATCCCCACCCCGGAGCCTGGCGAAAGGGTGGTTTTTATCGCTCACTTCCTCCGAGGACTCGGATTCACCCTTCACCCCTTCGTCCGAGGTCTCATGTACTACTACGAGCTAGATTTCCATGATCTGGCCCCGAATTCCTTCATCCACATCTCAGTGTTTATCCTCGTGTGTGAAGCATTTTTCTCCGCGTCCCTCCACACTTCGGCTTATGGCTCAAGATTTTTAATGTGAAGCTGAAGGTGGTCGAAGGCCAGCACACCGAGTGCGGCGGCGCCATGGTGAGCAAGCTCAACCATGTTACCTGTCCCAAAGGGAGATTCATGGATACCATCAAGGTGTGGCAGCAGTAGTGGTTCTATATCACCGAACCCCACGGCACCAAGTGGGCTGATGCTCCTGCCTTCAGATCTGGACCTCCGCTACGGCTCGCATCCTGGACCAACAAAGGCCTAGACTGGGGGTCCCTTGACGATGTGTCGATGCTGCAGAAGCGCATCAAGAGCATGATAAACAAGGACATCACCCTTGCTGATGTGACTCAGGTGATGCTCATCCGCTGAGCTCTCCTTGCCAACGATGGCCTCTCAAAATGTGGGAGTTCAATCCGGAGGATCCACAGACTCTGCAGCACTTCTATGGCACGACGCACAAAGGGATTTGGAAGCTGCTCTTTAAGAAGCAAAAGACGTGGCCACGGACGTCCAACGACACCAGCCTCGACTACAACAATCCGGCATCCCCAGTAAGTATCATATTTTCGAACACTATTTAGCTTGTCAATCTTAGGGAGGGGTCCTGAAAATTCCATCTCCTGAACGGGACTGGATAAAGAAGGCCGAGCGGATTAAGTGTCCAGCCCCGCTCCCTAAAAACCCAGTCGATCCTTTGTTAATGAAGATGTTGGTCCCGGTGCCCTACCAGGCGCCGGCAAAGAAGGACAAGAAGAGGAAGACCAAGGAGGCTGAAGGCAACCTCCATCCCGAAGAAACTTCAGGCGCCGTGTTCGGAGGAACAGAAGCTCCTTCCTCTCGCGAGGTAGATGAAGACGAGGAGGAGGAGGAGGAGGAGGAGGAGGAGGAGGAGGAAGAGGCAGACAACCCTCCTCCCAAAGGGAAAAAGAAAGCGGCCTCCGTAGATCCATATAAGGGGCATCCAAGAGGGGAAGGGTATCCCTCTCTGATGACTCAGATTCAGGCACCGAGGCCGTTCCCAAGCACCGCCCCTGCACCAAGCCCCTTGACGAATCGTGAGTACCTTTAGATGCCTTGTATACATATAATCTTCTTAATAGATTATAAGATCAATATACAATTTCATATACCAGCCCGGCTTGTGACATTCCTCAAGAATCATCGTCATCGGGGGACCTTTCACTGGAGAAGATGGAGAGCGAGACGCCTCCACAAGCTTCCCCGCGTCCTATGGCGGACTGATACGTCTCCAACGTATCTATAATTTTTGATTGTTCCATGCTATTATATTACCCCTTTTGGATGTTTATGGGCTTTATTTTACACATTTATATCATTTTTGGGACTAAACTACTAACCGGAGGCCCAGCCCATATTGCTGTTTTTTTTTGCCTATTTTAGTATTTCGAAGAAAAGGAATATCAAACGGAGTCCAAACGGAATGAAACCTTCGAGAGCATGATTTTTGGAACGAACGTGATCCAGAGAACTTGGAGTGCAAGTCAAGAAGCTTGCGAGGCGGCTAGGAGACAGGAGGGCGCACCCACCCCCCTAGGCGCGCCCCCTATCTCCTGGGCCCCACAGGTGGCCACCGACGTATTTCTTCCTCCTCTATATACCTACGTACACCGAAAACGTCCAGGGAGCCAACGGAACACAATTTCCACCACCGTAACCTTTTGTATCCGCGAGATCCCATCTTGGAGCCTTCGCCGGCGCTCCGCCGGAGGGCAAATCGACCACGGAGGGCTTCTACATCAATACCATAGCCCCTCCAATGAGTTGTGAGTAGTTTACCACAGACCTTCGGGTCCATAGTTATTAGCTAGATGGCTTCTTCTCTCTTTTTGGATCTCAATACAATGTTCTCCCCCTCTCATATGGAGATCTATTCTATGTAAATCTTTTTGTGGTGTGTTTGTCGAGATCCGATGAATTGTGGGTTTATGATCAAGTTTATCTATGAGAAATATTTGAATCTCTTCTGAATTCTTTTATGTATGATTGAGTTATCTTTGCAAGTCTCTTCAAATTATCAGTTTGCTTTGGCATACTAGATTGATCTTTCTTGCCATGGGGGAAGTGCTTAGCTTTGGGTTCAATCTTGCGGTGTCCTTTCCCAGTGACAGCAGGGGCAGCAAGGCATGTATTGTATTGTTCCCATCGAGGATAAAAAGATGGGGTTTATATCATATTGCTTGAGTTCATCCCTCTACATCATGTCATCTTTCTTAATGTGTTACTCTGTTCTTTATGAACTTAATACTCTAGATGCAGGCAGGAGTTGGTTGATGTGTGGAGTAATAGTAGTAGATGCAGGCAGGAGTCGGTCTACTTGTCATGGACGTGATGCCTATATACATGATCATGCCTAGATAATCTCATAATTATTCCCTTTTCTATCAATTGCTCGACAGTAATTTGTTCACCCACCGTAGTACTTATGCTATCTTGAGAGAAGCCACTAGTGAAACCTATGGCCCCCAGGTCTATCTTTTATCATATAAACTTTCAATCTACTTTTATTTGCATGTTTACTTTTTTCATCTATATTATAAAATACCAAAAATATATTTATCTTATCATACTATCTCTATTAGATCTCACTTTCACAAGTGGTCGTGAAGGGATTGACAACCCCTTTATTGCGTTGGTTGCGAGTTCTTTGTTTGTTTGTGTAGGTGCGTGGGACTTTTGAGGAGCCTCCTACTGGATTGATACCTTGGTTCTCAAAAACTCAAGGAAATACTTATGCTACTATTGCTGCATCACCATTTCCTCTTCAAGGAAAACCAACGCAAGCTCAAGACGTAGCAAGAAGGATTTCTGGCACCATTGCCGGTGAGGTCTTCGCTAAAGTCAAGACATACCAAGTACCCATCACAAACTCATCTCCCTCGCATTTACATTATTTGCCATTTGCCTCTCGTTTTCCTCTCCCCCACTTCACCCTTGCCGTTTTATTTGCCCTCTCTTTCCCAATCTCTCTCTCTTTCGCTTGCCTTTTTCTGTTTGCTTGTGTGTTGGATTACTTGTTGCCATGGCTCAAGATAATACCAAATTTTGTGATTTCTCCAATAACAATAATAATGATTTCCTTATTACTCCGATTGCTCCTCTTAATGATGTTGAGTCTTGTGAAATCAATACTGCTTTGCTGAATCTTGTTATGAAAGATCAATTCGCCGGCCTTCCTAGTGAAGATGCCACTACTCATCTAAACAACTTTGTTGATTTGTGTGATATGTAAAAGAAGAAAGATACGGATAATGATATTGTTACTTGAAGTTATTTCCGTTTTCACTTAGAGATCATGCTAAAGTTTGGTTTTCGTCTTTGCCTAAAAATAGTATTGATTCTTGGAACAAGTGCAAAGATGCTTTCATCTCTAAGTATTTTCCTCCCGCTAAGATTATCACTCTTAGGAACGATATTATGAATTTTAAACAACTTGATCATGAGCATGTTGGCCAATCTTGGGAAAGAATGAAATTGATGATTCGCAATTGCCCTACTCATGGTTTGAATTTATGGATGATCATACAAAAATTTTACGCCGGTTTGAACTTTGCTTCTAGAAATCTCTTAGATTCGGCCGCGGGAGGCACGTTTATGGAAATCATGTTAGGATATGCTACAAAACTTCTTGATAATGTTATGGCTAATTATTCTCAATGTCACACCGAAAGATCTTCTAGTAAAAAAGTGCATGCTATAGAAGAAATCAATGTTTTGAGTGGAAAGATGGATGAACTTATGAAGTTGTTTGCTACTAAAAATACTCCTCTTGATCCCAATGATATGCCTTTGTCTACTTTGATTAAGAATAATAATGAATCTATGGATGTGAATTTTGTTTGTAGGAATAGTTTTGGAAACAATGCTTATAGAGGAAACTTTAATTCTAGACCGTTCCCTAGTAATTCCTCTAATAATTATGGAAATTCCTACAATAGTTCTTATGGTAATTCTAATAAGATGCCCTCTGATTTTGAGAATAGTGTGAAAGAATTTATGATTTCTCAAAAGAATTTTAATGCTTTGCTTGAAGAAAAATTGCTCAAAGTTGATGATTTGGCTAGGAACGTTGACAGACTTTCGCTTGATGTTGATTCTCTTAAACTTAGATCTTCTTCTCCTAAGCATGATATCAATGAGTCTCTCAAAGCCATGAGAATTTCCATTTATGAGTGCAAGGAAAGAACCGGTAGATTGCGTGCTAAGAAAGATTGCTTTGTAAAGGCGTGTTCTTCTAGTTTCAATGAAAATAGTGATGAAGATCTTAAAGTTATTGATGTGTCTCCTATTAGATCTTTGTTTTGCAATATGAATCTTGATAATGATGGGACTGGAGATGAGTCAACTTTAGTTAGAAGGAGTCCCAAGAATTTGGAGTTTTTAGATCTTGATGCTAAATTTGGTAAAAGTGGGATTGGAGAGGTCATGACTTTAAATAGTATTGAACCCACTATCTCGGATTTCAAGGAATTTGATTATGATAATTGTTCTTTAGAAAGTTGTAATTCCTTGTTGCAATCCGTTGTTAATTCTCCTCATGCTTATAGTCAAAATAAAGCTTTTACCAAACATATCGTTGATGCCTTGATCCAATCTTATGATGAAAAACTTAATTTGGAAGTTTCTATACCTAGAAAGCTTAATGATGAGTGGGAACCAACTATAAAGATTATAATTAAAGATCATGAGTGTTTTGCTTTGTGTGATTTGGGTTCTAGTGTTTCCATGATTCCGAAAACTTTATGTGATATTCTAGGTTTCCATGATCTTGATGATTGCTCTTTAGATTTGCACCTTGCGGATTCCACCATTAAAAAGCAAATGGGAAGAATCAATGATGTTCTCATTGTTGCAAATAGAAATTTGGTGCCCATAGATTTTATCGTTCTTGATATAGAATGCAATCTTTCTTGCCCTATTATTGTTGGTAGACCTTTCCTTAGAACGATTGGTGCGATTATTGATATGAAGGAAGGGAATATTAGATTCCAATTTCCATTAAAGAAAGGCATGGAGCACTTTCCAAGAAACAAAGTCAAATTACCTTATGAATCTATCATGCGAGCTACTTATGAATTGAGTGCCAAAGATGGCACTACTTAGATCTATCTTCACTTTTATGCCTAGCTAGGGGCGTTAAATGATAGCGCTAGTTGGGAGGCAACCCAATTTTATTTGTGTTTTTTATTTTTGTTCCTGTTTAGTAATAAATTTTGCATCTACCTTCGGTTTAGATGTGTTTTTATCTTTTAATTAGTGTTTGTTCCAAGCAGAACCTATAGGATAACCTATGATGATAGTTGATTTGATTCTTCTGAAAAACAGAAACTTTGCACGCACGAAATTAGTTTTGTTAAATCACAGAAACGTGATTTTTCATTGATTCTTTTTTATGATGATCAATAGACAAATTTTCTAGGACTTCCTATTTTGGTAGGATTTTTAGAGTCACATAAGTTTGTGTTAGTTACAGATTGCTACAGACTGTTCTGTTTTTGACAGATTCTGTTTTTCGTGTGTTGTTTGCTTATTTTGATGCATCTATGGCTAGTAAAATAGTTTATAACCCATAGAGAAGTTGGAATAAAGTAGGTTTAACACCAAAATAAATAAAGAATTATTTCATTACAGTACCTTATGTGGTGGTTTTGTTTTCTTTCACTAACGGAGCTTATAACATTTCCTGTTGAGTTTTGTGTTGTGAAGTTTTCAAGTTTTGGGTAAAGCTTTGATGGACTATGGAACAAGGAGTGGCAAGAGCCTAAGCTTGGGGATGCCCTTGGCACCCCAAGATATTCAATAATAGCCAAAAGCCTAAGCTTGGGGATGCCCCGGGAAGGCATCCCCTCTTTCGTCTTCGTTCATTGGTAACTTTACTTGTAGCTATATTTTTATTCGCCACATGATATGTGTTTTGCTTGGAGCGTCGTGTATTATATTATTCTTTTCTTTTTAGTTTACCACAATCAACCTTGCTGTACACACCTTTTGGGAGAAGCCCACTTGATTAGAATTTGCTAGAATACTCTATGTGCTTCACTTATATCTTTTGAGCTTGATAGTTTTTGCTCTAGTGCTTCACTTATATCTTTTAGAGCACGGCAGTGGCTTAATTTTGGAGAAATTGCTAGTCTCTCATGCTTCACTTATATTATTTTGAGAGTCTTTTAGAACATCATGTTATTTGCTTTGGTTACAAATTTCGTCCTAGAATGATGAGCATCCAAGTTGGGTATAATAAAAACTATCATAGGAAGTGAATTGGATGCTATGATCAATTTGATGCTTGATAATTGTTTTGAGATATAGAGGTAGTAATGTTAGAGTCATGCTAGTGGGTAATTATGAAATTGAGAAATACTTGTGTTGAAGTTGGCAAGTCCCGTAGCATGCACGTATGGTAAAAGTTGTGTGACAAATTTGTTGCATGAGGTGCTCTTTTGATTGACTTCCTTATGAGTGGAGGTCGGGATCGCGCAATGGTTAACTCCTACCAACACTTCCCCTAGGAGCATGCGTAGTAGTACTTTGCTTCGAGGGCAAGTAGACTTTTGCAATAAGTATATGAGTTATTTATGACTAATGTGAGTCCATGGATATACGCACACTCATCCTTCCACTTTGCTAGCCTCTATTATACCGCGCAACTTTCGCCGGTATCATGCACCCATTATTTAACTTCCTCAAAACATCCACCATACCTACCTATTATTGCATTTCCATAGCCATTCCGAGATATATTGCCATGCAACTTTCCACCGTTCTGTTTATTATGACACACTTCATCATTGTCATATTGCTCTTTGCATGATCATGTAGTTGACATCGTATTTGTGGCAAGGCCACCTTCATAATTTTCATACATGTCACTCTTGATTCATTGCATATCCCGGTACACCACTGGAGGCATTCATATAGAGTCATATCTTGTCCTAGCTTTGAGTTTTAATTCTTGAGTTGTAAATCAATAAAAGTGTGATGATCTTCATTATTAGAGAATTGTCTCAGTGAGGAAAGGATGATGAAGACTATGATTCCCCCACAAGTCGGGATGAGACTTCGCACTTTAAAAAAAAGAAAGGCCAAAAAGAAAAAGAAAAAGGGCCAAAGAAAAAAAAGAAAAAAAGTAAATAAAATGAGAGAAAAAGAGAGAAGGGACAATGCTACTATCTCTTTTTCAACACTTGTGCTTCAAAGTAGCACCATGATCTTCATGATAGAGAGTCTCCTATGTTGTCACTTTCATATACTAAGTGGGAATTTTTCATTATAGAACTTGGCTTGTATATTCCAATGATGGGCTTCCTCAAAATTCCCTAGGTCTTCGTGAGCAAGCGAGTTGGATGCACAACCACTTAGTTTCTTTTGTTGAGATTTCATATATTTATAGCTCTAGTGCATCCGTTGCATGGCAATCCCTACTCACTCACATTGATATCTATTGATGGACATCTCCATAGCCCGTTGATACGCCTAGTTGATGTGAGACTATCTTCTCCCTCTTTTTGTCCTCACAACCACCACCATTTACCACCATAGTGCTATGTCCATGGCTTGCGCTCATGTATTGCGTAAGAGTTGAAAAAACTGAAGCGCGTTAAAAAGTATGAACCAATTGCTTGGCTGAAACCGGGGTTGTGCATGATGGGAGTATTTTGTGTATGAAGCATGGCCTAACTATATGATTTTGTACGGATAAGCTTTCTTTGGTTATGTTATTTTGATAGGACATGATTATTTGTTAGTATGCTTCGAAGCATTATTATTTTTATGTTTTATAAGCTTTTATCTTGAATCATTTGGATTTGAACAGTCATGCCACAATGAAGAAACTTACATTGAGAATTATGCTAGGTAGCATTCCACATCAAAAATTCGGTTTTTATCATTTACCTACTCGAGGACGAGCAGGAATTAAGCTTGGGGATGCTTGATGCGTCTCCAATGTATCTATAATTTTTAATTGTTCCATGCTATTATATTACCCCTTTTGGATGTTTATGGGCTTTATTTTACACATTTATATCATTTTTGGGACTAACCTACTAACCGGAGGCCCAGCCCGTATTGCTGTTTTTTTGCCTATTTCAGTATTTCAAAGAAAAGGAATATCAAACGGAGTCCAAACGGAATGAAACCTTCGGGAGCGTGATTTTTGGAACGAACATGATCCGGAGAGCTTGGAGTGCAAGTCGAGAAGCTTGCGAGGCGGCCAAGAGACAGGAGGGCGCGCCCACCCCCCTGGGCGCGCCCCCTTTCTCCTGGGCCCCATAGGCGGCCACCGACGTACTTCTTCCTCCTATATATACCTATGTACCCCGAAAACATCCAGGGAGCCAACGAAACACGATTTCTACCACTGTAACATCCCATCTTGGAGCCTTCGCCGGTGCTCCACCGGAGGGGGGAATCGACCACGGAGGGCTTCTACATCAACACCATAGCCGCTCCGATGAGTTGTGAGTAGTTTACCACAGACCTTCGGGTCCATAGTTATTAGCTAGATGGCTTCTTCTCTCTTTTTGGATCTCAATACAATGTTCTCCCCCTCTCATGTGGAGATCTTTTCGATGTAAACTCTTTTTGCGGTCTGTTTGTCGAGATCCAATGAATTGTGGGTTTATGATCAAGTTTATCTATGAGAAATATTTGAATCTCTTCTGAATTCTTTTATGTATGATTGAGTTATCTTTGCAAGTCTCTTCGAATTATCAATTTGGTTTGGCCTACTAGATTGATCTTTCTTGCCATGGGAGAAGTGCTTAGCTTTGGGTTTAATCTTGCAGTGTCCTTTCCCAGTGACAGCAGGAGAAGCAAGGCACGTATTGTATTGTTGCCATCGAGGATAAAAAGACGGGTTTTATATCATAGTGCTTGAGTTCGTCCCTCTACATCATGTCATCTTTCTTAATGTGTTACTCTTTTCTTTATGAACTTAATACTCTAGATGCAGGCAGGAGTTGGTTGATGTGTGGAGTAATAGTAGTAGGTGCAGGCAGGAGTCGGTCTACTTGTCATGGACGTGATGCCTATATACATGATCATGCCTAGATAATCTCATAATTATTCGCTTTTCTATCAATTGCTCGACAGTAATTTGTTCGCCCACTGTAATACTTATGCTATCTTGAGAGAAGCCACTAGTGAAACCTGTGGCCCCGGGTCTATCTTTTATCATATAAACTTTCAATCTACTTTTATTTGCATCTTTAATTTTTGCATCTATTTTGTAAAATACCAAAAACATATTTATCTTATCATACTATCTCTATTAGATCTCACTTTCACAAGTGGCCGTGAAGGGATTGACAACCCCTTTATTGCGTTGGTTGCGAGTTCTTTGTTTGTTTGTGTAGGTGTGTGGGACTTTTGAGGAACCTCCTACTGGATTGATACCTTGGTTCTCAAAAACTGAGGGAAATACTTACGCTACTATTGCTGCATCACCCTTTCCTCTTCAAGGAAAACCAATGCAAGCTCAAGATGTAGCACGGATGATCCCGAAGTGTCATCCCTAAGGATTTCTCCTGGTTCCGGAGAAGTGCGGGAAAGGACCGATGCGGCACTGGAAGCTGCCAAGAACACGGGGGCGCAACCCCTATGGAGACCGGCCATGGGGGTCCTGGATCATCCGACCCTTAGCGAGATACTGTTCTGGAAACCCAAACGGTTCTGGAATCGGATCGGCAGCCCCCTCTGCAGGAGGGGGAGACGGCGACCTCTATGAATGCAGAGGCACCGAACAAGCTGATGGATGAACTGCAATGGGTGCGGTGGTTGAAAAAGTTCAGTCCGCTAAGAGCGGACTGGATGAAACCTTCACGATCCTACTAACAGGCTTCGAGGAATGCGATGTAATGTCTTTTAACCACTTTCCATGAATAATCCGCCTATATATAGATAGTAGCCCCTGAGACTCTTTTTGGCCAATGAAGGAGGGCGAACAAAGGGTCTATAGGTATCCGCAGTAAATGACATACTTAGCCTTTTTTGATAAAAAATCAGGCTTCACTGTTAGCGGCGACCGCTCAGGCCGCCGAAGTTTTCGAACTGAAGCACAAATGCAGTTGGTTGATAAGGACAATATCCGGATTAACAAGCGGCTCAACAAAGTGCAAGGTATGTTTCAAGTGCTCCATATTCCATTGAATTAGTATGCAAATGTTTAAGTAAAGCTCACGCGCTACTATATGCATAACTGCAGATGGCGCTGCTGTGGTCGAGACCCTCAGGAGTGACCTTGCCCGCACGAAGGAGCAGGCAAGGGTGAGCGACGCAGCCGCTGAGAAAGCGGTTGCCGATTTAAAGGATGAACAGGCCACCCAGCGCCAGTTCGAGGAGCGCATATCCAAGATTGAGCAGGAGCTCAAGGACGCAACTCGCAAGTGCGAGCTCCTCGAGGAGGGTGATACGTCTCCAACGTATCTACTTTTCCAAACACTTTTGCCCTTGTTTTGGAATCTAACTTGCATGATTTGAATGAAACTAACCCGGACTGATGCTGTTTTCAGCACAACTGCCATGATGTTGTTTTATGTGTAGAAAAGAAAAGTTTTCGGAATGTCCTGGAAATCCACGGAGGCACTTTTCAGAATTAATAAGAATTTTTGGCGAAAGAATCAAGGCCAGGGGGCCCATGGGCTGTCCACGAGATAGCCCCCCCCTAGGGCGCGCCCTCCTATCTTGTGGGGCCCCTGGACCTCCTCCTCCCTCAACTCCAACTCCATATATACCATCTCGGGGAGAAAAAAATCAAGGAGAAAGTTTCATCGCGTTTCATGACACGAAGCCGCCGCCAAGCCATAATCTCTCCCGGGAGGGCTGATCTGGAGTCCGTTCGGGGCTTCGGAGAGGGGGATTCGTCGCTGTCGTCATCATCAACCATCCTCCATCTCTAATTTCATGATGCTCACCGCCGTGCGTGAGTAATTCCATCGTAGGCTTGCTGGACGGTGATGGGTTGGATGAGATTTACCATGTAATCAAGTTAGTTTTGTTAGGGTTTGATCCCTAGTATCCACTATGTTCTGAGATTGATGTTGCTATGACTTTGCTATGCTTAATGCTTGTCACTAGGGCCCGAGTGCCATGATTTCAGATCTGAACCTATTATGTTTTCATGAATATATGTGTGTTCTTGATCCTATCTTGCAAGTCTATAGTCACCTATTATGTGTTATGATCTGACAACCCCGAAGTGACAATAATCGGGATACTTCTCGGTGATGACCGTAGTTTGAGGAGTTCGTGTATTCACTATGTGTTAATGCTTTGTTCCGGTTCTCTATTAAAAGGAGGCCTTAATATCCCTTAGTTTCTGTAAGGAACCCGCTGAACACGGGAGGGTAGGACAAAAGATGTCATGCAAGTTCCTTTCCATAAGCACGTATGACTATTTACGGAATACATGCCTACATTACATTGATGAATTGGAGCAAGTTCTATATCACCCTATGTTATAAATATTGCATGAGGAATCGCATCTGGCATAATTATCCATCACTGATCCATTGCCTACGAGCTTTTCACATATTGTTCTTCGCTTATTTACTTTTTCGTTGCTACTGTTACAACTACTATAAAACTCCAAAAACATTTATCTGTACTTTTGCTACCGCTACTATTATTATCATACCACTTTTGCTACTAAACACATTGCTGCAGATACTAAGTTATCCAGGTGTGTTTGAATTGACAACTCAATTGCTAATACTCAAGAATATTCTTTGGCTCCCCTTGTGTCGAATCAATAAATTTGGGTTGAATACTCTACTCTTGAAAGCTGTTGCGATCCCCTATACTTGTGGGTTATCAAGACTAATTTCTGGCACCGTTGCTGGCGAGCATAGCTCTATTCTCTGAGTCACTTGGGATTTATATCTGTTGATCACTATGAAGAACTTCAAAGACGATCGAACTACTATTTTGCCCTCAACTACGAGGGGAGGTAAGGAACTGCCATCTAGCTCTGCACTAGATTCTCCTTCCGTTATTAGTAGGCTTGCGACACCTAAACCTGCTATTGCTATGAATTCTGATATGTCGCATGTTATTGAAGATGCCACTTCTGCTATGCATGATGAAACTACTTCTGTGCGTGATACTACTTTGCCATTAGGTGAATTTCTAGATGAACAACTTGGTAGATTTAGGGGGAATGAAATTACTGAAGATCGTATTACTGATGATAGTGATGATGAAGGTCCCCCGAATGATTATGTATTACCAGTTGTTCCTAAGGGTTATGTTATGAATGAAACAGCTGCTATGGAAATTCTTGCTTGCAATGATAGAAATGATCTTAAGAAATTATTCGCTAAATGGAAGCAGCAGTCTCTTAATGCTAGAATGAAACCCGATCCCGCTTTTGCTACTTCACCTATTTGTGTTACTGATAAGGATTATGAATTCTCTGTTGATCCTAATATTATTACTTTAGTTGAATCTGATCCTTTTTATGGCCTTGAATCCTAAACTGTTGTGGCACATCTTACCAAGTTGAATGATATAGCCACCCTGTTTACTAATGATGAGAAGTCTTGCTATTTATATATCCTTAAGATATTTCCGTTCTCATTAAAGGGTGATGCTAAGACTTGGTATAATTCTCTTGCTCCTGGTTGTGTGTGTAGTCCCCAGGATATGATTTATTACTTCTCTGCTAAATATTTCCCTGCTCATAAGAAACAAGCTGCCTTGCGGGAAATATATAATTTTGTGCAAATCAAAGAAGAGAGTCTCCCACAAGATTGGGGGAGGCTTCTCCGGTTACTTAATGCTTTGCCTGATCATCCTCTTAAGAAAAATGAAATACTTGATATCTTTTATAATGGACTAACCGATGCTTCCAAGGACTACTTGGATAGTTGTGCTGGTTCTGTTTTCAGGGAAAGAACTGTCGACGAAGCTGAAATATTATTGAATAATATGTTGACTAATGAAAATAATTGGACTCTTCCCGAGCCAGTTCCTGGAGTAATTCTTGAACCAATTGAGCCAACTCCTGAGCCTATTCCTAAACCCACTTCGAAGAAGAGAGGTGTTTTATTTCTCAGTCCTGAAGATATGCAAGAGGCAAAGAAATCAATGAAAGAAAAAGGTATTAAAGCTGAAGATGTTAAGAATTTACCTCCTATTGAAGAAATACATGGTCTTAATTTACCGCCTGAAGAACCACATTGTCTTGATAACCTGACACAGGTAGTAAAGGTAAATTCTCTCTATAGATATGATAAAGTTGAAATACCCTCTACTAAATTTCATAGCCCATGCTTAGATGAATTTGATGACTTTATGGCTAGACAAGAAAGTTTTAATGCTTATGTTGGTAGAGAGTTAAAGAATAATGCTTTCAAGATAGGACGCGTAGGTGATAATCTGGCTAGAGTTAAAGATGAACTTCACTGCGTTAGCAAATATGCTTCTATGGTTGCTACTCAAGCTGAGCAAGTACTTAAAGCTCAAAATGACTTGCTTGATGAATTAAATTATAAAAATGACTTTGCTGTTAGAGTGGCTACTAGAACTGGTAGAATGACTCAAGAACCTTTGTATCCTGAAGGCCACCCTAAGAGAATCGAGCAAGATTCTCAGAGAAATAATTTAGAGGCACCTAGTTCTTCTAAAAAGAAGAAGAAAAACGATAGGGCTTTGGATGCTTCTAGTGAACCTACTGTAGACACACCTGAGAATCCCAATGATATT
Organism: Triticum aestivum; assembly: GCF_018294505.1. Lineage (NCBI taxonomy): Eukaryota > Viridiplantae > Streptophyta > Magnoliopsida > Poales > Poaceae > Triticum > Triticum aestivum. The sequence goes on from NC_057798.1 coordinate 345,589,298, forward strand.
TCTATTTCTGATGCTGAAACTCAATCAGGTGATGAACATGAACCTAGTGGTAATGTTAATGATAATGTTCATGTTGATGTTCAACCTAGCAAAGACAATGATGTAGAGATTGAACCTACTGTTGATCTTGATAACCCACAATCAAAGAATCAACATTATGATAAGAGAGATTTTGTTGCTACGAAGCACGGCAAAGAAAGAGAACCATGGGTTCAGAAACCGATGCCCTTTCCTCCTAAACCATCCAAGTCAAAGGATGATGAGGATTTTGAGCGCTTTGCTGAAATGATTAGACCTATTTTCTTACGTATGCGTTAACTGATATGCTTAAAGTAAATCCTTATGCTAAGTATATGAAGGATATCATCACAAATAAAAGAAAGATATCGGAAGCTGAAATTTCCACCATGCTTGCTAATTACACTTTTAAAGGTGGAATACCAAAGAAACTTGGAGATCCTGGTGTACCAACTATACCATGCTCTATTAAAAGAAATTATGTTAGAACTGCTTTATGTGATCTTGGAGCCGGTGTTAGTGTTATACCTCTCTCTTTATATTGTAGACTTGAATTGAATAAGTTGACACCTACTGAAATATCTTTGCAAATGGCTGATAAATCAACTATTATACCTGTCTGTATATGTGAGGATGTGCCTGTTATGGTTGCAAATGTTACTATCTTAACGGATTTTGTTATTCTTGATATTCCCGAGGATGATAGCATGTCTATTATCCTTGGTAGACCTTTTCTTAATACTGCAGGGGCTGTTATTGATTGCAACAAATGCAATGTCACTTTTCATGTTAACGGTAATGAGCATACGGTACATTTTCCGAGGAAACAATCTCAAGTTCATAGCATCAATTCTATTGAAAAAGTTCCAACTATCATTTTTGGAGGTTTTGAATTTCCTCTCCCTACTGTCAAGAAAAAGTATGATATTCTTATTGTTGGGGATTTTCATATCCCTGTTGAGGTAACTTAGTGTTATTCGAAATTTCTCCGGTTCCGTGTTATTCGGAATGAGTTTGTTAACAAGACTTGATCAACCTTGTTAGTGGATTCATTTTGATGATCATGAGATGGATGAAACTAGAAGTCACAACCTTTTGTACCCTCTTTTTACTTTCTGTTATTTAGAATAAATAAAGCAAATAGTATTATCTGTCTGTTTTATGAATTATCCGTGCATTAAAAAATAGTCCAAAAATAAAAGTGCTCCAAATTCCTTGCAAATTTAGTATGATTTTTTCTGGAATATTTGAGGATTTTAGGCACTGAAAACACTACAGGAGGGGCAAGCACCAGGCCACGAGAGAGGAGGGCGCCCCCCCCATGTAGGGCGCGCCCCCTGTCTCGTGAGCCCCTGGTGGCTCCCCTCCACTTATGCCAGCACCCATACACTTCATCTTCTACCCAAAAAATCCCCATCCAGCTCAAGCCCGAGTTCTAGCTCGTTTTGCTGCGATTTTCGATCTCTTAGCTCAAAGTTCCATTCGCAAAATTGCTTTGGGAGATTGTTGCTTGGTATGTGACTCCTCCATTGGTCCAATTAGTTTTTGTTCTAGTACTTTATTCATTGCAATTTTTTGCTGCATAGGTAACCATGTTCTTGAGCTTGCATGTTAAATTTTTGAGGTCCCAAGCAATTCCAATGCATGATATAGGCTCTAGGCACTTGTAGGAGTAGTTGATATCAATCTTGTTTAGTTTTATTCACTTTTATTTCGAAGTTACTAAAATTTTAGAAATTTTCAGAAAATGTTAAGGAGGTTCTTTAAAGGCTCTTCTAGCCAAAGCTCTAAGGAAAAACAAGACAAATAGAAGGAAAAACCAAAGTATAGTCTTCCTCGCTTAGCGGAAGTACGGTCATGTGAATGGCCGTGTGAGGATTTCTTGAAGGAAGCCAGAATTCATGAAGACTTTTATGCTTTAATCGGGACTGCAGGCCTCACCGGTTTCATGAACGACCGAATCGATCAGTATCTCTTGCTTACCAATACTTTCGTGCAAAACTTTTATTATTATCCTAAGAAGTCACCGCCTGCAGTATCATTTCATTTATATGATGAATTCAAAGAAATGTCTTTGCGTCATTTTGGCGCAGTATGTATGATACCTTATGAGGGAGAATTAGAGGAAACCCATCATGAAGATGTGGATGGCTTCGTTAAAACTATTGCTATAGAAGAGCCAAAGAAGGGCTCTGAGGCAAAAGTCTCTAGCATACACTTTCTTGTTTTACACTACTTTGCCATATTTGCTAGTAGATGCTTGATTTGTCGTGGGAATAGTGGAAATTTGAGGGTTCCAGATATTATTATTCTTCAACATGCTTTGCTGGGAGACAATACTTTTAGTATGGGTGCCGTTGTTGCTAAATGGCTAGCCCTGAATCATACAAAAGGCCCCATATTTGGAGGTATCTATGCTGCACGTCTTGCTGAACATTTTCAGATACCTATTAGGCACCTTGAGGAGGAGGAGACAAAATTACCTCCTCATATTTTAGATTACAAGAGCATGGTAGCACACAAGTTTATTGTTGACAACGAAGACAAGATGCTCTTGTATAGACTTAGATTCAATAAGAAACACTTTGAGTTTATTGTTTTGCCCACGCCTCTGTTGTTTGATTTGCTTGCAGAAAATCGTCTTGTCACGCCGGAAGCGGTGAACAATCACTGAGTGCCGGGGGCGATGCTGATTCCCGCCAACACCTATCGGGACAGGGCCCCTTTCGGTTCGGTGGGGGGCGGAGAGCGCGCAAAGAGCGGATCGAGGCAGTGCACGCGGGGCGATTTTTTACCCAGCTTCGGGCCGCACGGATGCGTAAAACCCTACTGCTGCTTGTTCGTGTATATTAGATTCTTGCTCAGGAGCGATGGACGCTGCCAGACTGAGCGTGAGAGTGTTCTTCTGAGTTCCCGAAATGCGAAACCCCCTTGAAAATGCTCAACCCCTTCTACGTTGCCCTTGGGCCTCCTTTTATACTCAAGGGGCCACCGACAGGGGGCAACGCAGACAGGAAGGGTAAAAACGGAAAAAAGGATGTGGTAGGTATAGCTACTGCTACTGTGGATACAGTGTACCCTACCTAACTCTGACGGCAGGGGACAAGGGCATTAAATGCATGTGTGAGTCTCCTAAACAGTGCAAAAGGGGTGACCGTTAGGAGCGCCACCGTTTGCCACGATGGGCTTCTTTTCATCTCCGCTTGCCACCACGTACCCCTAGCTGCACGGCCTCCCGCCACGTGCGCTCTGGGAGAGTCCCAGAGCGACACGTTAGCAGGTGAGCTGGAGCGCGGGCACGCAGTGGGAGTTTCCCGCGGCAAGCTCCTTGCCGCGGCCGTCGTCTTGTCGCTTCCGGAAGCTTGTCGCTCGCCGGATCTTGTCGGGGCACAGGGCGCGTCACGGCAAGCTTTCTTGGTATGTCTTGCGTGGTCTTCCCGGCAAGCTCCTCTTGCCGGGGTCTCGTCTCTTCCCGGTAAGCTCCCCTTGCCGGGGCCTTGGTTGGCCTTCCCGACAAGCTCCTCTTGCCGGGTCTTGGCTTGAGTACTTTGTTATTGAATGGTCTTTAAGGGGACCACGGAGGGTCCTGGCGGTCACCCGGCAAGCCTTGCCGCGGGGGGGGGCTGCAACTGCCCGTGCACGAGTTCGGGGTAATAGGGTACCCCTACTCTAGTACACCGACAGGAGCCCCCGGGCCTGGGCCATACACGGTGCCGAGCGCTGTTGGGCCAGGCCCAAAACAGTGCACGGGCACGCGCGGCCTAGGTCACGCCGAATCTAACTCCGCTCCCACCGCGCACGCCCAGAACGGCACGCGTCAAACGCGGCGTCGTGGGAGAGATCGTGGGAGTTTGTTCACTTGGGAGGCCGAAACGTCCGCCCCGTCCCTCTTTATAAGCAGGGGAAACAGGGGCACTTCCTCCGTCTTCGCCATTCGCTGTTGCAATCTCAGAAGCCTCCGCCGCCCCCCTCCGCTTCCAAAGTCGAAAGAGGGCAGCGCTCCGCTCCCGTTGCCGCCGCCACCACCAGCGCCGTCGATCTCCCCCACCGCCTCCGCCATGCCTCCGAAGCCTGGGAAGGGGAAGGCCACGAAGGCCGCGACCGCGAAAGCTGTGAAGTCGACCGAAGCGCAGCGGCTCGAGGCGCTGCGGAAGGAGCGGGCCACCTTCCCCCCCCGAGCTCTCCGCGGGGGAGCTGAGGGAGTGGTACTATCTCTTCTGGTCGACGGAGACGCGGGCACATCCGCGCACAAAGGTACTCTCCGCCGTCGCCTCACGAGCAGCTCCAGCTAATGGATATCCTTTCTTCGCCGTGTTCTTCTACTGCGGGCTCTGCCCGCCATTCTCTGATTTCTTCTGTGATATTATGAACACCTACGGACTCCACCTCCTTGATTTCACCCCCAACGCTGTTCTGACCATGGCAGTTTTCGCCCATCTATGCGAAAACTTTGTCGGAGTCCACCCCAACGTAGCTCTCTTCCGCCATTTCTTTATGCCTCGTGTCGAGAGAGGGGAACCTCTTGCCGGCGGGATTGCCTGGATCTCGCGGGCCGGCAAGAAGGAGACCTATCTGGAGGGGGAACTCCGCAGCAAGTGGGATGAGTGGAGAGGAGATTGGTGCTGGATTGTAGAAGAGAGCCCGCAGCCGTTCACCGCCTTGCGCCAAGCCCCAGCAGTGCGCGGCAACGACTGGAGCGCTCTGTCCGCGGATGACGACAAGTTGACGATCGCCACCACTCGGATCTTGCGTCTCAGGCTTGCCGGGTTGACTGTAGGAGCTGTCGGCGCAGATTTCCTTCGCCGGCGCATCGCCCCTCTGCAGGCGAGGGGGAGGCCTGCCTGGGAATTTGGAGGCCCGGCGGATATAATGAGGTTGCGTCCAGGCCTTAACTTCAATTTCACCGTCCTAGAGTTGGACGGGATGCTCAAGGAGATATTCAAGCATGACCCACAGCATCCCGAGTGGTTCAGGTTGCCGGCAGGTGTCGTTCCTCTGTGCAACAACTCCTCGCGCGACCGCATCTGTGCAATTATGCCATTGTGTGACTCGCACGGGATCGCTCCAACTTGGCAAGAGCCCGCCGGCGACGTCGTGCAGCAGTTCTTTGACAGCTTAGTGGAGGTGGCGGTCAGCGCTGACGAGAAGAAGCTTCTCACCCGCGACACCACTGATCAAGAGATGGAGCGCATCGCCACCAGGGCAGAAGAGGCAGCGGCAGCCGCGGCCGCGGGTGAATTCGGGTTCACCGTGGAGGAAGCAGACGTGGCGTTGGCTATGAGCATTGCCGAACGGGAGCAGCCCGAAGAGGAAGAAGAGCTCGCCGCGCCCGACGCCGAGTCGAACGAGCCTGCCGGGGGTGCGAGCGGCCCGCCACCTCCGGGGAGCTTGCCGGGAGCAGGACCCGGAGCGCAGCCCCCAGTGCAGCCAAGAAGGCGCCTCAGTAGGACCGGGGATGCAGCAGGGCGGCAAGTTGGTCAACAGCCGCAGCGCCGCACGACGCGCTCTACCGCGGCAAGCACGGTCACCGCGGGGGCGCCTCCCATCGCAGAGGCAACTGGGGCGGGGTCGTCTCGGGCTGGCGCCGCGGTCCCCGCCAAGCGGCCGAGGGATCCCACCTCTTCGTCTCGCCGCGCCGGGAGTGGGCCGAACTTCGACCTCTCCGCGCTCAGTTCCGAGGAGGAAGATGAAGAAGAGTAAGATTCCCTTGCTTGTTCTTGTAGCTCTTCAACTTGCTGATCTTGTCTTGCATCGGATCTGATCCACCCTGGACTCTCCTTTTCAGGACTCTGGCCCAGAGGGCGGCAAAGAGGGCCAAGGCTCAGGTGGTGGTCATCGAGGACGAGCCCACTGCATCGACAGGAGGCGCGTCCGAGACAACTCTGCCGGACCCGGCCATCACTTCGCAGAGCAGCCCCCAGTGCAGCCCCCAGCGTAAGCATATGGTTTACTTTCTGCTTTTGGATGCGCGTGGTTGCTCTTTTCCTTTGTTGACATCCGATCTCTGTTTTGTTCGTGCAGGAGCAGAGCAGCTTGATCAGGAGGGCGTGGCGATCTCCTCCGACTCGTCGTCTGCTTCGACTACGCCGCCAAGGGCGGACTCCCCGGCAAGGGAGCGCCCTCCGGTAAGGGAGGAGCATCCGGCAAGGGAGGAGTCTCCGGCAAGGGACAGTGCTAACGATCCGCCGGTGGTGGAGACCACGACGGCAGATCCTAGCACAGGTAGCCTTTCTTGCCCGAAGCTTTCCTTGTAGTCTTCCGCTAATTTCTCTTCTCGAAAACTTGTTTGATTTTCCCTTCTTCCTTGGCCGTAAGGCCCACCCTCCACGGATCCGATGGAGACCGAGGCGGTCGGCGAAGAAGACGCACGCGGCAATACTGACGATGTCGCGGCCACCGAAGAAGGAGCCGGCGCCAACGTGCTCACCGGCGAGGAGGCCGCCAAGGCTGCTGCCGAGGGAGCTGGCGGGGGATCTGGCGATCGCACTGACGGCCCCGAGGCCGCAGGAGCGTCAGGCGCTGCACCGACCGCCGATCCCTCCGCCGCTGCCGCAGCTTCAGGCACCGAGGAGCCCCAGCCCGGCGCCTATCTGAAGGCTGGCGAGGGTATCTTCATCAAGCTCCCCTGGGCGTCGAGCTCCAGGGCACCGGTGGAAGGAGAAATTCTAGATGGAGAGGTGCTTGCCTCCGCCGGGTTGTCGATCGTCGACGCGCCGGGAAGCAGCGGTGAAGAGCCCGAGGAAGAGCGGCTGCTGCGGAGGCTGCTGGCGCTCTATCGCGCCCGTCAAGTCAAGTTGGAGTCCCGGGAAGCGCTTGCCGCGAGGGCGAGCGTGGACATAGAGAAGCGTGCGGAGGAGCTCCGGGGTCTTCGTCAAGAAACTCTCCGGGCCTTGGCGGAAGAGCGGGAGCAGCTTGCCGAGGAACGGAAGGCCTTCCTTCTCGAGAAGGCCGAAGCTGAAGAACAGCAGCGGCTCACCGGCGAAAAGCTGTACGCGCGAGAAGGCGAGCTGACTCAGCGGAAAGTGAACCTCGACAGCCACGAAGAGGAGCTTGCCGCGCGCGAACGGGCACTTGGCGGGACACTCCAAGAGGCAAAGGATGCGGCTGCGACTGCCGAGGCCGCCAAGAAAGAATTGGAGGCAAAGGTGGCGCAGCTAGAAACTGATCTGAAGGTTGGTGGCGAAGAGCTTGCCGCCCTCAAGCTAGAGCGCGAGAAGGACGCCCTTGCCCACGGTGAGCTGCAGGGCCGACTCGCCGAGAGGGGCAAGGAATTGAGCGCCGCCAAGGGTTCCAACGCCGATCTGACGCTGAAGCTGGCCACCTTGACGGAGACGTTGGACAGCGCCAGGAAACGGGAGGCAGACTTGAAGAAGGACATCGAGGCCAACGAGGCGCTGCTTGCGAGGGCCGCCGAAACCCAGAATCTTCTCAGAGATACTGTGGAGCTCTGGACGGAGGGCCTCGTGGACATTGCCGCAGTCATCGAAGAGGAGCTGGCGCAATTGGGGGTGGAAGGCTTCGGATACTCCTCCGACGAGAACCTCCAACCCAGCGCCAAGCTCACTTTGTTCTTCAAAGGCGTGGCGGTGGCGCTCCAGCAACTCCGGGAACGGATCCCGAAGCAGTTGGCCGACGAGTCACGCTCGATTTGTGCCGGAGTTCTGGAGAAGGTGCTGGTGAAGGTGGCCTTCCGCAATCCGGGCCTCAACCTCACCAACGTCCTCAGGAAGCTGCCGGCGGACGCTGATCTTGACGCACTTAAGGCCCTCGTAGCACCCATCGTCGACAGGGTGAACGAGGTCAAAAGGGTTGACGGCGATCGCGTAGATTAGGCCGTTCGTTTGCTTCTTTTCTTGTCGCTGCTAGTCATGTCATGGGAACACTTTATTAGAGGCGCGACAAGTTATTCTTGTAATATAACTCTATCTTAGATAAAACATCGCTGTGCTACTTCCTTTACTCGACTCTTGGCTTTGTACGGTCCTACCCTACGCTTTTTAGGGAAACTTGTCGGTGCAGGCATTCTTGCCGCGAGCGCCGAGTGCGGAACTTCAGCAGCCTGCTGGCGAGGCTGCTACCGACAAGCAACCTTATCGCAACTAGTTGCAGCTCACTTAAGTTGTTGAGTGGACTCGAAACAAAATAAGGGCGCTAGCGGCTCACTTAAGTTGCTGAGCGGACTCGAAGCAAAGTAAGGGCGCTAGCAGCTCACTTAAGTCGTTGAGCGGACTCGAAACAGAGTAAGGGCGCAACTAGCTGTGAATTGGTTCCTCCGCGCACAGGTTTTCCATACAAAGCACGGTCGTTCAAGGAAAATAACTCAAAAACTGATCGCTCAAGCTTTAGCAACTTAGCTTTTCTGTCGTCTGCTTCCCGGCAAGGAAAAACTCCTCTTTTTTTGAACGGCCTGGTCCACACCATTATCCTCTCCTCCCCCCCCCCGGTAATCCTTGTGGGCGAGGGAACCTTCCTTCTTTTGAGAAAGAGACAGAGAAATAAAGCAATGATATGGAGCCTTGGGCTCGTTATCGCTTACCGGTGCTTGGTGCTGCACAAAGTGTCAGATAATATATGCGAAAAAGAATCATAGCATAAGGAAACTGACAAGATGTGCGGTGCACATGAACTTTACTAGTGCACGGGGTCTGCGCCCGGCTCTGTACAAAGGATTACATGCAACAGCGGCAAAACTTGTACAGAAAGGTGGTTGCCGGACAGGGTCCGACAACCGCGCCTTATGGGTAAAACTTATGAAGATGCTCGATGTTCCAGGAGTTGCTCACCGGAATGCCATCTTCGGTCTCAAGGCGGACAGCGCCGGGCCTAGTGACTCGTTTCACCCGATAAGGGCCTTCCCACTTCGGCGTCAACTTGTTGGAATTCTTGGCCGACTGAACGCGCCGAAGAACAAGGTCGCCTTCCTCGAGGCTCCTGGCATTGACTCTGCGGCTATGGTAGCGGCGCAGAGCTTGCTGGTAGCGAGCGGCTCGCACAGCAGCCTGGAGACGGTCTTCCTCAAGGAGCAGCGCGTCGTCTTGGCGCAGCTGCTCTTGCTCGAGCTCATCATAAGCGAGCACTCGAGGTGACCCGTATACGAGTTCTGTGGGGAGAACTGCCTCCGCTCCATAGACTAGAGCGAAGGGTGTCTGGCCAGTGGCTCGATTTGGCGTCGTCCTGATCGACCAAAGAACCACCGGCAGCTCCTCGATCCAGTTTCTTCCGCACTTGCGCAGTCTGTCGAAAGTTCTGGTCTTGAGGCCTCGCAGCACTTCAGCGTTTGCCCTCTCCGCTTGACCGTTGCTTCTTGGATGAGCAACAGAAGCGAAACAGACCTTGGCGCCAAGATCTTGGACGTACTGCATGAAGGTGCGGCTCGTAAATTGCGTGCCGTTGTCGGTGATGATCCTGTTCGGGATCCCGAAACGGCAAACAATCGACCTGAAGAACTTGACTGCTGACTGTGCTGTCACCTTCCTCACTGGTTCCACTTCCGGCCACTTTGTGAACTTGTCGATTGCAACGTACAAGAACTCAAAGCCCCCGACTGCTCGGGGGAAGGGGCCGAGGATGTCGAGCCCCCAGACCGAAAATGGCCAGGATAAAGGGATCGTCTGGAGAGCTTGAGCTGGCTGGTGTATCTGTTTGGAATGGAACTGGCACGCTTCACACTTGGTTACTTGTGCAGTTGCATCCTGGAGGGCTGTCGGCCAGAAGAAGCCTTGTCGGAATGCTTTGCCGACAAGTGCTCTTGCGCCAATGTGGTGACCACATATGCCTCCATGTATCTCTGCCAACAGCTGTTGCCCATCTTCCCGGCGAATGCACTTCAATTTCACACCGTTGAGTCTTATTCTGTACAGTGTGCCGTCGACAAACTTGTACATACTTGACTGCGGGCTACTTTTTCAGCTTCTTCTTGCTCTTCGGGAAGCTCTCCTGTCTGGAGGAAGCGGACAATCGGCTGCGCCCATGCTGGAGCTTGCGGCTCGACAACAAGGACTAAAGGCATGCCTGTTGCTGCGGGAACATCCGCTTCTACGGCAAGAACCTGTGATTCTGCCGGAGCGTGATGTTCTCCGGCAAGCTTGCCGGAGCAAAACTTGTCGGGAGCGTTTGCTTCGACGGAACAAACCACAAGGTTTGCCGGAGCAGACTGCCCCTCAGCATCGTTGGCGTTGATCTTGGGGACTTTCTTGGCGGCGGCTTCGGGGTGCTCTGCCGGAAAGTAGTCGCCTGAAACCAACTTCCTCTTTTTATTCTGTCCAGTTGATGGTGCCACGGAAGGTTGAGTCAGCTTGAGCACAAAGATCCCTGGTTCCACAGGCAACTTTAGTGCAGCGCATTTCGACAGGCCATCAGCAATGTCATTCTGAGCTCTTGGGATATGCTCCATTTGCAGGCCGTCAAAACGCTCTTCTAGCTTCCTCACTTCATCAACATATGCTTCCATCAACGGGCTCTGGTAGCTCTTGTTCACTTGGCGGACGACAAGCTGCGAGTCACCCCTGATTATGAGCTTCTTGATCCCAAGGTCGGCTGCTATTCTAAGACCGGCAAGCAATCCTTCATACTCTGCAGTATTGTTGGTTGCTTGCTCTTTGGGAAAGTGCATCTGGACTATGTATTTGAGGTGCTCTCCGGTGGGTGCGATAAGCAGCACGCCAGCACCGGCGCCTTGCAGCGAGAAGGCACCATCAAAGTACATCAGCCACTCTTTGCTTGTCTCCTTGACGGGGATGCTCGTCTCTGGAATTTCTTCATCTGAAGTTGGCGTCCACTCTGCTATGAACTCTGCCAATGCCCTGCTTTGGATAGTTGCAGTGCTCTCAAACTTGAGGCCAAAGCTTGACAGTTCCAAGGCCCACTCGACTATCCTGCCTGTTGCTTCTGGATTCTGCAGTATCCTTTTCAGCGGAAAGCGAGTGACGACTGTGATCTCGTGTGCCTGGAAGTAATGGCGCAGCTTTCTCGAGGCCATGAGAAGGCCGAAAAGCAGTTTTTGCACACCAGAGTATCTCGACCTAGCCCCCTGGAGAAGGGAGCTGACAAAGTAAACTGGGCGCCGCACCACCTTCTTCTGCACGTCCTTGCGCATCTGCGCAGATTCTTCTTCGTCGGGACCAGAGCTTGCCGGACCAGAACTTGTTGGAGAAGTCCCCTGCTTGTCGTTGGATTCACTTGGCGCGATCGCCGGCTCATCATCCGCCTCTCTTTCCGCTACTAACGCAGCACTAACCACTTGATTGGTTGCCGCCAGGTACAGCAGCAACTTCTCTTGTGGCTTAGGTGCGACAAGTATTGGAGTGGAGGATAGGTACCTCTTCAAGTCCTGCAGCGCAGCCTCCGCTTCCGGAGTCCATTTCATTGGACCTGCCTTTTTCAATATTTTGAAAAATGGCAGGGCGCGCTCAGCAGACTTAGAGATAAACCTGCTGAGAGCAGCCACGCAACCGGCAAGCCTTCGCACATCCTTGACGCGCTTCGGTGCTTCGATCTGCTCGATGGCCTTAATCTTGTCGGGGTTGGCTTCAATTCCCCGCTGAGATACAAAGAACCCGAGAAGCTTGCCGGAAGGGACTCCAAACACGCACTTCTCGGGGTTGAGCTTGAGGTTGATCTTGCGCAGATTTGCAAAAGTTTCTTCTAAATCTTGAATCAGGGTAGCCTTGTCCTTGCTCTTGACCACTATATCATCCATGTAGGCTTCCACATTTCTGTGTATCTGTGGCTCAAAGGCGACGTGGACTACTCTTGCAAATGTTGAACCAGCATTCTTCAACCCAAAGGGCATCCGCACAAAACAGTATGTGCCACAAGGGGTGATGAATGCGGTTTTCTCCTCATCCTCTTCTGCCATGAAGATTTGATGGTATCCTGAATACGCATCAAGAAATGAAAGCAAATCACATCCAGCTGTGGAGTCAACAATCTGGTCGATGCGTGGCAAGGGAAATGGATCTTTGGGACAAGCTTTATTGACATCAGTGAAGTCTATACAAAGCCTCCATTTCCCGTTTGCCTTGCGCACGACTACAGGGTTGGCCAGCCACGTGGGATGGAGCACTCCTCTAACAAGGCCTGCTGCTTCCAATTTCCTGATTTCTTCTGCAATGAACTCTTGGCGCTCCACCGCTTGCTTCCTGACTCTCTGTTTGATGGGCCGCGCATGAGGACAGACGGCAAGGTGGTGCTCGATTACTCTCCTGGGAACACCGGGGATATCAGACGGTTGCCATGCAAACACGTCGACATTCGCCCGCAGGAAAGCAACGAGCACGCTTTCCTATTTGGGGTCAAGCGTGGCACTGATGGTGAAGGTACCACCAGTGCCGTCCTCCTTGGCGGACACCTTCTTGGTCTCGGGTGGAGCTGCCATCGTCTTCTTGCACTTGCCGGTGGAGCTCGATGGTGCGTCCTCGACGGTAGCGCAGCACTCTGAAGAGGTGCGCTTGCCGGAGTGGGCATCAGAGCTCTCGCTGGACTTGGCCTTCTTCTTCCCCCCGGGAGCTTCAGTGGCAAGTGTATGGTGATCAGCTGCGGCTGCTGCTTCCCGGTAGATCTTGTCGGCGCAGATAAGGGCATCCTTCTTGTCGCCGGGGACAGAAATGACACTTATCGGGCCTGGCATTTTGAGCACGTTGTAAGCATAGTGAGAGGCTGCCATAAACTTGGCGAGCGCTGGACGGCCCAGGATTCCATTGTAGGGTAATGGAAAATCGGCAACGTCAAACGTGACTCTCTCAGTTCTGAAATTCAGCTCGCTGCCAAATGTGACCGGCAGCGTGATCTTCCCTTTCGGCTTGCTCCTTCCCGGGTTGATTCCTTGAAATGTGCCGGTCTCTTCGAGCTCGCTGTCAGGGATCTGAAGTTTGTGAAGGACCGCGGAGGAGATGAGATTCAAGCCGGCCCCGCCGTCAACTAGCATCTTTGTGACCTTGAGGTTGCGGATAGTTGGTGAGACCAACATCGGCAAGCACCCGACCGCAGTTACGCGATCAGGGTGATCCCCAATGTCGAAGATGATAGGCGTGCTGGACCATTTCAGGGGCTTGCGTGACTCTATGGATGGCTCTGCTGCATTCACTTCCCGCATCCACTGTTTGAGCTGGCGGTGCGAAGTATGCAGAGAGGCGCCACCGTCAACGCACAGGACCTCTGTGGCTTTCTGAAATTCTTGCTCATCGGTCTCATCATCATCCACGTCTTCGTCATCGTCGTCATCTTCATCCTTGTCACGGCCGCGGGGAGGCCTGTCTCCTTGCCGCTGCTTGGCCTTGCCGCGGCGTCCCCCCCGGCCGGGGCGCTTCTTGCCGGATTCACCAGTTCTTTCCTGGGCCTTCTCTTTGTCGCGTCGCTCGTATTCAGCTTTCTGTTGCTCAGCGAGCTGTTCGACCTTCTTGCAGTTCTGGAGATCGTGACCCTTGGTGCGGTGAATCTTGCAATACTGCCTGCCGGAGCTGTCCTGCTTGTCGGCGGCCGCCACAGGATGGGCCTCCTTGTCGGAGCCACCAGCCTTAGCTTCCTTGGCGCCACCTCCGTTGCCGGTCTGCTCAACAGCTAGCACCTCCTTACCCTTATTCCTTCTGTAGTTCCGCCGCCGGCCTTTCCTTGCCGGGGCGGCATCCTCACTGTCAGATCCTCCTGCTCCTGTACTCTCTCCGGGGAGCCTCCTCCCCTCTTCAGCGCGTGCACACTTGTCAGCCAGGGCGTAAAGCTCGCTGACATCTCTGATCTTACACATCGCCATCTCCTCCCTCATCCTTCGATTTCGCACGTTCTGATGGAACGCGCTAATGATCGCGGCGGGGTGGACGTCTGGGATGTTGTGCTGCACACGGCTGAATCTTTGAATGTACTTGCGCAGTGGCTCTCCTTCCTTCTGGGCGAGCAGATGAAGATCGCTCTCTTGGCCATGTGGCTTGTGGCCGCCCGTAAAGGCGCCGACAAACTGATGGCACAGATCAGCCCAGGAAGATATGGAGTTGTCCGGCAAGTGCATGAGCCAGGACCTGACATTGGGCTTGAGCACCAGCGGGAAGTAGTTGGCAAGGATCTTGTCATCTCGTCCCCCGGCAGCTTGCACCGCAATGGTGTAAATGCTGAGGAACTCCGACGGATGCGTCTTGCCGTCGTACTTCTCCGGCACGTCTGGCTTGAAATTTTTTGTGCTGGGCCACTGGACTTGCCGCAGCTCACGGGTGAACGCAGGACAACCTACCGCGTACGGTAGATCGCCTGGTTCCCCTGGCGCGTGCATGTCAACAGAGAGCCCAGCGCGCTTGTCGGATTGACGTCGCGCTTCTCTTCGGCGCTCGATGCGGGTTCGAGCGTCTTCTTTTTGCCGTTCGTGGAGAACCTGACGCTGGTCGCGACGAGCTCGTGGGTCCGACGACGCGGTGGAGCCGCTGTTGGGGTGGACCCGGCGAGTCGGCGATTTTGGCCTTCGTAGTGGAGAGTGCATGGAAGTCGCACCTCCCTCCGTCTTGTTGCCATCGGCTCGCGTCTGGTTGTCCTGCCGTGGCAGCGAGGTGCTTGGTTGCCGCGCAGTGTCGCCGTTAGCGAAGCCGATGAGGCTCTGGATAGTGGCCCTCCATTCGTCGGTCTTGTCCGCCGTCGGAGGATAGTCCAGGAGCAGCTGGGCCCGCGCCAAGGCTTCTGCTGGGGTGGTGGGCGGCAGAGGTGAACGGTGCGAGGAGAGGGGCGTGCTCGGACTCCTAACCAAGTTAGAAGGAGCAGCGTCCCGTCCCGGCGACCGTACCTCGCTGGGGCCAGCATGTTGGCGTGCATGCTGGTCTTGACCGCCGCGCGAACCACCAGCTTGATCTTGGGTCAGCGGACGTATGGCGCTGCGGACGCTATGACGCTGCTGGTCCCGCGCCTCTTGAGAGAGACGCGGAGCGCGCATGGACGCCGAGGTCTGCGCTGCCTTGTCCTTGGACTTGGCAGCGCTGTGGGCACCTTCGTCGACGCCCATTCCTCCGTTGGCGTCCACTCCACCATCCGTTTGCTCCGGAGGCGGTGGAAGCGACGCGGACGGAACAGCTGCCTCCGAATTCTTCTTCTTCGGTGGCATGCCGATGATGAAGATCTAGCTTGCGTGCACGCCGGATCGGGTTCGCGCGATCTCGACGCCCCCCTACCTGGCGCGCCAGAGATGCCGGGGGCGATGCTGATTCCCGCCAACACCTATGGGGACAGGGCCCCTTTCGGTTCGGTGGGGGGCGGAGAGCGCGCAAAGAGCGGATCGAGGCAGTGCACGCGGGGCGATTTTTTACCCAGCTTCGGGCCGCACGGATGCGTAAAACCCTACTGCTGCTTGTTTGTGTATATTAGACTCTTGCTCAGGAGCGATGGACGCTGCCAGACTGAGCGTGAGAGTGTTCTTCTGAGTTCCCGAAATGCGGAACCCCCTTGAAAATGCTGAACCCCTTCTACGTTGCCCTTGGGCCTCCTTTTATACTCAAGGGGTCACCGACAGGGGGCAACGCAGACAGGAAGGGTAAAAACGGAAAAAGGATGTGGTAGGTATAGCTACCGCTACTGTGGATACAGTGTACCCTACCTAACTCTGACGGCAGGGGACAAGGGCATTAAATGCCTGTCTGAGTCTCCTAAACAGTGCAAAAGGTGACCGTTAGGAGCGCCACCGTTTGCCACGATGGGCTTCTCTTCATCTCCGCTTGCCACCACGTACCCCTAGCTGCGCGGCCTCCCGCCACGTGCGCTCTGGGAGAGTCCCAGAGCGACACGTTAGCAGGTGAGCTGGAGCGCGGGCACGCAGTGGGAGTTTCCCGCGGCAAGCTCCTTGCCGCGGCCGTCGTCTTGTCGCTTCCGGAAGCTTGTCGCTCGCCGGATCTTGCCGGGGCGCAGGGCACGTCGCGGCAAGCTTTCTTGGTATGTCTTGCGTGGTCTTCCCGGCAAGCTCCTCTTGCCGGGGTCTCGTCTCTTCCCGGTAAGCTCCCCTTGCCGGGGCCTTGGTTGGCCTTCCCGACAAGCTCCTCTTGCCGAGGCCTTGGCTTGAGTACTTTGTTCTTGAATGGTCTTTAAGGGGACCACGGAGGGTCCTGGCGGTCACCCGGCAAGCCTTGCCGCGGGGGGCTGCATCTGCCCGTGCACGAGTTCGGGGTAATAGGGTACCCCTACTCTAGTACACCGACACTGAGCTCAAGCTTTTACTCCAGAACCTAAACCTGAGCCGGAACCTGAGCTGGACCCTTATCGTGCATCATCTCTCCAGTGGAATCCGGAGATGACCAGCCAGTGGTATCCTGATTATACCTCCCACTACATCGGGGAGAGTAGCGGCGGTCCTTGGTATTAAACCAACTTAGGCCAAAAGGCTAAGCTTGGGGGAGTACGTATTTCTCACCGACTTTACATTCATATTCACACACTAGTCGTCGGTGCTCATACTCTTTCATTGTATTATCCATGTTAGTTTAAATTTCTTTTTCTAGTTTTCTTCTTGTATGTTTGATAAACCTTAAGAAAAACCAAAAAAATAGTTAGTTTAATTTCCTTGCTTGTAGTAGAAATTAAAATGAAAGCCCAAAAAGATTTCTCGTTCTTCTTTTACTTGTTGGGAGCTTTCCCGTGTAAATAGTTTTATTTTATTTTCTTTCTTTTGGGGGTCGAGAAGACCATATTGAAAATGCTCAGTGGCTCTTATATGCATGATTGTTTATTTAACTTAGAGCCCATATTACTTTGTCTTCTCTCTTCAGTTGAATGCTTGCAGATTCCAGCTTAGTCCAATGCACGTACACTCTTATTATTATACACATCGTTCGGTCGTGCAAGTGAAAGGCAATAATGACGATATATGATGGACTTATTGGGATGAGAAAAGCTGGTATGAACTCGACCTCTCCTGTTTTTATAAATATGATGATTCATCATTCCTAAGTCAGCTATTATGAAGTAAACATATTTGCAATGACATTTAGAGATTATAGTTACTTGTGCCATGCTTGATTAGCTATGAGTTATAATGGTTTACCTTGCATGCCAACATGCTATTAGAATGATTATGATGTGGTATGATGAGATGGTATCCTCCTTTGAATGTATTAAGTGACTCGACTTGGCACATGTTCACGCATGTAGTTGAATCAAATCAACATAGCCTTCATGATATTTATGTTCATGGTAGATTATATCCTACTCATGCTTGTACTCGGTGTAAATTAATTTTAATGCATGTTTACGACTGTTGTCGCTCTCTCAGTTGGTCGCTTCATAGTCTTTTGCTAGCCTTCACCTGTACTAAGCGGGAATACTGCTTGTGCATCCAAACTCCTTAAACCCCAAAGTTGTTCCATATGAGTATATGCGGTATTTACCTGTCGTTCCAAGTAAATTTGTACGTGCCAAACTCCAAACCTTCAAATGAAATTATGTTTTGTATGCTCGAGCAGCTCATGTTACAACTAGGGCTGCCTATATCTTCCATGCTAGGTGGGTTATTCTCACGAGGAGTGGACTCCGCTCCTCGTTCACGAGAAAGGGCCGGTAACCGGGATGCCCAGTCCCATGATCCAAAAAGATCAAAGCAAATCAAAATAATTAAACAAAACTCCCCAAGAGCTGTTGTATGTTGGAGGCACTCGTTGTTTCGAGCAAGCCATGGATTGATGCTTGTTGGTGGTTGGGGGAGTATAAACCTTTACCATTCTGTTTGGGAACTGCCTATAATGCATGTAGTATGGAAGATGCAGCCATCTCATCGTTGTTGCGTTGACAGCAAAAGTATGCCGCTGAAAATGTTATTCAATTTCTATTTTAAAATCAAGCTCTAGCACCTCTACAAATACCTGCTTCCCTCTGCGAAGGTCCTATCTATTTACTTTTATGTTGAGTCATCATCCTTCTTATTAAAAGCACCCGCTGGAGAGCACACTGTCATTTGCATTCATTATTATTGGTTTATATTGGGTATGACTTGACTGGATCTCTTTTACCATGAATTACAATGTTTAGTCAGTCCTTGATCTTTAAAGGCGCTCTGCATTTATGTTTTGCGGTCTCATAAAGGGCTAGCGAGATACCATTTTGTTATATCATGTTATGATTATTTTGAGAAAGTGTTGTCATCCGAGTTCTATTATTATGGCTCGCTAGCTGATTATGTTATTGATATGAGTAATTGTGAGACCTATGTGTTATTGTGAGTATGGTTAGTTCATAATATTTGATGAAACTTGAATGCTGGCTTTTCATGTTTACAACAACAAGAGCAACAGAGTTCGTAAAAGTTTTTCTTTATCACTTTTAGTTTATCAACTGAATTGCTTGAGGACAAGCAAAGGTTTAAGCTTGGGGAAGTTGATACGTCTCCAACGTATCTACTTTTCCAAACACTTTTGCCCTTGTTTTGGACTCTTACTTGCATGATTTGAATGAAACTAACCCGGACTGACGCTGTTTTCAGCAGAACTGCCATGATGTTGTTTTATGTGTGGAAAAGAAAAGTTCTCGGAATGTCCTGGAAATCCACGGAGGCACTTTTCAGAATTAATAAGAATTTTTGGCTAAAGAATCAAGGCCAGGGGGCCCACGAGGTGTCCACGAGACAGGGGGGCGCCCCCCCCCTAGGGCGCGCCCTCCTATCTCGTGGGCCCCCTGGACCTCCTCCGACCTCAACTCCAACTCCATATATACCGTCTCACGGAAAAAAAAATCAAGGAGAAAGTTCCATCGTGTTTCACGACACAGAGCCGCCGCCAAGCCCTAATCTCTCTCGGGAGGGCTGATCTGGAGTCCGTTCGGGGCTCCGGAGAGGGGGATTCGTCGCTGTCGTCATCATCAACCATCCTCCATCACTAATTTCATGATGCTCACCGCCGTGCGTGAGTAATTCCATCATAGGCTTGCTGGACGGTGATGGGTTGGATGACATTTACCATGTAATCAAGTTAGTTTTGTTAGGGTTTGATCCCTAGTATCCACTATGTTCTGAGATTGATGTTGATATGACTTTGCTATGCTTAATGCTTGTCACTAGGGCCTGAGTGCCATGATTTCAGATCTGAACCTATTATGTTTTCATGAATATACGTGTGTTCTTGATCCTATCTTGCAAGTCTATAGTCACCTATTATGTGTTATGATCCGACAACCCCGAAGTGAGAATAATCGGGATACATCTCGATGATGACCGTAGTTTGAGGAGTTCGTGTATTCACTATGTGTTAATGCTTTGTTCCGGTTCTCTATTAAAAGGAGGCCTTAATATCCCTTAGTTTCCGTAAGGACCCCACTGAACACGGAAGGGTAGGACAAAAGATGTCAGGCTAGTTCTTTTCCATAAGCATGTATGACTATTTACGGAATACATGCCTACATTACGTTGATGAATTGGAGCTAGTTCTATATCACCCTATGTTATAACTACTGCATGAGGAATTGCATCCGGCATAAGTATCCATCACTGATACATTGCCTACAAGCTTTTCACATATTGTTCCTCTCTTATTTACTTTTCCGTTGCTACTGTTACAACTACTATAAAACTCCAAAAATATTTATCTGTTCTTTTGCTACCGCTATTATTATTATCATACCACTTTTGCTACTAAACACTTTGCTGCAGATACTAAGTTATCCGGGTGTGGTTGAATTGACAAGTCAACTGCTAATACTCAAGAATATTCTTTGGCTCCCCTTGTGTCGAATCAATAAATTTGGGTTGAATACTCTACCCTCGAAAGCTGTTGCGATCCCCTATACTTGTGGGTTATCAGAGGGGAATAAAGAGAAGGCGGCCGAACTCGCCAAGGCCCTTCAGGACGCCCAAGAGGTGAGGTCCAAATCCCACGTGGCTCACGAGGATCTCCGACAGGCAGGACAGATAGTGGCTGGTAAGCCCTTTCTTTTACAGTCTAAGTTTGGCAATCAGAGGTATTCCTTATTTAATTGACTATGGAGTTATCCAGACTCCTTTGCGGATCTACCGAAGAGCACCACTGACGCAGCGCAATTTGATCGGGCCCAAGAGGGGCATGCGATGGAGAAGTTGTTCTGGTCACAATGTGCGACCCAGGAGCGTTCAACGCTGCTGAACGACCAAATGGTGCAATGGGCCGAGTTACACAAGATGTTTGGAGCGGCCATGAAGGAGGTGATACTCCAGCTGTGGCCTACTGAACCCATTCCGAGCAGTTATTTTGGCACAGTGCGGCGACTTATCGATGTCGTCCTCGAATTGATGCCATCAAACGGTCGGTGTGCATAGAAGGTGCACAGAGGGCCTTCGCCCGTGTTAAGGTGCACTGGGCCAAGATGAAAGCCGTCCTTGTCGCAGTGTAGGGTCCTCCCGAAAGCAAGGACCACCGCACGCCGGAGCATTATTTAAACGACGTCCTAGAGGGTGCTCGTTTGATAGAGGTTCAATGCTCAAACGACATCATATTCGAATGAATATATTCGAACGACGCGATCATGTGTATTATAGATATTAAGGCTTTGTAATATATTTGCACCATTATCTGAAGTTGCTTTCCTCCTGTGCGGCCGTTTTTTGTATGCCTGGGAGTTTTCCAGTCGTCGGCCCCGACCCCCACGTAGATGCTACGGGGGTGTTCGAAATGGCACATGAACACTCTTGACCCAGCGTCTTGGTCCATGAGGAAGGTGTCAGTGCGTCGAACCAGGCAATCGGACTATATTGCTTTACCGCTCTCACTTAGCCATAGGAGTTTGACGACGGGGCTATAAAATAGCCCCTGGTATGTATGTGACTATCCAAATGCGGATGCGTTACATATATGACTGGAAAAACAGTCCTTCGTTTAAAACAGAAAAATCGTTAAAGATTTAGTAAGTCACCGAACGACTGACCAGCTCTCGCCGCATCATGACAGTCTGTTTTCGGCTTTCTCTACTGAGGTGCTTGACCGGATGAACAAGAAACACAATCGCAGTAGTTCTCCCTTTACTACCCTAGCCGAACAAACGGAACGTAAGGTAGCACACACAGGAGCCGGGCAACCCAACTATTGACCAAAGACATGATCGGACCCGATGCATATAATGCCAAGCTCGGGACGCCGAAGTGTGCTACAAGGCTGTTCGGGCTTTCGTTTAACGGCTCATAAGTGGCCATATAGATCCCCTGGCAATGGGTGTTGAGGTATGTGTGACAACTGGAGAGACGGACTACAGTTTTATGAATAAAATTGATACCGAAAAAATTGTCACTACTAGAATCTAATTGATACGTCAAGACGTGATCTTACAGAGGGTACCATAAGCACCAAAATCATTTTACATGTTGGGGGTCTAATAATAAGGAGAAAATATTGGTATAGGTCACTTTAAATAAGGTTTGGTTTGAAGAGTCCTTTGGATGTCCTGCCGCACGTCTGCGCCGCTTTCGTCCTGTAGAGAGGGGTTCCTTGAAGGGAACGGTCTTCTGTTTGCTGTACAAAACCGGGCTCGAGTGAGTCCTTGTAAGTCCGTAGGATACATGTGCTTGAATGCACCTGTGGTAAAAAGTAAGCGAAGAAGAGTGGAAGATCATATAGGGTCGAGCCGTACTATAGACCTTCCCGTATTGTGCCTCCGCCGATGCCCAAGCTATTTTGAGTGCATAATGATGCATGCGCGGTACAAATTCCGTGGGAGTATGTGGCGATCGTCGGATGTGAAACTGCTAGTCTAGCTCTGGATGTACCGAGACTCTATCTTGCGGGACTGACAGGACTCTTTTAACCAAGTCTGGTGGCTCGATGGCTGATGAGGTGTGCGGCTTGACTGGGCCGCTCTGTACCTCGGCTGCGAGAGCTGCGGTATGCTCCTGTATGGAGGGAGCGTTCCGTGTTTCCATTGATTTTTATAACACCGCGTGGACCGGGCATCTTGAGCTTTAAATAAGCATAGTGCGGCACCGCGTTGAATCGAGCAAAAGCGGTCCGTCCGAGCAGTGCGTGATAGCCACTTCGGAAGGGTACGATATCAAAGATCAAGTCTTCACTGCGGAAGATGTTGGGTGAGCCGAAGACAACTTCCAACATTATTGAGCCCGAGCAGTGGGCCTCTACGCCAGGTATTACTCCTTTAAATGTAGTTTTAGCGGGCTTGATCCTTGATGGATCAATACCCATTTTGCGGAAGATGTTGGATAGAGCAAGTTAAGGTTGCTGGCACCGTCCATGAGGACCTGCGTGAGATGGAATCCATCAATTATTGGGTCGAGGACCAAAGCTGCGAATCCTCCATGACGGATACTGGTTGGGTGGTCCTTTTGATCGAAGGTGATCGTACAAGCCGACCATGGGTTGAATCTTGGGGCGACCGGCTCTACGGCGTAGACGTCCCTTAATGCGTGCTTGCGCTCCCGTTTGGGGTTGTGGGTGACATAGATCATATTCATTGTTTTGACCTTGGGGGGAAATTGCTTCTGCCCCCTGTGTTCGGTGGGCGAGGCTCTTCGTCGTCGTCCTCGTTGGGTGGCATTTTCCCCTATGTTCGGCGTTGAGCTTGCCAGCCTGTTTAAAGACCCAACAGTTTCTGTTAGTGTGATTGGCAGGTTTATCGGGGGTGCCATGAATCTAGCAAGGCCGATCAAGTATTTTGTCCAGACTAGATGGACCATCTTTGTTTCCTTTGAATGGCTTCTTCCGCTGACTAGATTTTGAGCCAGTGAATCCGGTGTTAACCGCTGTGCCTTCGGTATTGTTTCGACGCTTGTGCTTGTCACGTCGTGGCTTGCCATTGCGGTCCCTGGCTTTAGTGGTGCCTTGGTCGCTGGTGCTATTGCTTCTATGAGCGAGCCAGCTATCTTCTCCCGCCTAAAAGCGGGTCATAAGTGCGGTGAGGAATGCCATGGTCTTCGGTTTCTCTTGGCCAAGATGTCGGGCGAGCCACTCATCTCGGACACTGTGTTTGAAGGCCGCGAGGGCTTCGGCGTCCGGACAATCCACAATCTGGTTCTTTTTAATTAAGAACCTGGTCCAGAGCTTCTGGGTTGATTCGCCGGGTTGCTAGATTATGTGACTAAGGTCATCGGCATCCGGGGGCCGAACAGAGGTACCTTGGATGTTGGATGTCAATCCAACGGCTGGTAGGCAGAATCGTTTGTTGACTGGCTGGTAAGTCGACACCACCTTGAATATGCTATTTAGTCGCGGGTCCCAAATGTCAGAATCAAAATCTGTCACGGTCATGCAGCCTTTCCTATGAAAATTTACAGCCCATTTGATGTGCTAGTTCGAAATAAGTTCGTGGGTGGTGGTGGGGGATAATCACTTGGCTTCTGTAATGCACAGTGAGCTCAAGCAGCCGGCGAGAGTGATGTTATTTCCCTTGGTTGGGATTTGGTACAATATTTCACTCTAAATTAAACGAATGGCAAGCCATTTGCCTTGTTTCAAAGAAAATATGACAGTCACAGCCGAGTTGAAAAGGGCAAGAACATCTAACTCCAGCTTACAAACTGTACAAAAGCACGAGGGTTAATTGTTCATTAGGTTTACAAAAAAACACAGGTTGAAAAGGGCAACAACATCTAAGTCCAACACTATTTTTGGCAGTCACAGTCAAATGGATCGGTCAGGTCCATAGAATGAACATCCTGGGTTGTAAAATTTACTGGATTATGACCACAATGTGTTGTAAATAGAAGCCCGACATGTTTAGAAGCTCTTTTGCCCACCTGAAACTCCTTTTTTTGCTCTTCGACATACCCATCCGTCAAAACCATGTTGCTGATAAACTTAAGCCTGATGGACAATAGTAACCTCACATTCAGCAGGAAGTATGTGACAAATCTAGTGTTTGCACGGTTGGCTACATATCGTTCTAGCGTTATTGTCTTCAACCGAATCTCATGAGAAGTGAGAAAATCCCGATGCTTATGAATCCACCAATTGGTTATAACTTTCTTACCCCGTCATGTTGCCTAAGTAGACATGAAGATTGAAAATAGTTAAGGTCTGAAAAAAGAGTGTCGAAAGAGCAACAGCTGAACAGTTAATTCTAGTACCCTATATGCGGGCTTCCAATGGGCATGAAATTATCACCTTTATATACAACTTCTCCAGACATGCACTACAAAAAAAAATACACTTCCGTAATGATACGTGTTTGTCACAGTAGGTCGTGTTTTTGTCATGCATGTACATCCATGACGATTTTATGACAGAATCAAGATAGTCATACATGTGCTGTCATAGAAATGTTCCATGACATTACCAAAATTATCATCATGGAAGTGTCCACTTCCATGGCGATAAATCGCGCGTCAAAGAAGTTCTTTCATCAAGGGTGACCGACACATGGCATCCACCATAACGGAACGTCGTTAAGCTATCGAGTCGGGTTTTGGATCCGATAACCCGTTAACAGCCCCGACCAATGGGGAATTTCCACATGTAAAATCATCATTGGCTGGAGGAAACACATGTCGGCTCATCGTTGGGACAGATGTCATCCACTCATTGGACAGAAGGCGCCTATGATACGTCGACATATGGCATGACCCAATAGAGGCCCATTCCTGTGAAAAGGCCGGCCCATTTGACTTGGTCAAAAGGTGGTGGGCCGGCCCATGGAAAGCCTGTTAACGGCCTGTTCGCATATAGCCCATTTACAGCCCGCTAACCCAAGGCCCGTTACGCCCTATCCGAATTAGGCCCAGTAGCGTCATCTGGGCCATTCAATATGATTCCAGCCCATTTTCACTTCTGGCCCATGTATGGCCCATGACGTCTTTCGGCCCATATGAGGCCCTATGTAACTCTTGGCCTATTAACGGCCCATGGTGAAACTGGCCCACAATGAACAGTGTATCACTTTACACCCACTAACGGCCCATGGTGAAACTGGCCCGTAATGAACAGTGTATCACTTTATACCCATTAATTGGCTGTTATTCAGTTGGGTCGTTTCCAACCCATGTTATCTTTCGGCATTCTCAGAGCCCATTTATTCTTGGGCTCATTTCCAGCATTGGTTTACTTACGGCCTGTTACTATCATTTTCTGCTTGTGGGCCAAATTCAGCCCGTGGTTACAGTCGTCCCGTTTGTGGTCCGTTAATACGTTGGGCCATTTTCATAGCGTCATCAAAATACGACCCGTTATGGTCGGCCCATGAACAGACGATTCCAACTCTAGCCCATTTACGGCCATAATGCGTCCTGTTATTAGCCCATGTTTGGCCAATCGATCATACGGCCCGTATAAGGCCCATTGATGATACGACCTGTAGAAGGCCCATTGTTTCTACGGCCCATAGAAGGCCCATTGTTTCTACAGTCCGTAGAAGGCGTACTGTTTCTACGGCCCGTAGAAGGCCCACTATTTCTATGGCCCGTAGGAGGCCCAATGTCACTACAGTAAATATTAGCCCATGGTTAGTGTGGCCTAGTTTAAAAAAATAGGTTATTGCAGCCACTAGCAAACCGCGGAAAAAGAACTGCACTGACTACAAGCAAACAAATAAACAAGACAACAAGGAAATAAATAAGCAAGCAACTTATGCTAGGCTATCACGGCTATTACACATATTACATCCACTGGGCATCAAAGTTCGCCACCAGTGCAAATATAGGGAACAAAGCAGCATATAAACGCCGCAGCAAAACAAGTCCAGAACTGAAACCACTTCAGAAGAGTTCAAGAAACAATATCCTGGGTACCCATAATGCTGGCAAGATGCTTAGCAAGCTTATTAACTTTCTCTTGTTTGGCGCTTAAATCCTCCAGCGCTTGCTGTTGCACAAGAAAGTATGCATCTGAATTCTGCAGGGACTTCCTCTGTCCTTCGGCTTCTTGCCGCAGCACAGCTGACTAATGCCTTTGAGCTTGTAGCTGAGATTGAAGAAGCCGAAGTGATTCAGGCAGTGAGTTCGAAGAGCTTGTGCCAGCGGTACTGGCCAGTAACTTGAACACTACATCAACGCAGGACTGTGGGGTTTTCTCACTGTCTACAAGATCGTTTTTATCTCCTTTCTTGGTGACCAACATGGTTGTCTCACTATCTTGAACCTTATATGCATTACTTTCTCTACCATTGCATAGTGGGGTGCTCTTCTCCAATATTCTGTTTGCATACTACAAGAGAAACAAGCAGACATGTCACAGGTTTAGCTTGTAGTATACGAAACTCATTTTGGTAAACCAGTTCAGTAGTAAGGTGGACAGGATAACAACATGAAACAAACATATATCTATGTACTATGGTCACTGTATTGTCCATATCATTCTAGTTTATGTTCCCTAATCAAGATAGAGACACAGTTCAACTCATATATTTTTAAGACACAACAGCATAGACAGAATATAAGTGTGAGAAACTACACAGCATTGGCAGCACTTGTAATGTGCATCACATGAGAACATAACTGTTTATACAACTTAAACTGAAATCAACATGGAGCAAGAAGTTAGAACAACAATCTAGTTAAAGAAATAGGTTTAAAACATACCTGTTGCACCAATTGGATCCTTCAAATTCGGAAGTAGTTGGTATGAGTAAATACAGTGATGCAACAGCAAAGGAGTATGGACCATAGCTACGGAATCTGACCTGAGAACAGTTGCTCTTCTGCTTTAAACGTGGAGTTTGGGTTAGCTGTGGTGGTCTTCGTGCTTTGGGCACTGCAGTAGCTTTACAAACTGCTCGTGTGGGGGTACTCTGTGGTGGACATGGTGCTTTGTCAATAATAAGTGGGTTACTATCCGCTGGGGTTGCGGTTAGATGGGTTGTAGCTGGTTCTCTGCCCAACGGTGTAAGTGTGCAATCTGGAAGAATCTCAATTATGTGTGGTGGGGCTAGTTTGTGGGCCAGTACAACCATGGTTCTATCTGCATCAACGGGAAGCACTATCTTTTGTGAAGAACGGGTTTTTGCTCCCTTAGATACTGCCAACACCCCCTCCAATTCAAATGGCTAATAAACAAGAAAAGAAATTGAACGTATATGATGCCTAACTAAACAGGATAGCATGACACAGTTTCAGATATATGATGGATAACTTAACAGGATATAATGGCATAATTCAACATATGATGAGTACCTAAACAGGATGACATGACAAAATTATATGATGTCTTTCTAAAATAGGTTGGGATGAAATAATTCACATACATGTTGTCTAAGTATACAGGATGGCATGATATATTGACATAATTGATTCATATACTAAGCAGCTGGCACTCGCATGTATGATCTCTAAACTAAGCAGATATAATTCAATATTGTGCATATGATGTCTAAACTAAGCAATGCAAGACACCATATGCATCATATGAGAAATATAAACATTGCAACTTAGAGCATACACCTCAGGTGGGATATAGGACTGGTCATCTATCTCTGAATCCTCCTCTGAGGAGCTCCTTGTAACCATCGAGATATATGCTTCAACAGGTACCATTGCCTGCTCTAAAGACCTTGTTTTCACTCCAGATTTTTCCATACCAGCTCAAATGGCTGATACACATGAAGAGTAGTTCAATATACATAGATTGTCGACAAATGGAATACGTAATGAAAAAAAAGATGGCATGAGATAATTCACATATATGATGCCTGGCTCCATGGCGGTGCATAATTCACATATATGATAACTGGCTGAAAAACATGGCATTGCATAATTCACATATCTGATATAGAAAG
This sequence comes from Triticum aestivum, assembly GCF_018294505.1. NCBI lineage: Eukaryota > Viridiplantae > Streptophyta > Magnoliopsida > Poales > Poaceae > Triticum > Triticum aestivum. The sequence continues at coordinate 345,616,937 of NC_057798.1, forward strand.
CAAACAGGAGGCATTCACACAAAGCATGTCTAATCTAAGCAGATGGCATGGCAATGCAAGACACCATATGCATGATATGAGCAATATAACCTAGCCAAGTTAGAGCATGCAACTCGGGGGGGGGGGGGGATACGACTGGTCATCTCTCTCTGAATCCTCCTCTGAGGAGCTATCTGTAACCACCAAGAAATCTGCATCGACAGGTAACACTGACTGCTCAAAAGACCTTGTTTTTACTCCAGATTTTCCCATGACCAACTCAAATGGCTGATGCACAGGAAGAGTAGATGAATGTATAAACATTGTTGACAAATGGAATACATTATGGAAAAAAATATGGCATGATACAATTCACATATACGATGACTGGCTAAACAGGATGGCATTGCATGATTCACGTATATGATGCCTGGCTAAAGAAGATGGCATTGCATAATTCCATATACTCCATGCATTCCTAAATATTTGTCTTTTTAGAGATTTCAAATGGACTACCACATACGGATGTATATAGACATATTTTAGAGTGTAGATTCACTCATTTTGTTCTGTATGTAGTCACTTGTTGAAATCTCTAAAAAGACAAATATTTAGGAATGGTGGGAGTATGATATAGAAACCAAACAGGTGGCATTCACACAAAGCAAATCTAAACTAAGCTGATGACATATAAAATGTATAATGTAAGCAATGCAAGGCGCCATATGCATGATATGACCAACATCAGCATGCCAGGTTAGAGCAAACACCTCAGGTGGTAAACAGGCGTGGTCGGCTCCTTCTGAATCTCCATCTGAATAGTTATCTTCCTCTGGAATACAATCTGGAAATGCAGGAGAGGGGGTGCACTTCGCCCACCATGGAGCGGCGTCTGCATGACATTATATTCGCACGCAACGTTCTTCTCTTTTTCTCTACATGTTTAGTACGATTGTGTACAATATCTGACATGCATAATAAAAAAATAGTTAGATTTTGTAAGGCCTAAGGGATGCATGCAAAAATCAAGACTGATGGTAGCAAACGAGTGTATGGATCCAAAACTAATGATAGAAGGTAGATTATAGCTTCAGTTTAAAAAGATAGACAATGGATCATCCATTGTTTGTTGCCCACCCAACATGAACCACATAGAATACCCCAGATGAACCAAATAGTAGACAAATACTATTCGTTACTGGCTCGATATGAGACCCATGGGCAATTCAAAACTCAAGATTGAACAATAAAGTAGCAGGTAATAATAACCGATGTATAACGTAAGCAAACACGAAAGACTACGACCTATCTTCCGGAACTATGTAGTCCTCAGGTTCATCTGCTCAGTCGATGATGGTAATGCAGTTGGCGTGGCTGCCGGCAACGGGGAAGATGATCTGAGTCGGCGAAAGAAAGTCTACATGGGGGATCTCTGCTGCAGTGAACGCTTCTGTCGATGGTGCACCTCAGGTGGGGTGGATGACGGCACGGCAGGAGCAGGACATAACAGACAGAGTTTTCTTTGACGCCAATCTGAAAATGAAGTAAATCTGTAAGGGCTCCTTAGAATTGGAGGATTCTATAAACGCAGGGATAGGAAAAACACAGGAATAAGATAGGAATGCACGTGCAAAACAGAGCATTTGGAAACATAGGATTCCAGTCAACCTGGGTGTTTGGCTCACATGAATTGGAAGAACAGAGGAATGGAGAAACAAAGTGATGCGACGAGTGTACAACCTCTTTGGCATAGCCTTGTGGACCTCTGCATCATTGGGTTGGACGTGGAGGATGGTGATGATGCTGGTGTGACTGTCGGAGGCGGGGAAGAAGATCTGAGGCCTCTGGAAACGGTGCCGAGCGAACTGCTCCGCTGTGATGGACGGTTCCGTCGTTCGAGCAGCTCCGCTAAGGTGTACGGCGACGAGGCTGAAGCATGACAAGACAGACAACGTTAATCTGAAGTGGGATCCTAATATCATCTGCAATAGATGATGTAAAATACATCACCAAAAAGTGCTAGATGTAAAACGCATCAGCCGCGCAACGGCCGCTCTGACAGATGTTGTAAGTACTGTTCACTCTGAACTTAACTGAAGAAAATGAACTTCACAGTCGAAACTAAATTTTACTGTCGAAACTAATTGAACTAGTAACAGAGCATTGCAATAGATGTTTAGGGCATTGGAGCACTAGTAGCAGAGAAGCAGTGATTTAAATTAGCAAACGCTCGAACAAGGAATGCACTAGCAGAGAGCAAGTCGTGTAGTAGCATCGCGAGCGAGTGCTAAAGCAGCAACTCCTGTAGCTGTCGGAGGTCGTGCAGCAGCAGCAGTAGTGCAAGTGAGAGCAAGAGCAGAGCAGCAGCACGAAAGAAAGCAGGAGCAGTGCTGCAGCGCGACCGACAGCAAGAACAGAGCCAGAGTGCGAGCGAGAGCCGGAGCAGCTGCAGCTAGTGCCGTTGTCGAAGTCGCCGCCGAGGAAGCAACGACATGGGGGAGAGATTCCGTTGATGATGTGGCCGGTGACAGCGTCGTCGATGGAGATGCCATGTCTGCTCGGTATCGAGCACCGGCAGCCCCGTGAGATCGCATAAAAGATAAAATGCAGCGGTGAGTGCATAACCTCCTTGGTGGCGCCGAGTTGGCCTCGGCTTCATCGGAGGAATTGGTCAGGGTGTTGCGGTTCCGGTGGGGCAGGTCAAGATGGCGCTGTGGGGATTGAGGTGGCGTGATAGACGAGGCAAACGTCGGGGCAGCTCCTTGGAGGTGGAGGACGGGGTGGCTGATCCGGCGGGACGACGAAATCGACAACGGATCCTCATCTGGTGCGGTGGATGAGGGACGGCGAGCTGTTGCGGTGGACGACGTAGTCGGGGAAGAGTCTCCGGCTGGGCGGCGGTTGAGAGGCCGACAGAGGAGTGTTGGTTTCGCGGGTTTTGGCGGCCTCGGTGTACGAATGGGGGGGCGAAGGGGAAGGGGGAGCCAAGCTTAGGGACGTGCTTATCCAAAATGTAGGGTCAGTTACCAGCGTACCCCCACCGGTTTTGACATCGCGACATGGAGCTTCATTTCCAGCTAAGGGGTAGAAGGGGGATTTCGCATGTCTGGGCTGCGGGAGCGATTTCGGATGAGGAGGGAGTTCTCGCACACGTCCCAATTTCGGGATAACAAGGCGTGGCGCGGGTTGAAGAAGCACGAGTTTCAAAGCAGGTGAGACAAAAGATACTCGAGCTTGAAAATTTCGGGATAACAAGGTGCGGATTCCTTGTTCGGCAGAACAAGCTTAACGTGTAAAAAAACAATTCATACAAGACACAAGAGAGTCATGTCCCCTTTTACTATGTTGTTATAGATGCCATTGAAAAAACTACAAGAAAAATGTAAAAAAATCGGGAGAACAAGATTACCCTGCACAGTACCAAATCGATTCACATTGCCCTCAACAACAACAAAAAACAAATCAATTCTCACCAAAGAAAGATTAATGCCCCTTTTTATATGATTACAGATGCCATGATCTCGAATTTCAATTTTTGAATCCACGTTATGTTGAATTCGAATATATCATTAGGTGACCTTGCGGTTTATAATTGATGTAGTTGTACATTTTGATCTTCAATCATAGATGAACATTTTACTCCACCATGTGAACATATATATTGTTGTCTACCATATGGACTAAATTTGAATCAATTTTCCTTATTTGAATATGATTGTTGTCAAGTTATACAATAATTTAAATATTATCTTGATAACAAAAAGACATGCATATAGAAGTAATCATATTTCACTATGAACTACATGTACCATACGCTCTCCAATTCAAATATTTGTATCCATTTTATGTTGAATTCAAATCATAGTACATTATTGGTCTAGGTAGCGAGATGTTCGGGATAATCTAAACCTTGTTTTCATACGTATAATTTTTGGCTGAATTGGGACAAGTTTTGGTATAAGCCTCTTGCAAAACCGGAGATTCTCTCAACAAGCCTCGTAGTTCCGAGAGGGAACGTGTCACCTTTGTGTGTGAAATGATATACGCTGCCTCCCCCCTGATTTTATTTACAAAGGCAACATAGAATTATATGAGTACCTTGTTAAATTTTGGAATTATTTCGGGTTCATTTGGCCTTTTTATACATTAATTGAGTTTCTTGACTTTTAATGTGCATAATCTAAATATGAATTGCATGCACATGCTCCGGTGCACCAAAGTGGGTTGAAAAGTCACATGTGTGTCCTTGGTTGAATTTTTAGGTCCCATGGAAGAAATGAGAATGAAATTCAAACATCTGGGCGTCAGGACTCTGCCGAGAACATCGAGAAACTTAGATTTTAAATTCATGTGAATCCAAAACTCGGCTAGAAATCATGAAACTTGGCATGGTGTCATGTCATGGCACTAACATGTTGTGGAAAAAATTGGGCCGATTTGGAAGCTCGTGTTTCTAAGAGGGAACGTGCCACCTTTGAGTGTGAAACGATATACGCTGCCCCCCCCCTTGAGTTTCTTAACAAAGGCAACATAGAACTACATTAGTGCCCTGTTAAATTTTGGAATTATTCTGGGTTCGTTTGTCATTTTTATACATTAATTGAGTTTCTGGTCATTTAATGTGCATAAGTCAAATTTGAACTACAAGCACATGCTCTCGTGCACCAAAGTTGGTTGAGAAATCACATTTGTGTCCTTGGGTGAATTTCTAGGTCCCATGCAAGAAATGAGAATAAAATTAAAACATCTGGGCATCGTGGCTCCGCCGAGAACATTGAGAAACTTGGTTTTAAAAATCTTGTAAATCCAAAACACGTTAATGAAACTTGGCATGGATGTCATGTCATGGTACTACCATGTTGTGGTAAAAAAACGGCCGAATAGGAACAGATTTTGGTATAAGCTTCTTGCAAACTGAAGCTTCTCTCAAGAAGGCCCGTGGTTCTGAGAGGGAACGTGCCACCTTTGAGTGTGAAACGATATACATTGCCCCCCTTGAGTTTATTTACAAAGGCAACATAGAACTACATGAGTGCCCTGTTAAATTTTGGAATTATTCCGGCTTCGTTTGGCCTTATTTACACATTAATTGAGTTTTTGGTCATTTAATGTGCATAATTCAAATTTGAACTACAAGCACATGCTCCCGTGCACCAAAGTTGGTTGAAAAATCACATTTGTGTCCTCGGGTGAATTCTAGGTTCCATGCAACAAATGGGAATGAAATTAAAAATTCTGGGCGTCGTGGCTAGGTTGGAAACATTGAGAAACTTAGTTTTTTAATTCCTGTAAATCCAAAACATGCATGAAAATAATGAAACTTGGTTTGGTGCCATGACATGGCACCAACATGCTGTGGTAAATTTGCAGTCCGATTTGCGAAGGCGCACACATTAACAATCAACAAAGTCATTTTGGAACAAGTGCTGTCACGTTACAATCGGAAACACAAGTATTATTGAAACCGTGGGCGTTCTACTTACTAGTACCATTTACGTGCCGCCACGTGTCCCCATTTTTTATTAGCTAGGAGGCGCCGTGCAGGGTAGCTATTTGAGTACGAGAGGCGTGCGATCAGACCCCTGCGCGTGCTTATCGGGAGGAGAGCCCTTTGACCTCCATCTGGCGTCCACCTCTCTCCCAAGGTCTCCATTAATGGCGCCCGAGCCTCTGTTTAATGGCTTGTCTATGTCTCACTCGACTGAGATTTAAGAGAGAAAAAAGAAAATCTGAAAGCATGGATCTTGATGTAAGATCCGACAGACCTATATAGAATCTACTGCGACTTATAGCAAGACTGATGAATATATAAGGACAATTAAATATATTTTTTGATCAAAGAAGGGCTTGCCCCTTCCGATTTTCATTACTGAAAACCACCACAATTCACAAGAAGTTCAGCACAACTCCAGCCTAACACGAAGGACTAAAAGGTACCAGATTGAAATTGCAACATCCCAAGAGGCCAACAAAGGCCAAACATCCACGCTAGAACCCAACATTTCACAACCAATGACACAAAACCGATTATTGCATCAAAAGAAACCAGGAAACTGAACGAAGCCCAACAACAACTAGAAGAACAGCAACGCCAAGGTGACCACAGCAAGAGTTTTCTTCATTCCAGCCTCGCAACATTGATCTTCCACAGAAAGATAAGGACGATTAATTGTCTTACATAATTAGAAAGATAACTAAAAAAGCCACATGCGGCTACGCCTGAAATACACAAGGGCAAAAGAAGAAGGAAGACAAGGATCTGGCTCGTTGATCTCTACTTTCTTGATGCGTTGCTGCAGGCCGTGGGAACTAGTCTCCGCGGCGAGCGGCGATGAGCTCTTTCGTGTCCTCAAGACACTGCTTGAGAACATCCACGGATTCCTCCACCAGCCTTCGGCGCTCGTCGCGGAGCATGTCATTCTCGTCCATAAGTTTCTTGACGATGACGCCGGTCCTCTTCAACAAGGCACTGGTCTCCTCCTGCTGGTCTGCACTTTGGACGATCTTCTCCCTTAGCAGGTCGCGCTCGGCCTGGAGCCTCTCATTGCCCTCCCTTAGTTGCCCGATGATGCCGGTAGCCTATTCAAACGAGGCTTTCACGTCATCCTGCAACCTCGCCAAGCCGGAGATCTTATCCATCTGGCTATGGACGATCGCATGCATGCGCCTGTAATAGTCGTCGCCTGCCCGCGAGAAATTTTCCTAGGCCGCCGCGGCGTGGCGGGACATCTCTGCTGCATTCGTGGTGTGGCGGGACATCTCTGCTGCTTCCGCGGCGCGGCCGGACCAGTCTGCTGCATCGATGGCGCGGCGGGACCTCCGTGCTACTTCAACGGCGCGGCGGGACCTCTGTGCTGCTACTTTCGCGGGCGAGACATGTCGGCTGCTCTCGCAGCGAGGCGGGACATCTCTCATGCTTGCGCTTCCGTGCTCGCCTCTCCCTGGTGGCAATCTCTCGACCCGGAACTCATGTTGGCCATGGCAGACGCAAGGGAAGGATGCTGAATGACTTGTTTATTTTTTGTGGATGAGGAGTTGAGGAGGAATGTGCAGTCATCTTGGCATACTAGTATTTATAACCGAGTACTAATACGCTCCTAAGTGGGAAACCATTTAGGTTGTGATCGGTGTGAACAGGTTTGGAATTCAATATAGCGTGGTACTAATACGCTCCTAAGTGGGAAACCGTTTGGGCTGTGATCGGTGTGAACAGGTTTGCAATTCAATATAGCATGGAGTAATTTGGAATGTGACGAGACGCAAGCTCAAAATTTATTGATGGTTCTAGTTTCAAAGTGCGGCACTATTCCCGAATGGAGTACTTCTATTTCTACTCCCTCCTTTCCGGTTTTATAGGGCTTATCACAAAATTTTAGTTTTTCCATTTTATAAGGCTCAATTTGGTTGTTCCCCAACACATGTTCAGATTCCAAGGTGCATTAAATCATTGCATGCAAGTATTAAGAGAAAATTGACCAATGCATGTACTTTATGCATGCATGCATTGCAATTAATGCATTGATAAACATAATTTTTTGAGAAAAACAAGAGCATTCATTAGGTGCTTTTGCAAATTACAAAAAATATTCCACCACTCACCATCTTGGTTGGTGAGATTTTTGAATTAAGCCCTATAAATCGGAAAGGAGGGAGTACTGATGTGTACATGCAATAACTGGCACCGTCGTATACATATCTTACGGTTAATGGGGCGTTCGACAGGAATAGCCGTGTGGCAAGCTCTAGGCTAGTCCTTTTTTCAGACGCATTAAACCTATCTCTCGGGAATTCTCGCACGCACCATCGTGCCACCCACTAAAACTTGTACTCTGAGTTTAGTAGTACATTATACAGGAAGAGAAGAGGTGCACGCACGCACTCGTCCTCTCACACACGCGTCTATTTTTTCTTGAAAAGGAGGATGATGACCCCCGGCCTCTGCATCTGAGAGTCACACACGCATCTGTAGCTACGAATTGTAGTGTTCTCAACCATCCGATTGGCTCTATCATGGATGTACCTATATACTAAAACATGTCTAGATACATCTATATTTTGACAAATGGAAGGCATGTATTGTGGAACGGAGGGAGTGCTTGTCATCAAAATGGATAAAAAGGGACGTATCTAGAACTAAAATATGTCTACATACATCTCCTTTTATCCATTTTGATGACAAGTAGTACTTCTTACCCAAAGGGACTTTATATCCAACAGACACAAAATATCCGTTTGACTGTTGGAAATTACTGATCTGATGTCGAAGTAATTGCTGCATCGCCACCAGAACCCACCATTTCTTAAGCTAAAGTAGACCAAGGTAATCCCTATATTAGCATATTACTAAGATAAACAAAAGGCACTGTCGAAACATTTAGGACGTGAGCTTGTCAATCTGAATGTGGAGGGACACAATCTTAGCCCCGGCCAGCGACTTGGGCGGAACTGTCAAGAAGGTCAGCTCCTGCATGTCGACGTCGCTGGGATCCTTGTTGTTTGTCACCTCCATTTCCACCTTGACGGCGTCGGTTGTGCCTTTGGGCTCCCCCGGCGGGCCGTTCGCCCACAGCTTGGCCAAGTAGTGCGGTAGTGGGGACGCCCCCGCTCTGATGCAGACGACCGACACAGCAATAGGCGCGTCGATGTCGAGCACGCTGCCGACCAAGAAAAACGTGAGGCGGTCCTCCTCCGCGAACAGCAAGAGCCGTGGCTCCGACAGTGGCACTTGCAGCCGGAGCACCTTGCGTACTGGATCCTGTGCACGGGTATGGGATGCACGGTGCTGATGTGGGGTAGAGCACCGGCGGTGGGCCTTCGTAGCCGCAGACGGGCACGGGGCATTTGTAGGGCGCGAGCGGACACACGCTTTGGTGATCAGCGAGCTTGTCGTAAGTAACGTAGAGCCCACACCCTTCGTGCAGGCACTCCACCCTCACCGGCAAAATGATGGAGTCCACCGCCATGTTCCGCACGTCGAAGCCACCGCCGCGCTCGCACTTCTGGCACTGCCGCTGGTTCCCAGGGTGCTCGACGCGGCAGTCCGTGAAGGCCAGATGCCCTCCCTTGCACTGCAGAAATCAATCGAACAGCACATCAATCAAGAAACCTGCACCTTGCTCAATCAGCCGAACGGACGAGGTGTATTCGAACCTCATACACTGGAGGTGTCAAGGGGCGGATGCACAAGGGTCAATGGAGCACGGTGAGGTCCATCGAGACCTTAGAGAGCTCCATCGTTGGGTCCTGTTCCTGTTCGGTCTGCATGATCTCGCCCTCCTTGTGCACAACCATCTCTCGACTTGGGCCGGGGTATTACAAAGCTTTACCGTCACATATTTTATACTCCCTCCGTTCCTAAATGTAAGTCTTTATAGAGATTTCATTAGGTGGACTACATACGGAGCAAAATGAATGAATCCACACTTAAAATGCATCTATATACATCCATATGTAATTCATAATGGAATCCCTACAAAGACTTATAATTTAGGAACGGAGGGAGTACTACTTCAAGGTGCATTAAATCAACACATGCAAGTATCAAAAGAAGAGTCACGGCATGCATGCATGCGTTGTAATTAATGCATCAGTAAACACAAATTATTGAAATATATCGAGTGCAGTGCTTTGATGTGTCGTGTCAACTCGTACATCAACAAGAAGTTTGATTATCCTCTCCCTCATGGACTTAACTGCACCTGCCTTTGCTTGTATGACATGTTGGCCACACACCTGTCGAGCCCACCTATCATATACGCAAAGGCAGGAGCGTCCCTCCCTCGCCCATGAGCGTGGTGGCTGGCAAGACTAGGAGAAGCTTTCGCTACACACTCTCCCTCCCGCACGCAGTGGACATGCAGCAGTTCAATCAATGTCAGATGGCCAGAAGCGTACTGTAGTACTCCTCCAGTGCATTAGTACTCCATCATTGCTCGACTTCCCGAAGAGGAGAAGAGCCAAGCGCAGCCCGGACGCTCGTGTGGCAGTTTCATGTGTAGAGTAGTCTAGGATAGCGTGTACCGTGCCTGTAAGCTTAAAATCGTTGGGGTCGGCTCCATGCTATGTGGCCATCTCGAAGTTTTTTTAAAAAATTAAAATAGTCTTCTGGCCCTACCTGTCACCCTGGTGACTGTAGTTTGCACGCTCATCTGGTCAAGATAGGAATATATATTTTAATTTGTTTTTTTCAAAAGGGGGGACTCCCCGGCCTCTGCATCAGAATGATGCATACGGCCACATATATTTTAATTTGTGGTGGGTAAATGTTAGAGGTTGCAGCAAATATATTGTACATTGCAGGTCTTTCAGCCAAGTTTAGAGGCAAGCATGTGGGGCCAGTGCTATGATGTGTCGCGTCAACTCGTACAATGAGGAGAGGCTTGATTTTACTACACGCCTTCTCCCTCGCCCATGCACGCGGTTGCTCTCTAACGAGGACAAGCTTTTGCTTAGTAGTACTTCTACAACAAGCTATCCGTCCCGCTCGCGGTGGACGGACATGCAGCAGTGGATTCGACACTGTAGAAGCAGTAGTAGTAACATCATTGTTCGTCTTCTCGAAGAGGCAAAGAGCCAACCGCAAACCGACCGTTGCAGTTGCGAACATTGGAGCACGCATATAGCCAGGCTCTTGCATGAGACAAAATTGCTATGTGAGCCCACTATTGTACTAGTACGTACAACTACTTGCTAGTATAGCCCTGTAAACCAGAAAGGAGTATTTGCCCTTCTAGAGATTTCAACAAGTGACTAGACTACACCGAGATGGAGTACATATGGAGCAAAATGAGTGAATCTGCACCGTAAATTAATACGTACTAGTTCTATCGTTTTCCTCTCCGAGGTGCACAATATTGAGTATACTGACTAGTCTCTTTTTGACATGCATTTACGTTTTTTGTTGACACAGTACGGACGCAAGTGCTCATATACACGCGCATACACTCACCCCTATGAATGCACACACGCACGGCACTATCAACTTGAAATTTACGAAGTCACCATAGGCACCTCGTCGTCGACGGGTCCATAGGTGCTTGAATGCCAAGGAGGAAGAGGGTAGCGGTTCCCGAGACGTTGAACGGTCAATGATGCATCCTCAATTACATGTAGAGGGAATTAATTGGAGAAGCAAAATAGATCCAGCACGATGTGAATGCAACAGAGTTTGGACTCTCATAAAATAAAGGCGCCCCACCACTCCAATCCATCTACTCCCAAGTCTCTGTGCAACACTGCTCACTCCAATCCAAGACCAAATGACCAGAAGCCACAAGCACCTATGGAGGCGATGTACGCGAGCGGCAGTCAGCTATGCCAAATCATCCAAGGCGCTGGCCTGCAGCCCTGCACCGCGGAGCGTTTCCAGACGGTGCTGGCGACCGCAGGCATCGTAGCCCTCACCGACACCGGCTTCGCCTCTCGCATGGACGACATGATGGTCAACTCCATCCGCAAGTTCACCACCGTCAAGAAGCACGCGGACGACCTTGTCGTACTGCTCCAGCCCGCGCGCCAAGGCTCCTCATTGCCTGCCACCCTCATCGGCCTACATGGTGACGAACTCTTTCAAGCCCTGGTGGCTGATACGTCTCCAATGTATCTATAATTTATGAAACATTCATGCTATTTTATTATCTGTTTTGAATGATTACGGGCTTTATTATACACTTTTATATTACTTTTGGGACTAATCTCTTAACCGGAGGCCCAGCCCATATTGCTGTTTTATTGCCTGTTTCAGTATTTCGAAGAAAAGGAATATCAAACGAAGTCCAAACGGAATGAAATCTTCGGCAGCGTGATTTTTTGGAAGAATATGATCCTGGAGACTTGGAATTCACGTTAGAAGATCCTTGAGGCAGCCACGAGATAGGAGGGCGCGCCCCCCTGTAGGGCACGCCCGCCTATCTCGTGGGCCCCTCGAGCACCTCCCGACCGACTTCTTTCGCCTATATAAGCCTACGTACCCTAAAACCATCGAATATCAAGATAGATCGGAAGTTCCGCCGCCGCAAGCCTTTGTAGCCACCAAAAACCTCTCGGGAGCCCGTTCCGGCACCCTGCCGGAGGGGAGAACCCATCACTGGTGGCCATCTTCATCATCCCAACGCTCTCCATGACGAGGAGGGAGTAGTTCACCCTCGGGGCTGAGGGTATGTACCAGTAGCTATGTTTTTGATCTCTCTCTCTCATGTTCTCTCTATGGCACGATCTTGATGTATCGCGAGCTTTGTTATTATAGTTGGATCTTATGATGTTTCTCCCCCTCTACTCTCTTGTGATGAATTGAGTTTCCCTCTTGAAGTTATCTTATTGGATTGAGTCTTTATGATGAGAACACTTGATGTATGTCTTGCCGTGTTTATCTATGGTGACAATGGGATATCACGTGCCACTTGATGTATGTTTTGGTGACCAACTTGCGGGTTCTGTTGGGGATATAACTATTTGTGTAAGCCGCCCAGGAGGGGCCGGGTTACGCAAAGAAGATTCACAAGAGAGAAGCCCAAGACTAAAGTATGAAGATGGCGGCTCATCAAGAGCTTAAGGCCCACAGGCGACTTAAGGCCCGTTGTAGTAAACCGCCATAGTAATATACTTGTATCATAAGGTAGACTTAACTAGGCACCGAGCCGGACATTGTGTATAAGCTGGCCGGGACTCTGTAAGCCGCAGGGCGTCAACCCGTGTATATAAGGGACGACCTGCGGGCGACTTAGGGCAAGAAACAACTCATCGAGAGCCAGACATAGCGTATCTCGCTCCCTGGTCATCAAAACATCAATACCAACCCAACTAGACGTAGGCCTTACCTTCACTGTAAGGGGCCAAACTAGTATAAAACCTCTCGTGTCCTTTGTCCCGATTAACCACTTCAAGCTTCCTAGTTGCGATGGCTCCACAACTAAGTCCTTTCACGAGGACATCTGATGTGACAATTCCGCGATAGTTGCCGCCCACCATGGGGCCAGCGCACGGTGGATTTGAGTTCTTGAAGGGCAACTTCGAAGGGCTCAAGGGATACGTAGTGGGTCGGATGACCAAGGGTCGTCGCGGCAAGATCTACATCGACGATGAAGGCTGGGGCCCTGACGCCGGCTCAATTGAGTATGGGTATCGGGTCCCCTTCGGAGGGATCCACGTCTTCATCGGCCGGATCGGTGAGCCGGGGCCTGAGCCGGACAACTGCACCGACATCGTCGAGACGGCTCAGCGTGCGAAACCCGCCCGAGTTCAACCCGGCATGAAGCGTGTCTTTGTGGGCTGCGTCCATGGAGAAGAACTTTATGAAGGTCCTGAAGATGGTGGTGAGACGGTTGTCCACTATGACGGTGATTCGTCAGCCGGTTCAACAGATTCTTTGTATCAAGTTCAAGACGGTGCGCTCGGGGGCTGTTCCGATGGCCTTAGTATTCCGGACCCCTGTGAGTCGCCAAATTGGGCAGGAGTCTTTATGGCTGGGACTCAACCCGGACAAAACTCTACAGCCGCGGCTGCAATTACTTCCGGGTTAGGGGTGGCTGGGGCAGGAGGCTCGGTGCGCCCGCCGGCTCAAGTGCTGATAGACCTCATGGACAAGCTTACGGCCCTGTTAACCGCCACGGTTATCCCTGCGAACAAAGATGAGCATGACGCGGAGGTAGCACGGGTACGTGAGGAGATAGCTCAGGCCAAGGAGGCCTTAACAGCTGAGTACACTAGACTAGCTACGGAGCGGGTGGCTGTCGACGCCCGGGCACAGCGGTTGCAGTCAGAGGCTTACCAGCTCACGATGAGTTTAAACGTGTCCAATGAGGTAATGAGGAGGAGACACCAGAAGACCCAATCCCGGTTGCCTCCGAATTACGACCCTAGGGTTCTTTTTGCTACACCCGGAGCTGGCCCAAGTAACCCGCCCGATGCTAATCCGTTTATGGCATCCGGAGCGGGAGGACTGGCTCAACGTCGAGAGATGCCACCTCCTCATATGAGCACGGAACCGTCACGTTATGTGCCGATACTGCCGGGTCACTTTTCCAACCCCATGGAGAACTTAATCATAGCATCAGCGCGTCTGGCGGCTCTTCCAGTGGATGGCGATGACTCGACAGCGGTGGAGACCCAGAGGATCAGGGAACTTGTTCAAACAGCCCTGGCTCAGCAAGAGACCTATTCTTATAATCGGGATAGATTTCATTCAACTCCTCCGCCTTGGTTAGCACCGCCTCGTCAGAACCGGAGTCAGAGTTACAGCAGGAACATAGGATCTGAAGTTTTGTCACGCAACGTCCAACGCCGTGACCAACATGGAGGCTATAACCCGGTGCAAGATCGAGTACGTCGAGAAAGAGCGAGCGGCTCAGTTGGCGGCTCAACAGACGGCATGTCAGGATATGCCAGGGTGTCCAACGACTTGTACTGAGATGGGAATAGCCACCAGAGCCGGTGGCTCTTCTTGTTTGGTACCGGCTTTGCGCAATGTGCACCTGCCCAAAGATTTCAAGGGACCTCGAAAGGTGCCGACTTACACGGCCGACTTACAGCCTGAAGCATGGATCAAGAGTTATGAGATGGCCATGGAACTGTTGGAGGTTAGTAACGCGGTAATGGCTAAATATTTTACCATGATGTTAGATGGAACAGCCCGGTCTTGGTTTAAAGGTTTACCACCCGATTCCATTGGTTCGTGGGAAGAGCTAAAGGCCCGCTTCATCCGGAACTTCAAAGACACCTGTAAGCAATCTATGACGATCGTGGACTTGACGAATTGTAAGCAGGGGGAAGGTGAATCTACCACCAATTGGGTACGCCGGGTCAAGGAGATAATTCATTCATCTAATAAGATGGATGCCGGCTCTGCAGTCCTTATATTAGAAAGGAATTGCAGCTTCAGGCCGCTAAGGCAGATATTGAGGCGCCTTAAACGTGAATGCAAGGATATGGGTACGCTAATGGCGGCTCTGGTCAAATATGCCGATTTTGATAGTACCAAGGATCCCGAGTCTGACGGTGAAAAGACAGGGAAGGGAAAACAGAATGACAGTAGAAAGGGCCAACAGCATAACCCGGAGAATCAAAATAGTAATAAGCGTAAAGTGGATGACAGCCCGGAACTTGTGGCCAACGTTAATACACAAGGCAACAATCAGAGACATAAGGGTAAGTGGCCTCGATCCGGCGGGTTATACACTTTTCTTCATAGTTTATGGAGCCTAGGCGGCTTTGCTAAGTGATATCCGGCCATGGGATATAACTCATCTTCGGCTTTACTATCCTTGAGCCACCGGCTCTTATGATATATATGTTTTTTGATAATGTACATATTATATAAAGTAATAAAGCAGGACCTTTGTCCTTTTTTCACCCTCAAAAAAGTGTATATGTCTTTTTGACAGGTGGTGGAAACAACCAATAGGGACCGGATCATATCTGAATCTGGCTTTACCTTTGGTACGGCTTATGATCATATCTGAATCTAGCCATGGTCATTTGGGGGCTTCCTGTTCAAACATAGGTCGTATCCGAACCAAAGAGAACATAGCTGTCGATACCCACTTGATTGGCATACTTTCCAAACCTACTTGGGGGCTTCTTGATCATATTTGAATCACAGCTTAACCCCTTTAGGTCTGACGTGGATCGTATATGAATCAGCGTCATTAAACAAATCCTATGGTCACTTGGGGGCTTCCTGGTCAAACATAGGTCGTATTCGAACCAAAGAGAACATAGCTGTCGATACCCACTTGATCGGCATCGCCAAGCCACTAGGGGCTATATGATCGTATCCGAATCTTAGCTTAACCCCTTTGGAACGGTTTACTGATCGTATCCAAATCAGAAGCCTATAAAGTATTTTGATTATCCTGAAACCTTGTGAAAAGCATTATGAGATGTTTTTTGTCTTGCCGGTTTAATATTCATCGCCCCAGGTCATTAAGTGTCGGGTGAACGTCATATGAACCGGAAAGATTATCCAAGGATCGCAGGTATGCTATTATGCTTAGGTTTAACAAAATATGGTCATAAACCAGCCTGTATATCAAACGGTTGGTTTGTGTCCGGGTTATCAACACTTTCTGTGCAGAATAAGGCGAGCAGAATTTAAAACGCCAAAGAAATAAAGCCAGAAATATACAGCCACAGCGGCTTACGGAAAGCGTTAAGCGATAAGAGCATGCACGAAGGCATGACGAGCATTGGGAGTTCTTTCTACCCTATTACAAGACTCCCCAAGTCTGAATTGATGAAGCATTGTTTTTTGGCCAAACACCTGGCGATTCACTCCTTCGGCGGGCTTGAGGGCTCCGGGTTATCCTTCTCCGCTTCTCCGTCGGCTGTTTTGTCTTGGAAAGTTGATGAGGCCCAATCAATGCTGCTCAAAGCTTCAAACTCAGCTTCATCATCTATTAAACCGGCCGGGTCTACTTCAGGAGCGAAAGTATGCTTACGAATTGGAGGGATCAGACTGATTTGATCATATGGAGCGTTTGGGATTCTCCGATTTTCACTGTCATAAGCCGGCGCATACTTGCTAAGGTCAGTGTCGTTTCCAATAAGGGTTGCCACCGGACGTATGGCTCTGACGCACGCGGTGAAATCATGGTCATCAAATGCAGTGTCGTCTTCCTTCAGACTTGGGTACCCAAGGGTAAGGTCGGCCGGGTCTAGTTCTGGGAGCCATGCTTTAGCCCGGCTCAGTGCAGCCACAGCACCGGCTCTTGAGGACGCCCGCCTTAAGTCTTGGATCCGCTGAGGAAGAAAGGCGAGGCTCTTCAAAACGTCTTGCAGAAGGCGGGGATGTGGAGTTGATAAGGCTACAACGGCCAAAGCGCGTTGTGACCCGGAGTACAGCTGTTCCACTAAGGTGTAAATTGCTTTGAGCTTGATCTGGATGTTTTGCTTCAGATTGGTACTCCTGGAGCCTGTAAGTGCATAAACATAACCGTCAGCCGGAAGTAATTAATGCAATAGTCATTATAAGGCTACAATGTTTAAATCTGTTTCACAATAACTTACCGAAGATGGCTGAGACCATTTGAGATATTTGCTATTTTAAGTCGGTCAGCTCGGTTGTTGCTTCTGCAAGAGATGCTTCGGCTGTTTCGGCCCGAGTCACCAGGGAAGCCTTCTCATCAGCCCAAGTTTTCTTCTCCGACTCAAATTTCTTCTTTAGTTTCTCATTTTCAGAGACACTGAATTCAAATTTGGAGTTAGCCTTCTGTGTCTCAAGTTCTTGAGTTTTCAGACGACTCTTCAGGACCGCAAGCTCTGATTCAAACTGACTTATGGCAGCCTGCATTAACACCAGGTTACGGTAAGGATTATAAGGTAACATTAAAGTCTCAAGCACCTTACGAGTAAAGATACTTGACACTTGGGGGCTAATGTATGCTGAAGAATTTTAAACTTTATCCTGCCGGGTCACACATGTTAAGTCTCAAGAACTTTACAAGTAAAGATACTTGACACTTGGGGGCTAATGTGTACTGCAAATTTAAAAAGCTTTATGTTATAACCGGGTTAAGTAAATTCTTTTTAAGTCGGATAAGTTAACAAGTAAAGCAGATTTCTGAAAGTCTACAGCATATTTGTTCATAAGCAATAGACTTGGGGGCTGGTACAGTATGTAAGACTCTGGTAAAAAGTATAAGTTATACCTCAGATTTGTGTTGTATTTGTTTCACCATGTCAATTTCCAAGTCACGGCTATTATGAACCTGATTCAGATAGCCCGAGACTATATCACCAATGCTTAAGTGAGTATAATCAGTGATGTCCTGCTTGGCTTTTCGGTGTTGAGCAAATTCTTCCTTGGCGGTACATTTGGCAAGGACGGTAGGCCGCCCTGGTTCAACAAACTGAGACTTCACAATTTCAACTTCCGGTTCATTTGTTTTGACCGGGCTAGGAGTCTCCGGGTCGCTTGTGTGGAGAGTATCTTCAGCAGGTGGATCAGAGGTTGGCATTGGAATATGAGAAGCTGGATCAGGCGGTGGCTGATGGATAGAGTTGTCTGGAACAGACGCATTGATCACCGGTTCGGCCATGACCGGTTCTTCAGACGGCTTATTCTTCTTTGCCCATTTACTGGGTTTCACTTGCATGTTGTTAACAAAAGCAGAAGGATGAATATGCAAGCATAGGTAAAGCAAAAAGTGCATAAGTTTACATTACTCGGGAGCAGTTTTGAAAGTCGGCATATTTGACTGCATGGATTCGCCGGAAGAAGGAGAGGTATCCTGATAGTTGGAGTCAGATGAATTGAGAGGTTGACGAATTATGCCTGCTAAAGGTAAGACAGAACGTAAATCGGAGATAACCTCAGTCCGACGCTTTCTGGTTACATCAGGTAAGCCGGAGGAGAGTTCTGCATCCTTGTTGTTCCGGGTCTGCCTCCGGTTCTCAAACTGTTGTTGCTTCAAAATAAATTGAGGATCTTGATAAGCAAGTGCATGTGAAAATCTTACTTTCCGGGTCACCCTTCGGGTCTTTCGCCTTGGCAAAGGCTCCGCGTCGGAGGAGATTATAGTTACCTCTTCATTGGTTGCTCGACTGTTCCCCGTATCCTCTTGAAGGGATAGAATGTCAGACAGGTGATAACAAGGAACTTAAGAAAATTTAAAGATTACCTCTTCATCATCCAAAGAGCTATCCTCCAATCTGAGTAAGTCGGAGGCGCTGGGTTTCTTCTTCTTTGAGGTTCCCTCCTTGGGGGCATTCCTTTCAGCTTTCTTGGTCGTCCTGGCTTGTTTGGCAGCTTCATGGTCATATTTGGCTTTCCAGAAGTCATCACCGGCCTGTGGAAAAAGTTAAAGAATTATGAGTATCAAGAAAGGGATAATGTATCTATAAACATTTGTTACGATTGATAACTTGCCGCAGGGGCTGGGTTATTCTTGCAAAATGGAAGTAAGCCGAAGGCGTTGCTCGTCACAGTGCCCTCCTTCAGCAGTGACTGAGTTGTAGCATCCACCACGTCATCTGGTAAGGTGTCAGGGCTATGTCGTAGCGGATCATTCTTTTCTCCAGTATAAGTACACATTAAGCCGGGACGGCGGCTTAATGGAAGTATACGCCAAGTGACCCAGACTCGGACCAGATCGATGTCGTTTAAATCATTTCCCAAGAGAGCTTTAATTTTCTTGATGGTGGAATTGAGAGGCACGCGTTCAAGGGTTGTCAGCTTGTCTGGTAGCTGATGGTTAGACTCAAGGCACAGGGCGCGAAAGCCGGGCAGAGGTTTTTCATTAGCCGGAGAAGTGTCCTGACAGTAGAACCACGTCTGGTTCCAAGATTTGGGGTGACTTGGCAACTCAGCATAAGGGAAAAGACAGTCTCTCCGTCACTGGATTGAGATGCCGCCAATCTCAAGGCTGGGCTCGTTGGCACGTTCATTTTGCCGGTTCATGTAAAACAGTTCCCTGAACAAAAGCAGACTTGGCTCCTCTCCCAGGTACACCTCATAGAAGACTTGGAAATTGCAAATATTTTACACGGAATTGGGTCCGATGTCTTGAGGTCTAAGGTCAAAGAAATTTAAAACCTCTCTGAAGAGTTTTGAGCCGGGAGGAGCAAATCCACGGCTCATATGATCCGTAAAAATTATTACTTCCCCTGCTTTGGGGTGAGGCTTTTCTTCAGACGGGTCAGGGGCACGGTAAGACATGACATCCTTTTTTGGCAGATGCCCAGACTTCACAAACTCAGCTAGTTTGCTATTGGTAACTATGGATGGAACCCAATTGCAAGTTACAGGGGCCTTGGTAGCCTTAGGAGCCATCACAACAATTGGCCTATGGAAAAACAAGAAGATCCGGTTCAATTTTAACCCGGGAGAAAAATCTTAATTATTTAAAGTGGCGGCTTAATGAGGGGCCTAATGATATAAGGATGACTGTGCAACAATATTTAAGCCGCTACAAGTATCAAGTGCAATTCAAAAAAATTCCGGGTCATGAGGAGCAATTAAGGTTCTGTGTCATTTATTTAAGCCGGACATCTCGATAGTTGTGTTTCAGGGCATTTACCAGAAGAGGTTTTCCGGGTGATAAAAGCAAGTTTCACAGCTAATAGTTATTACTCTGGATCAAAATATTGCTCTGAAAAGAGAAAATTTTCTAGACCTAAAACAGGGCAGAGAAGTTCATGCACTCGAAGAGGGTTCCTGAACAAGGGAAAGGAGATCTATTTTTATGCAAGATTAACACAAACAAGCACCGCAGCAGTTCTACGTAGTTTTTACGATCTAAACAAGGCATTGGAAGGAACTAGCGAGGGTTTGGCATCGGGCAGTGATGAACACCGACGAACTTAGCAAGGACCTAATGCAGATTTGAGAAAGGGAATGAGAGGAACTCATGGATGCGGATCAGCTGCAGAGGTTCGCCGTCGATCTCTGGTCAGTGTCAGGTTGATGCAGCGGCCTGAGTCGGTGAAGACGAGGGGTTCGACGGTGGCGGCGGCAGAGCTTGGGAGGAGGCAAGAGGAACAAGACGACTGGGGAAAGACCTAGGTCGCCCTATTTATAATAGAAGACTGACTAAGAGGGCACGGAAAACAAGGAGATAACATTTATTATCCAGCGGCTCTGGCGCCTCGATTCTCAGGATGGTCAGTAAAGACAAAGATCCGTTGAAGATATGATGGAATAAAAATAAGTTTTATTGAAGATGACGTCACGGTGATTTAACCCGGATCCAGATGATGACGTCACGGCGGGTTAAAATTCTTCGTGCAAGACAAGAGACTGCAGGATAGTTCATAAGGTATTTTAAGATTGACATGAACAGGTTCAAATCAATCTGGGGCCTAATGTTGGGGATATAACTATTTGTGTAAGCCGCCCAGGATGGGCCGGGTTACGCAAAGAAGATTCACAAGAGACAAACCCAAGACTAAAGTATGAAGATGGAAGCTCATCAAGAGCTTAAGGCCCACAGGTGACTTAAGGCCCGTTGTTGTAAACCGCCATAGTAATATACTTGTATCATAAGGTAGACTTAACTAGTCACCGAGACGGACATTGTGTATAAGCCGGCCGGGACTCTGTAAGCCGCAGGGCGTCAACCCGTGTATATAAGGGGATGACCTGCGGGCGACTTAGGGAAAGAAACAACTCATCGAGAGCCAGGCATAGCGTATCTCGCTCCCTGGTCATCGAAACATCAATACCAACCCAACTAGATGTAGGCCTTACCTTCACCGTAAGGGGCCGAACTAGTATAAAACCTCTCGTGTCCTTTGTCCCAATTAACCCCTTCAAGCTTCCTAGTTGCGATGGCACCACAACTAAGTCCTTTCACGAGGACATCTGACGTGACAATTCCACGACAGGTTCCGCCCATGAACCTATGCATAGGGGTTGGCACACGTTTTCTTGACTCTCCGCTAGAAAATTTGGGGCACTCTTTGAAGTACTTTGTCTTGGTTGGATGAATTTGATATTGTGTGACGCATATCGTATAATCATGCACATGTTTACTTGAGGTGACAATGGAGTATCTAGGCGACATTAGGGTTTTGGTTCATTTGTGTCTTAAGGTGTTATTCTAGTAAGAACTCTTGAATAGATTGATCCGAAAGAATAACTTTGAGGTGGTTTCGTACCCTACCATAATCTCTACGTTTGTTCTCCGCTATTAGTGGCTTTGGAGTGACTCTTTGTTGCATGTTGAGGGATTGTTATATGATCTATCTATGTTATTGTTGTTGAGAGAACTTGCACTAGTGAAAGTATGAACCCTATGCCTTGTTTCCTATCATTGCAATACCGTTTACGCTCACTTTTATCAATAGTTACCTTCCTGTTTTTATATTTTCAGATTACAAAAACCTATATCTACCATCCATATTGCACTTGTATCACCATCTCTTCGCCGAACTAGTGCACCTATACAATTTACCATTGTATTGGGTGTGTTGGGGACACAAGAGACTCTTTGTTATTTGGTTGCAGGGTTGTTTGAGAGAGACCATCTTCATCCTACGCCTCCCACGGATTGATAAACCTTAGGTCATCCACTTGAGGGAAATTTGCTACTGTCCTACAAACCTGTGCACTTGGAGGCCCAACAACGTCTACAAGAAGAAGGTTGTGTAGTAGACATCAAGCTCTTTTCTGGCGTCGTTTCCGGGGAGGTGAGTTCTTGAAGGTATATCTTTAGATCTTGTAATCGAATCTTTTTGTTTCTTGTTTTATCACTAGTTTGTCCCATACGCTTCATCTTTTTAATATCTTTCTTGAGAATAATGGATAGGAAAATTGTGCTCAAGTGCTAGAAGAAGAATGCATTAGAATATTTGGTACTCGATCTTTGTATGATGAGCATGATTGCAATGTTGTTAGTATGAATTCCTTGAATATCCATGATCCTAATGATATGCAAAGCCACAAGCTTGGGGAAGCTATGTTTGATGAAGATGATATTTTTTGTCCCCCAAGTTTTGATGAGAAAATTTATTATGATGAAAGCATGCCTCCTATTTATGATGATTATATTGATGAAAGTGGGTTTGGAAGAATGTCAACTTTAGGAATTAGTGATCCCACTATTTTGGAGGATGTTGAATCTTATTGTGATGAATATGAAAGTGGATTTGGAAGAGTGTCAACTTTATTTAGTGATTCCACTATCTTGGGAGAGGTTTCAATCGATTATGATGAGAACGAAGTTGCTACTTATGATGATTATTGTGATGAAACTTATGCTATAAAAAGTAGTGGTGATTATATTTACAAATCTTGTCATGATTATGATTACCCTTTTTCTGAACATTACTCTTTTAATGTGAAAACATTTTTTAGTGTTCAAGTCTTTTATGATACTCCCACTATTCCGAATGAGAAGAAATTTGCCTATGTGGAGAGTAGTAAATTTTCTATGCTTGTAGATCGTGAAAAGAATGCTTTAGGTGCTGGTTATATTGTTTAATTCATTCATGATGCTACTGAAAATTATTATGAGGGAGGAATATATGCTTGTCAGAATTGCAATAATGTGAAGTTTCCTCTCTATGTGTTGAAAATCTTGAAGCTATGCTTGTTTTACCTTCCTATGCTAGTTGATTATTGTTCCCATAAGTTGTTTGCTCACAGAATCCCTATGCATAGGAAGTGGGTTAGACTTAAATGTGCTAGTCATATGCTTCATGATGCTCCCGTTATGTTTCAATTCTTATCTTTTACGTGAGCATCATTGTCATCATCATGCCTAGCTAGAAGGGCATTAAAGAAAAGCGCTTGTTGGGAGACAACCCAAAACTTATCCTTACTGTTTTTGTGTGTTCAGATGATTATGCTACTATAGTAATCATGTTTTATAGATTTTGTTTCAATAAAGTGCCAAGTAAGACCTCTAGGATAGCTTACGGTGATAGTCGTGTTGATCCTGCTGAAAATCAGAAACTTTTGCACCCAGTAAATTAGTTTTGTTAATTCACAGAAACGTGCTTCTGATCTGATTCTTTTTGATCTGGATTTGCACACAAATTTCTTTGGACTTCCTAATTTGGAGTTCCAGAAGTATACGTTTGTTACAGATTACTACAGACTTTTCTGTTTTTGACAGATTCTGCCTTTCGTGTGTTGTTTGCTTATTTTGATGCATCTATGGCCAGTATTAAGTGGTATGAACCATAGATAACTTGGAATACAGTAGGTTTAACACCAAAATAAATAAAGATTGAGTTTATTACAGTACCTTATGTGGTGGTTTTGTTTTCTTATACTAACGGAGCTTACAAGTTTTCTGTTGAGTTTTGTGTTGTGGAGTTTTCAAGTTTTGGGTAAAGATTCGATGGACTATGGAATAAGGAGTGGCAAGAGCCTAAGCTTGGGGATGCCCAAGGCTCCCCAAGGTAATATTCAAGGACAATCAAGAGCCTAAGCTTGGGGATGCCCCGGATGGCATCCCCTCTTTCGTCATCGTTCATCGGTAACTTTACTTGGAGCTATATTTTTATTCACCACATGATATGTGTTTTGCTTGGAGCGTCATTTTATTTTGTTAGTATTTTCTTGCTGTTATTTAGAATAAATTTTTTGCATCTTTAGTTTCAATAAAAATGTTAAGGATTGCCTTTACCATGCTTATTTTGCTAGTATACATGTTGCTGTTTGAAAACAGAAAATTTACCCCTTTTGCAAAAATTCCCTAGAAAAGTCAGAGCATGATATAATGATGAAACCTTTTTCATAATGAGAAATGATAAATTTACTACAGTGAGAATTTTATTTCATAATTTTTGGAGTTAGGGAAGTATTGATACTCTTGCATTCTTTACAGACTGTACTGTTTTGACAGATTGCTGTTACGTTTGCATTGGTTGCATATGTTTGCTTGTTTAATGATTCTATTTGAGGATAGGAGTGTTAAATATGCAGAGACATTTAGTATGCAATGTTGAATAATAATTTTAGTGATTTGTTACAGTATAAATTGATAAGGTTTTGCATTGGTTTATACTAACCTATCTCACGAGTTCTTGTTGAGTTTGGTGTGGATGAAGCTTTTGATAAAAAGAGAAACCATAATATGAGAGGAATTAAGGAGACACAAAAGTTCAAACTTGGGGATGCCCAAGGCACCCCAAGATAATATTTCAAGTAGTATCAAGCATCTAAGCTTGGGGATGCCCCGGTAGGCATCCCACCTTTCTTCTTCAACAACTAACGGTTAGTATCGGTTGAGCCTAAGTTTTTGCTTCTTCACATGAGTTGTGCGATCCTTGCATTGTCATTTTATTTTGTTTTGCTTGCTGTTTGAATACAATACCAAGATATGAAATTCTTAAATGAGAGGGAGTCTTCGCATAGTTACATAATTATTTAGCTACTTATTGATCTTCACTTATTTTTTTTTTGGAGTAGTTTGTCATTTACTCATGTGCTTCACTTATATCCTATGAGTAAATGGTTGAATGTCATAAATCTGAAATTATATATGTCTCATTTGCTTATACCATGGGGAGTTATGACTTCACGTCTAATAAGTAGAGGTTGTAAATTTATTGAAGGTTAGCAAGCATTGTATTGGTCATTTGAACAATTCATGAAAGAATATTGAAGGAAGAGAGATTCCACATATAAATATACTATCCTAGACATCTTTTATAATTGGGAGAACTCATTAAGTATGACATGATAAAGAGTTGATGTTGGACAAGGAAGACAATGTAATGGTTTATGTTTTCCGACATCTCAGTTAAAGTATATTGTCATGGATCATTCAAACATGTTGAGCTTGCCTTTCCTCCTCTTGCTAGCCAAAATTCCTTGCACCAAGTAGAGATACTACTTGTGCTTCCAAATATCCTTAAACCTAGTTTTTCCATGAGAGTCCACCATACCTACCTATGGATTGAGTAATATCCTTCAAGTAAGGTGTCATCGGTGCAAGCAATAAAAATTGCTCTCTAAATATGCATGACTTATTGGTGCGGAGAAAATAAGCTTTGTACGATCTTGTTATGGAAGCAATAAAAGCGACGGACTACATAATAAAGGTCCATATACAAGGGACAATATAAAGTGATGTTCTTTCGCATTAAGATTTTGTGCATCCAACCCTAAAAGCGCATGACAACCTCTGATTCCCTCTACGAAGGGCCTATCTTTTATTTTATGTCTTTTACTTTTATGCAAGAGTCAAGGTGATCTCCACCTTTCCCTTTTTCATTTTATCCTTTGGCAAGCACTTTGTGTTGGGGTGATCCTGATATATATATCCAATTGGATGTAAGTTAGCATGAACTATTATTATTGACATCACCGAAAGGTGAATACGTTGGGAGGCAACACTATAAGCCCCTATCTTTCTCAGTGTCCGATTGAAGCTCCATAACCGTTAGTATTGCATGAGTGTTAGCAATTGTAGAAGATTATATGATAGTTGAGTATGTGGAGTTTGCTATTCCTGAAAATAAGATGAATTGCAATTGTTTGAATGACTGAGAATGAAGTTTGCTAGTTTTCAAGAAAGTTTATGGTCTATGCTTTGACGTGTGAATTGCTTGTTACTTTATCGTGAGAAGTTTTATGAGATGAACTACTGTTATGACATATTATCATGCTAGAAAAGGTGATTGAAATTATCATTGATCAAACTTGTACAGCTTCTAGCATTCACACTTCATAAATTCTTTCTTTTATCATTTACCTACTCGAGGACGAGAAGGAATTAAGCTTGGGGATGCTGATACATCTCCAACGTATCTATAATTTATGAAGCATTCATGCTATTTTATTATCTGTTTTGAATGATTACGGGCTTTACTATACACTTTTATATTACTTTTGGGACTAACCTATTAACCGGAGGCCCAGCCCATATTGTTGTTTTATTACCTGTTTCAGTATTTCAAAGCAAAGGAATATCAAACGGAGTCCAAACAGAATGAAACCTTCGGCAGCGTGATTTTTTAGAAGAATATGATCCTGGAGACTTGGAGTTCTCGTCAGAATATCCTCGAGGCAGCCACGAGATAGGAGGGCGCCCCCCGTAGGGCGCGCCCCCTATCTCATGGGCCCCTCGAGCACCTCCCGACCGACTTCTTTCGCATATATAAGCCTACGTACCCTAAAACCATCGAATATCAAGACAGATTGGGAGTTCCGCCGCCGCAAGCCTCTATTGCCACCAAAAACCTCTCGAGAGCCCGTTCCGGCACCCTGCCAGAGGGGGAACCCATCATCGGTGGTCATCTTCATCATCCCGGCGCTCTCCATGACGAGGAGGGAGTAGTTCACCCTCGGGGCTGAGGGTATGTACTAGTAGCTATGTGTTTGATCTCTCTCTCTCTCTCTCTCTCTCTCTCGTGTTCTCTCTATGGCACAATCTTGATGTATCGCGAGCTTTGTTATTATAGTTTGATCTTATGATGTTTCTCCCCCTCTACTCTCTTGTGATGAATTGAGTTTCCCTCTTAAAGTTATCTTATTGGATTGAGTCTTTATGATGAGAACACTTGATGTATGTCTTGTCGTGTTTATCTATGGTGACAATGGGATATCATGTGCCACTTGACGTATGTTTTGGTGACCAACTTGCGGGTTCCGCCCATGAACCTATGCATAGGGGTTGGCACACGTTTTCTTGACTCTCCGGTAGAAACTTTGGGGCACTATTTGAAGTACTTTGTGTTGGTTGGATGAATTTGAGATTGTGTGACGCATATCGTATAATCATGCCCACAGATACTTGAGGTGACAATGGAGTATCTAGGTAACATTAGGGTTTTGGTTGATTTGTGTCTTAAGGTGTTATTCTAGTACGAACTCTCGAATAGATTGATCCGAAAGAATAACTTTGAGGTGGTTTCGTACCCTACCATAATCTCTACGTTTGTTCTCCGCTATTAGTGGCTTTGGAGTGACTCTTTGTTGCATGTTGAGGGATTGTTATATGATCTATCTATGTTATTATTATTGAGAGAACTTGCACTAGTGAAAGTATGAACCCTATGCCTTGTTTCCTATCATTGCAATACCGTTTACGCTCACTTTTATCATTAGTTACCTTTCTGTTTTTATATTTTCAGATTACAAAAACCTATATCTACCATCCATATTGCACTTGTATCACCATGTCTTCGCCGAACTAGTGCACCTATACAATTTACCATTGTATTGGGTGTGTTGGGGACATAAGAGACTCTTTGTTATTTGGTTGCAGGGTTGTTTGAGAGAGACCATCTTCATCCTACGCCTGCCACGGATTGATAAACCTTAGGTCATCCACTTGAGGGAAATTTGCTACTGTCCTACAAACCTGTGCACTTGCAGAACCAACAACGTCTACAAGAAGAAGGTTGTGTAGTAGACATCAGTGGCCCTGCAGGTGCCGGAGGTCGTGACGAAGAATGTGCGCCTTGAGGCCGCGCTCGCCGTGCAGCACCTCACCATGCAAGAAACCATCGACCTGCACATCCACGTCTACGAGGAAATCGTGTAAATAGGCCACTACAAGCCAAGCGAAGACGGAAAGACGTTGGCCTTCTTCCAGCGGCTGGAATCTTTGGACGCCATTGTTCATAAGCACGTCAACCTGGCCACGAAAGCCGCTGCTACTTAGGCGCCATTCGGTGGGCCGGCGCCCTGAGTCGAGGAGGTGGACGTCGTCGATGGATGCATCTCTTCTTCTTGCCTCCTGTAACCAGCACTGCATCGCCTCGTGGCCTTAATGTTTTATTAGTATAGTACTCCCTCTGTTCCCAAATATAAGTCTTTCTAAAGATTCCAGCAAGTGACTACTACATACGGAGCAAAATGAGTGAATGTACACTCTAAACTATGTCTACATACATCTGTATGATGTATTCCATTTGAACTAGTATCTAAAAAAGCTTATATTTATGAACGGACGGAGTATATGGCATTTTTTATTCCAGTCATAATGTTTTCACTGTGAGGTGGGGCCGCAGTTGAGCAAACCCACCCCACCCCCCACGCGTCGGTCGAGTTTAGAATTAGAAGAGATAAACGAGGGAGGAGAGCTAGCTGTAGCACGGATGATGTTGTCAGATGGGACTCGTGTTTATAGAATAGGAGTACTCAGCACTCGTGCCTTTTTTTTGAGGGAAAAATTAGTCGTATGTCTAGTACCACTAGTTTGGTGCGTGCGACCTATAGTTGTCATCACTTTAGGTCTCCTTTTCGAACCACGACTATGCTTCACAGTACATATTTTTTCATGCATTTATCCTCCTATATGTACTCCTAGGCTATTTCCACGTGCTCCCATTCGCCAACATGTGGGACATAGAGCATCTGGGTCGTAGTGCATGCACGACTCAGAGCATATGCCCGGGTACTTTACATTTCAGACCTCACGAATTACATGCAAACCCCCCGCAGAAGAATAAATAAATGAATGAATTACTACATGAAACCGGATTATTTTCGTGGAAACTGGAGCATGTTCATTAAATTTTGGACATAACACGTTTATAAAAATTACCGGACCTAAACCAGTCTAAGGGACTCTTTGATTTTTCCCGCAAAGGGCCTCTTTGATTCGCAGGATACTGAAAACACAGGAATGGGGAAAGTATGATGGCAATGAACAGAGACGAGGAGAACTCTAACTCAGTTAGAGGTTAGAGTTAGATTCTAACCCTGAACTAACTCTAAACCAAAGAGGTGTATGGATGGCAGGGTTAGATTGACAATAAATGCTCTATCTCAATCATTTGACTACTTTGGACCCTATTTTTAGTCAGACTAAAATAAGTCCCTTGGATCCAAGCACCCTCTTGGTGTGGCCGGCTCTTCTGTGGCCTCCTCCCGCTTACAATTGACATAAACGAACCATCTATACAAATCAAGCATGCAAAACATGATAATTTTTACTTTCTCCATACAAATGAGATATCCCACTTAAACATACAAGTCGTCAATCAAGCTTCACAAAATAAAAAACACTTCATGAAACAAGGAATGAGCTAACTCATCACGGAAGTCATTCACGATAGGGAGGGAGCCCGAAGCCCCTCACGCACCGAGGGAGGAGCTTGCCATCGTTGCTCTGGAGGAAGGCTCTGTAGAGCCCAAGCCCCGGGAACCCCTCCGACGCCGGCCCTTGCGAGTTGAGGTAGACACCGGCACGGGTAGCAGGGCCGCTTGCCGCCGATTGGGAACTTAATCTTTGGGCCTCTAGAAATAATGCAAGCTTGTAACTAAAATACCTAGAAAGGTGAACTGAATCTTTGGGCCTCTAGAAATAATGCAAGCCTGAAACTGAAATACCTAGAAAGGTGAACTGAATCTTTGGGCCTCTAGAAATAATGCAATCCTGAAACTAAAATACTAGAAAGATGAACTGAATCTTTGGGCCTCTAGAAATAATGCAAGCCTGAAACTGAAATACCTAGAAAGGTGAACTGAATCTTTGGGCCTCTAGAAATAATGCAAGCCTAAAACTCAAATACCTAGAAAGGTGAACTGAATCTTTGGGCCTCTAGAAATAATGCAAGCCTGAAACTGAAATACCTAGAAAGGTGAACTGAATCTTTGGGCCTCTACAAATAATGCAAGCCTCAAATTGAAATCCCTAGAAAGGTGACCTGAATCTTTGGGCCTTTAGAAAGATTTATTACCTCGTCAAGCAGCATCAAACAATTCCATGCGTGCACCACAAATCTATAGCAAGTTTGATCAGGATCTACTTTTCCAAATCAGAATTAGCGCTAGAGCAAGCAAGATCAATGATATGGCCGTGAGACAGAGAAGGAACGAACAAACTCACCCCTCTCGCGACCTCCCTGGTAGATGCGCCGCCGTCGTGCACGATAGAGGGAGAAAAACGACTGGTGAAGGGGGAGCGGGGCGACCTTCGGAGGCCGGAGGGAGAGGGCGGCCAGAGTAGGGCGGCGGAGGCCGGAAGGAGAGGGCGGTCGGAGGAGAGAGAGGGCGAGCGGCGCTTGGGCGGGCGGCCCTATGGGGAACAGAGAGGAGTCGTGTGAGAGGGGAGAGTGATCTGGTGTGGGCAGGTGAGATTGTTTTAGTTCTCTTTTAGTGGGCCCGAGGATAACTAACCCAATTAGAACCTCTCCACCGGGCTAGTTTTTTTAGCTGGGTTAGAGCAAACTATCTCAAACTAACCCCTCTTGTTTCGATAATTTGAGGCTATTTCAACCCAAACTAGCTCTAACTCAGGGATCCAAACAAAGAGGAGTGTTACTGTACATGCTACAGTGTGGACCGTAGCACATTGTTTTTTATGGCCATATCACCACATTGTTTTCTACTGCTGGTTCACTGGGCTACCGTGGTTCGCACTGCTGGTTCACTGGGCTGCCATGGTTCGCACTCCTCCGACCTGAGTGCTACCTCCGTCCTGGTTTATTGGTCCTCATTGTATTCCGTGTCAAATTTTGACTATAAATTTAACTTATAAAATGTTAATGCATGTCAACAAAAAATGCATCGTTAGATTCGTATTTGAATGTAGTTTTCAATGATATAATTTTTTATAACATGCATGAACATTTTTTTAGTTAAATTTGTAGTCAAAATTTAGCACGGAATATAATGAGGACCAATAAACCAGGACGGAGGTAGTAGTAAGTAGGAGTAGTATAGTACTAGTATATATACCACATCATTCTTTGCTCCTTCTTACTACTCCAACATGTGGGAGAGCCAGCATCTGGGTCGATGTGTCATGCACCAGATTAGAGCGCGGAACGGAAGGGGGGCATCACCCCGGTCGGAGCGCCAGTAATTCATGACTATAGTGAGTGGTCATATCACAAGTCTTTCCAGCAGTAACGCACCGTCAAATCGCACAGCCCTACTCGCTCACCCTCCTCGCCTCTCTGTCAAACCGCCTACCCGAAAACTGCCGCGTGTACTGCCCGGGAAGAGCCCCGCCCTCAACTTTTAACTACGTGAAAATAGTTCGAGCTTGTTCATTCTATATAAATACAACACTTACTATATGTTTATTCACCTGTGGGGTTGTTCAATGAATGGAGGGGCAGGGAGCACAAGTGAACAATACTACCTCTGTCCGGGTTTATTGGTCCCCATTGTATTTCGTGCCAAATTTTGACCATAGATTAAACTAAGAAAATGTTCACGCATGTCACCAAACATTAAATTTTTCAAAACTATGTTCAAATACGAATCCAATGAGATAATTTTTCTTAACATGCATTAACATTTTGTTAGTTAAATCTTTAGTCAAAATTTGGCACAAACTATTAAAGGGACCTATAAACCAGGATGGAGGTAGTACTGTAGTAGTAAGTAGGAGTCGTAGAGTAGTCACCTTAAATAGAGTTCTTTAATGCCACATACACAAATTAAAACGCTTGTTGTGGAGAGAAAAAAGATAATCACTCCACTATATATGGACGCAGGGGCCTGAGCGCTTGCTTTACTAGGGTTGCTCTCTTCATTCTCTCATCCTCTCCCGATATAAACAAGACAGCGGTAGCAACATTTTCTCTCTGCTCACCGCTGGTCACAGATCCGGCCGGATCCCTTCGGCCGATGTGTGTAGAGGACTAAAAGGTGCATCGTTCATGCGGTCATCACCGCCGAGGGAGGAAACCCATAGCTGCTGGAGGGGCCCGATCCTCTGCCCGTGTCGTTCTCTCTAACACAGCGCCGGCTCGAGAGGTCCTCCGACCCTTCTTCCTCCCTGTCGTATTGTCCGTAGATCCGACCTGTCACCGCCGACATCCCGGCGACCCTCAGGTATAAGTTCTTCGAAAGCAGCCTTGCTCTACTGCCCTAGCTCCCCATGTGTCTGCATGTGCATCTTTTTCTACTCCCATCAGCTCTCCCAAAGCCACCTAAATTTTTAGTATTATTAGAGGTAATGCTACTTCATGCATTCGAATCTAGGGCTTTGTTCAAACAACGAAGAAAGGGGGAAAGTTGTAGCATGAATCTAGGACTTGATTCAAAGAGGAAATAATATGGTGAAAGCAGTAGAGACCGAATACCCAATCGGTCTCTTGGTTGAAAAGGGAAATAATGGGAAAACACGGTACAAACTGGATAAGGAACAGATATATTATTGGTTGAAAGAAGGATAGAAAGTGGCGGCTGGTGGACAAGTCAACAGAGTATGTCCAGGATTAGATTTGCTGCCATAACATAGTAAAAGGTCTCTAGGATTAGATTTACTACCCTCACATAGTAAAAGGTCTCTGGATTAGATTTGCTGCCCTCACATAGTAAAAGGTCTCAAGATTAGATTTGCTGCCCTCACATAGTAAAAGGTCTCCAGGATTAGATTTGCTGCCCTCACATAGTAAAAGGTCTCCAGGATTAGATTTGCTGCCCTCACATAGTAAAAGGTCTCCAGGATTAGATTTGCTGCCCTCACATAGTACAAGGTCTCCAGGATTAGGTTTGCTGCCCTCACATAGCGTGAACAAGCTCGGCATCACCACTTTATGCTTCCTTGTAGGTACATTGTGCTGATGCATCCACTGTCGCATGTCCTTATACCAACCTTTTGTTGTTGTTAATGTAAGGGCGCATGTAAAATGAAGCAATCACACTGTTACCTTAGGGACATGTCTAACCAGTGTTATTGTTAATCTAATGCCTCTAGTGATAAGATGCAATTAAACTGTGTTACAAATGGCACTCCTGCTGTTTTCCCCAGTATGATAAGTAAGTTGCTCCTTTACGCTGTTGAGTGTCCTAGTGTCCAAACGGTCCCATGCCCATAAACCAACTCTTTAGCTGTTGTTGATTTACTTTGTCTGGTAAACAAGCAATGCTACCATTAAAGTAATCCCATATTTGAGGAATCTCATTGTTGATCGTAATGCTTCTGGTAATATGAAACATTGTTGACGTTTTAAAATTTCTACTGTCCTTCCGTGATTGCCATGAACATAATTAAGATGCTTCTTTTCATTTTGTATATGTTTCGTATATTCTTATTGACCAGCAACTGTTTATTTTCTATCATTTTGTGCAGATAGGGATATCCATTTCACCTTGTTGCTATTGTGACCTTTTGGTGAACTGCACAAAACACTTTTTTTGGAATGAGTGTCTTGTGCAGTTCAACTAAAATGTCACGTGGACAACTTCTCTCAATTTTGGTGTAACTGCACAAAATGGTGATTGGAGTTTCCAAAATCTTCATCAAGTTCTACTGGTAATCTCGTGCAACATTTTATTAGCCTTTGCAGGATGGAGCCGTCACTGTCACCACAATGGCACTTTATTTTAGTGGAACTGCACAAAAGGATAAGAAAATTATAGTTGCACCTTACATGAGCTGGACAGCTAACCTTAATGTTCCTCAATTTTAGTGGAACTACTAAAGAAGAACCTGCGAGCTCACAAGAGCAAGTACTTCTTGCTAGCTGAATGATGCAATCTTTGCTTCATTTCAGGTGAACTATAGAAAAAGGCGCATGAATTGAATCATGGAACTCCAGGCAGATCTCATCCAAGTAGAGATGGAGGTTGAGTTCAAGGAGGCCGCTATTAAAGTGAAATCATGCTCTCTTGTCTCCTTGTTTGTGATGTGCAAACATGTTGTGCAAACAGGAATACTCAACTATAGATGTTGTGACAGTCAAGAGCATTCGCCAAGTTCTTCGATTGTATGACATGGCTAGCCAAGATGGATTTAATCCCGATATTCACATTATCAAAAGGCTCTAATGGGGTGGTTCTGAATCTTGCAAGCTGGGAATCAGTGAGATGTTTAGGCATCTTTGTTGTACTTATTATTTGAATCTTATTTGTTGGTTCTGAATCTTGCAAGCTGGGAATCAATGAGATGTGTAGGCATCTTTGTTGTACTTTTTATTTGGATCTTCTTTGTTGGTTCTGAATCTTGCAAGCTGGGAATCAATGAAATGTGTAGGCATCTTTGTTGTACTTATTATTTGGATCTTATTTGTTGGTTCTGAATCTTGCAAGCTGGGAAACACGGCATGATGATGCAGAGGACAACAACCATAACAAACAGTTCAAACTTGGTAGTATTATCTTTGTGAAAGTGCGACAAATGTGTTGATCGTGTGCGTCCTGAGAATAATAATTCTAATTGTTGTACATGTTGATCCTGTGGCACTGATAGAATGAGTGAATGCATTGCTTGTTTTAAGTATAAATTTCTATTAAAGCTAATTAAATTTAAGTAAAGTGACCACTAACTCCTGTTATTACAGTACCAATACAGACCCGCTCGTCAACCGACGTGTGGCCGGAGTAGGTTTCTTAATGGAGGCGTTTGAATACGCCGAGGGTGCATCTTCTGCCGGGCGTGCAGCGGACAAGGGAGGGGTAGTAACTATTGTCGCTTGTACACACTCAGCTTACTGTTGAATCTAGTTCCCCAAGAGCTGAAAAACGAACTGCTGTCGCCGCCTACACACTCGTTCACTCAAAGAGACTCCAATGGCGATCTGAGGGGTGAGCCTGCTGGATATGGACTTCAGCAAGGAGTTCCCCTTTGAGTTCGCCATTCAGTCCTATGGCTGCACCAAGTTGAATGTGATGTACACCAACGATACGGACTCGGTGAAGCTCTGCCTCGCCTCAGTCCTATGGCTGCACCAGGTTCTGGAGCATTCGCCCATTCCATCGGCAACGCCAACTGCATCTTCGCTACGGTGGAGAGAAGGAAGTACGTGACGTTTCGGTCATCTGGTGCAACAAGCTTGTCGACATCCAGAAGCAATACAAGATCATCAGCAACGGGCAGGAGAAGGACTCTGTGGTTGACCTCGCTGAGACCATCATCGACCCCTGATACGCCAACATGAAAGAAGATGACTTGAACACGTGGGAGGTACCTCTGAATCTAGCCTACATAACCTACGCGGCCAAGGACGCATACGCATGCTATGACACGTACAGGCAGATCTTGGACATGAGGGTGTGTCTGCTTCCCGTAACCGACGAGTACATGGACAGTCGCAGCGTCATGATCAACCGTGCCAGGAAGGTCTAGATGTTGTACTTTATCTGTTTATAAGCACATTTATCATCTGAGTCTTTCATGCATTAGCCTATGTGTCATAATTATCTGTTTTGTCCGAAATATTTCTTTTAAGAACCCATTAACCTGATTGCTTTTTTTAGTCGCTACTTGCTTATGTATGTAAACTAGTTCACTTGTCCATAAAAAAACTAGTTCACTCGGCTGCCGTGCTTTGAATCTCCTTCCTCCCAACATATTCCTCTTCTCAGGTGGACCCAGCAGGTCTCTGAATTTTCTCCCACTTTCTTTTTTGATGTAAACTGAGTTTTCTCCCAGTACTTTCCCATAGAACCAACTCAACTATCCCACGTCTAGCCTAAAAAATAATAATACCCCACGTACTATTAACTCATCAAATTAAAATGATATTTTATTTCTTAGGTTGAAAGTTCTTACAAAATAATAACAATAATTGTTTATATATAACTTGCCAAGTTAACTCCTAGTGATTGCGTACATAAGCTTGCAAAGATTTTACTGACGTGCAATCATGTGTTAATGTTTTTATAACATTTCTCCGTCTAGCCCAACATGATATTTTCACCCAGCCCAGCAAGTCCGCGGATTTCGAGATTTAAACAGGCTGCATAGATGCTACATCATTGTTTCACCCAGCCCACCAAATGGACTAAAAAACAAATGGACTGGCTGACATGTGGGCTAGTAGGTCGAAGCCTAAGAAGGCGTTGGATTTACATCCAATGGCCGGCATTCTTCTTCAATCTCTCATCTTCTTCCCTCAGTGCTGCCGGAACCGCCTACTCCAGCCTTCGGCGTCCAGCGGCGTTGTTTTGCGCTCCTCAGCAAAACGCTACCCCGCCGACGGCCTGGCCATACCTCCACTCCGCACCTCCTGTTATTCTCTGCCGAGTGTAGGCCCACCCCGCACCCAAACCAGTCAAGTTTCCGACTCCTCTCTGTCTGCGACTCCATTGCCGCGTCTTCCCAATCTCTGAGTCATTCCAATCTGGGGCCTCGCCGTCGTCCACCGCCTCGGTGCGCTCGGCGCGGCGTGGTCAACATAAGAGAGTCATCGAAAGAGGACTGTACGTGGAGAGCCTGACGGCTGGGACCCATGAGGTCCATGGTCGCATGCAAGGAAAGTTCCTCCTTATTACGCACTGTACGTGCACTGTACGTGGGAAGGGCTTCTGTATTTCGTGAAAAAAACATTCCCCCCACTGACAGGTCGGACCCACCAGCTATATCTTCGCACACAAGGAAGTGCCTTCTTATTACGCACCAAAAAATGAATACCCCCTGCTAGCTGGGACCCACCATAGTGGGTGGCTGACTTGTGGGCCTACTAAGTTGACGAGGACGGAGGGCTTTGTTAACTTAGTCAATATGAACGATTCTAGCTCCAGTGACCGTACAAGGTCCATCCAACGGCCATAGTGCTTCTTCAACCTCTAGTCTTATTGCTCCAGCCGCCCAAAGCAGCGCCGGTCGTGTCGCGTGCTCCTGCCTCTCGTGGCCAGCTGTGATGCCGCGGAGGCCTCATCGCCCCCCTACTACTCCCACCACTGGCCCAGGGTATCCCTCTACTCACCCACACCCCCTGTTATTCTGCGGCGACGGCAGCCTCACGCCGCAGCCGAACCAGTGAACCCTCGTACTCCTCTCCACGTGGGAATCCACTGTCACGTTTTCCCCGGCTCCGCGTCGTCCTCTTCCTACGCCTCGCCGTCATCCACCGCCTTGGTGCTCTCGGCACAGTGTGGTCAATGTGGTCAACGACCGACTTCCATCGGAAGAGTACTGTACGTGGAGAGGCTGACACCTGGGTCCATGGCCACATCCCAGTTTTTTTGTGATTTGCCAAGTAAGTCACTTTGTCAGGCCTGTTGGGCTGCAAATCTTTCAAGACGAGGAGAGCTTCATTCGGCTGGCCGAGAAAATGGCCTATCTGTAATGAGAAATGGGTTGTACATTTTTAAAACACATCAAAGTGGCAATTAGTTTCAAATATCTTTTTTTCATTTCGAGATTTTAAATTACATTAATTTTTATGCGTGGAGGATTTGTTGGATTTTATATTGATATACATTTATTTTTAAAATCAGTTTGAATGTGATTCAAAATTTCAGGATTAAAAACAGTTCGGACCACACCGAAATATGCAAAATTTCGTATAATTTTTTAACCGTGGCCACAATATGGGCTGTAGTGCTAACAAAAAGAATATGGGCTCCAAAAAAAACCTTAAGAATTAGCAAATGGGTTGTAAATTATTAGAAATAATGGCAGATGGGTTGTATGTTGTTTTCCACAGATTTGAGGCTTTCCTAAAAAAAGGTTGACGCACAAGCAATGACTGTTGGATGTCCATCCAACGGCCGTCGTGCTTCTTCAATCTTTGCTCTTCCTGCTCCAACCGCTCAAACAAGCGCCGGCGGGACTGCCTGCTCCCTCCTCCCCGCGGCCGGCTGTGCTACCGCGCAGGCCTCATCGCCCCACCGTACTCCCATCGCTGGCCTAGCCATCCCTCTACTCACCCACACCTGTTGTTATTCTCTGGCGACGGCAGACGAAGCAGTAAACCCTTGTACAGTCGTACTCCCCTCCGCGTGGGAAACAACTGCTGAGTCTTCCCTGCCTTCGTGCCATTCCCTTCCTAGGCCTCGTCGTCGTCCACCGCCCTGGTGCTCTCGGCGCGGCCTGGTCAACGTGGTCAACGACCGACATGCATCTGAAGTGGACTGTACGTGGAGAGGCCGACAGCTGGGTCCACGGCCGCACGCAAGGAAATGCCTCGTTATTACGCGCAAAATAATGATTCCTCCACCTGACATCAGGGACCCACAGAAAGGGCCTCTGTATTTCGCGAAAAAAACATTACCGCCGCTGACAGCTCGGACCCACCAGCTATATCTTCGCACGCAAGGAAGTGCCTCCTTATTACGCACAAAAAAAATGAATACTCCCCCTGTTAGCTGGGACCCAGTATAGTGGCTGGCTGACTTGTGGGCCTACTGAGTTGACGGGGATGGAGGGCTTTGTCAACTTAGTTGATATGCACGATTCTAGCTCCAGTGACTGCACAATGTCCGTCCAAAGGCCGTAGTGCTTCTTCAACCTCTGGTCTTCTTGCTCCAGCCGCCCAAACCAGCGCCGGTTGTGCCTCGTGCTCCTGCCTCCCGTGGCCGGTTGTGACGCGGCGGAGGCCTCACCGCCCCCTACTACTCCCACCGCTGGCCAGGCCATCCCTCTACTCACCCACACCCCATGTTATTCTGCGGTGATGGCAGCCTCACACCGCAGCGAACCAGTGAACCCTCGTACTCCTCTACGCGTGGGCATCCACTGCCGCGTCGTCCCCTTCCTAGGCCTCGCCATCGTCCACCGCCCTGGTGCTCTCGGCGCAGCGTGGTTAACGTGGTCAAGGAATGGCTTCAATCGGACATGGATTGTGTGGAGAGGCTGACAGCTGGGTCCACGGCCGCAGCAAGGAAGTGCCTCCTTATTACGCGCAAAATAATTATTCCTCCACCTGACAGCGGGGACCCACCGGACGGGCCACCATATTTTGCGAAAAAAAGTTTCCCCCTGACTGCTGGGACCCACCAGCTACACCTTCGCATGCAAGGAAGTGCGTCCGGGCAAAAAAACAATTCGCCCCCCTGACTGCTTGGACCCACCAGCTACATCTTCGCACGCAAGGAAGTGCATCCGGTCAAAAAAACAAAACAATTCGCCCCCCTGACTGCTGGGACCCACCAGCTACATCTTCGCGGGCAAGGAAGTGCCTGACAGTCGGGACAAACCTGGTCGAAGCATATGTAGAGTTGTCATTCTGGTCGCGAACATGTACGTACATACTGGTCGATGTAGAGGCGCGCACGTAGCATGTACACATACGTACAGCGCCGAGGGTGCAAGAAAGAAAATACGGCCACGTACGTACATATGGGTAGGGTCTCGAATGCCTACTCGCGCATACATACATGGCTGGGTCGGAACGGAGAAACAGCGTCGTCGTCGTGTTCATGGGGAGCCAACCGGCTTGGATGGAACAGGCGATGGAAACGGCCTTGTGTTTGACCGGCCACGTTCAGAACGGGGTCCTGTTGATCGGGAGGGGTGTGGTGTACCGCAAAACGAACGAAACGGACCTCCTACGGTCGAAACGGGGATCCTGTTGATCGGGAGGGGTGTGGCGTACCGCAAAATGGACGAAAACGGACCTCCTACAGTCGAAACGGGGGTCCTGTTGATCGGGAGGGGTGTGGCGTACCACAAATCGGACGAAACGGACCTCCTACGGTCAAAACGGGGTCCAGTTCATCGGGGGGGGGGGGGTGTGGCGTACCGCAAAACGGGACTCCACGGGATACTGTTCATCTCCACCGTCGACCTCCTCCAGCCTCCACGGGCTACCGTCGACCTCCTCCAGCCTCCACGGGCTCCTGTTCAAACAGCCTCCACCACGCGCTACTCCACCGGCTACTATTCAACCACCCCTCCACGGGTACCCCTCCACCGTCTACTGTTCATCCAGCCCTCCACACCACGGGGTCCTGTTCAACCACCCCTCCATGGCCACCCCTCCACCGTCTACTGTTCATCCAGCCCTCCACACCATGGGGTCCTGTTCATCCAAAGGCAGCGCCACCGCTCATTGTTCATCCAACCCCACCCCACCCCCCCCCCCCCCCCCCCCGCAATGCTCACTGTTCATCCAATCGATCGGCTTCAGTTAGCAGCAATAGCGAAGGAATCTCTTCATCGGGTTCAGTTAACAGCCATCGATCGATCGCTCGGGTTTAGTAATGCGTAGCCTGCAGTGCAATCGCTCGGGGTCAGTTAGAGCCCAACGCCTCGCTCGGGTTCAGTTAGAGCCAACGCCTCGCACGTGTATGAGAGAAACGCGCATCACTCGGCCCCCGACCTCCCACCGTAACCGGCAACTCCCCGAAATTTTCCTCCCCCTCGCTTCTACCATGGTTTTTTCCGTCATGGATGACCCAAAGAATGTCATGCAGCTGCGTCTCCGGCCCGACCAGGAGGAAAAACCCATTTTCTGTCATGATTTTGTGTCATAGAAGTAGGAGCCCACCACATCTATGATGATACCGGGTTTTGTCACAATTATCGTCATAGAAGTGTCATATGTATGACAGGAAAAAATTCGTTCGGCCCAAAATGTCACATATGTGCCTTTTTTTTATAGTGATGGAAAGCATTGCAGCAAGCCAATAATCTTGTTCAGATCAAAACTATTCATTTGGATATATAAGATCTTGACAGAATCCAGCACCATAGATAGGCCATCCATGGAGAAACTCTTCATTGAGCATAGAACATAATATTAGTACAAAATGTGTACTCCAAGATGATATATAACTTATGCACAAAAATTTAAAATGCAACTTATGGTTACAAGTGTAGATGATAATATAAAGTACTTGAAGAACTGTGGAACAAAACACCATATTGAAATGAGCACAGAGATCATGTATTACACCCAAGGTCTCCAGTTTAGGCGCAGAGAGGACAATTATTTTCAACAGTGAATAACTAGAATCAAGGATCAACCTTTGAAGTGAAGGGGCATCTTGGATGATGAGCTGCCTTCCATCAAAAGAAATTCCAATTCTTACAAGTTTAGGTGACTTTATTTGGAGACAATCGAATCTAACTGTGAAAACAAGCACCAAGCACTCCAGGGCAGGGCAACTGGAGTGGATGATGTTGTGCAATGAGGCCTCCGATATACGAACCCGCACAAGTGAAAGTTTCTTGAGAAATGGGAGTTAAAGGTTTAGTACCAGATTGTCTGGTAGGTAGCACAGTGCAAAGGTGGCGGTATGGAGAGAGGTGGAAAGCCGTGAGATGGACATCAGTGCTGAGGGCACAAGTACATGGTGTTCGGCATGTGGTATGTGATTTCCAGGGGAATAGTAGAACTCAAGCAGTTGTAGTTCTGTTAATTCAGGGGATTTCAGCCAGGCGTCCATCGTGCAGGGCATGGTATGCTTGCTCTGGTAGTATGACGGGATGCAGAGGCTTTGATTGGAGCCCTGGTGGGAGGAGATGATGGTTCTGGGGATTTCAAAATCATTGAAGAGAGATAGCTGACAACGGTCGAGATTAAGGGGAACGGCGCGCCATAGAGGGCGCCACCAAATTGAGAGAACTTGGGTGCGGCAGCAACCCTTGGTGGGGAGAAGCGAGATGATCTCCCCAAGGATGGCGTCCGGGAGATCGCTGATGCGGTCCACCCGAGATTCTACGGGTTCCTGGTATCCGGTGGGGGCGGGGTCACCGCTTCTCCCCGCGCTGTCGGGTGCGGGATCTACAACAGGCATAGCCGCTGGTGGGAGCCTCATCTTCTTGGCGCTGGGGTCAGCTGACTCCATTTTCCTCGAGGGCGTCGCATCACGCTCATGAATTTGAGCAGAGTAACGAATGACGAGCCTAGTTGTAGTGCGAGTGAAGAAGAAGGGGAGCTAGGTTTTTTTGTAGTAGTGAGGAAGAAGGGGAGCTGGTGTTTTCTGTAGGAGTGAGGTGAGGAATTTGGGGGTACGAGTGGAGCGAGCTGACGTGAGGTGGGTGGGAGTGAGGAGGAGGAAGAGCACCCAGGTTTTTTTCGGGGTGGCGGTGTGCTGGGTGTGGGTAGCGCCTCTCATTCAGTAAATATATGGGCTTTTGAATTGATTTTACTATTTACTAGTGTGGATGGGTGTCACATCCCTAGTCCTGGCCTGACCTATGTTTGCTTCCATGTGTGCATCATGTTTAAATTTTTGAAACTTGAACTGAGGAATTTTGGAAGCCTCAAAAACTTAAATAAAAGAGGGGCAAAGAACCCTGGAAAATGCATTCAATGTTAACAAAATGGCCTTAAATAATGTTGGTTATATTTTGGCAAGGGTTTTGCACCAAACCAAAAATAATGAACATTTTGAGGAATATTTTGAGCACTGAATTTAAATCATTATTGTATTTGAATTTGGAATTATATTCATAATATATGGGATATATTTTCAAATAACTCTGAAATGCTTTATGTGCTGTTGGAAAAGTCCATCTAGCAACATAAATTATTCAGAGGATATCTGGCACTGTTTTGGATTTGTTTTAATTTGAAAAAAACAGTGGCAAAGTATAAAACAGAAACAGAAAAACAATAAAAGAACAGAAACTTACCTGGACTTACCTGGCGCTCACCGAAGCCCACCTGGACGGCCCAACACCTCCGGCCCAGCCCATCTCCACCCCTCCCCTGTCGTCTTCCTCCCTGCCAGGAGGACGGGCACGCGCCCGGCGCACGCGGCCACGCGCCCCGGCCACCTCCTCCCTCCCAGCCTGCTTGGCTCCTCCTCGACGCCCCGGTGACGCCACGCGGCCCCCTCGACCCTCTCCTACTCTCCCCGTGCCCCTCTCCTCTCTCTCCCCGGAACACTCTCCCCCTCCTCTGTTCTCCTCACCGAACGCGCCCGCCGCCGCCGACGAGAACCACCGTGGCCACCGGCCACCCCACGCCTCACCGACGCCCCAGGAAGCTCCGCCCCAACCCCCTCTTCCTCCCCACCGATCCACGGCCCTCCGGAAGCTCTGCAGCGTCGCCCTCAAGCTCGCCCCCAACCTTCGGCCGCCGGCGAACTTTCGAGGATTCACGAGCTCCAGCCCCTCCTCGGCCTCGCCGTTGCCTCCACCAGATCCGCTGTGAGCTACTCTTCCATTCCCCCTCCTCCTCGCGCTCGTTCCCGTACTCTAGCCGCCCTTTTCACCGGAGCCGATTGCTCCTCGCCGCCGGCCATGGCGTGGCCGTGGCCACAGCCACCGTAGCTCGCTTCCGAGCCCACCGGCGTGCTCACCGCAACCTTAGGAACCCAAAGCACCTAACCACTCGTCCTCCCGTGCACCGCAGCGCCGGTCCTGCGAACCCCCGAGCTCCGGCCGCCGCCTCGGGCTCCACTCCGGCGAACCCCGGCCACCCCCGCACCTCCCGTTGGTTCCCCTAGATGCGCACGGGCACGGGCTACCTCCTGGTGCCCTTGGCGCGTCGATCCGTCGTCTCTGGCGCAACTCCGGCGAGCCACCGCCGCTCTGGGTCGTCGCCGTCGTCCAACCGCCGGCGAATCCGACGTGGCCGGTCATTAGGGCCTAACCACCCCCGCTAACCCAGGCCTAGGGCCACTGACCTGTGGGCCCTACCATTTAATTAACCCGGCTAACAATTTAGTTAAGTTAATTAAACTCTGTTAAATCACTGTGCAGCTGACATGTGGGTCCCGAACGTCAGGTTTGACCCGGACCAGCCCCTGTTGACCTGCTGACGTCACACTGACGTCAGGCTGACGCATTAATGAATTACTGGAATTATTAATATTCAGGAAATTTCAGAAAATGCCCTAAACTTCAATAAATCATAGAAATTCAACCGTAACTCCAAATTAAATAATTTATATATGAAAAATTATCAGAAAAATTCAAGGAATCCATCTGTACCATTTTCATGCATGTTAGAAAAAATTATAGCTGCTGTTTAGCACAAATCAAATAAATGGCATTTAAACTCTCACATATGGAGTTTGAATTTGAATCTTGTATTCAAACCAACCCCATTTAACGTGTTGCTAGATGCATTAGCCCAAAACACATTCATATTGCCATGTCATAGCATGCATCATATTGTGCATTGCATTGATCGTGTTTCTTCTGTGTTTGCCGGTGTTGTTCTCCCTCGGTAGACGTTGTACCGACGATGTGATCGTTGACACTGATGAAGACTCAATGTTATCTTCAGAAGTGCCAGGCAAGCAAAACCCCCTTGTTCATTCCGATAAAATCCCTACTCTCTCGCTCCTGCTCTCTTTTACTGCATTAGGACAACATCGATTCATCTGTTACTTGCTGCGGTAGCTGAACCCCTTTATCCTTTGCATGACCTGTCATTGCCACAGTAAATAGATGAAACCCACTAGCATGAGTAGGAGTTGTTTGAGCCCTGTTGTGCCTACTCATTCATGCTTGTTTGTCATGCCTGCTACTGCTTAGAGTTGAGTCAGGTCTGATTCATCGGGGATGAATCAGAGGTGTGTGAACATGTCCTACTGTGTGTGAGCTAAGT
Source organism: Triticum aestivum (assembly GCF_018294505.1). NCBI lineage: Eukaryota > Viridiplantae > Streptophyta > Magnoliopsida > Poales > Poaceae > Triticum > Triticum aestivum. Next base: position 345,661,448 of record NC_057798.1, read on the forward strand.
GTGTGAATACGATTTGGTAAAGGTAGCGGTGAGAGGCCATGTAGGAGTACATGGTGGGTTGTCTCATTGCAGCCGTCCTCAGGAACTGAGTTCTGTGTTTGTGATCCATGATTCAGCTACTACCACGCATTGGGCCCGAAACCAATGGACCCTCTCGGCTTCTTAATCACCCTTGTCCTCTGTCCAGGAGTTGCAAGTAGTTTCTGGTGTTTGTAGTATGCTGGAGGCCGTGCGCAGCGCTGACCGTAGGGGTGGGCTGTGATGCGGTAGGCACGTGGCCGGGTAAACCGGGCGCCCGTTTGGTGTCACGGAACCCTGTTCACATCGTTTGGGGCTGTGAGCGAAACTCCGGCCGGATCTCCTCATGGATGGAACCCGAATAGGCGATAAACCTGGACTAGAGACTTGAGTGTTTAGGTAGGCCGTGGCCGACACCCACGTTGGGCTTCCGCTTGAAGGTTGCCGAGTACATGTCGTGTAAACGGCGGTAAGTGGTGAGAGCGTGTGTGAAGAAGTACACCCCTGCAGGGTTAACATCATCTATTCGAATAGCCGTGTCCGCGGAAAAGGACTTCTGGGTTGCTTATATCAGTTCATAGACAAGTGAAAGTGGATACTCTAAAATACGCAAGATAAGCGTGAGTGCTATGGATGGCGTTCTCGTAGGGAGACGGGAGCGGATCCATAGTGGTGTATTGATATGGTGAATATGTGGACTCGTGTGCGCCACCTCAAAAGAGTTACTCGCAGTCGTAGTTTAGGATAGCCACCGAGTCAAAGCTGGCTTGCTGCAGTTAAACCCCACCACCCCTTTGTTGATAATGATGCATATGTAGTTAGTTCTGATGTAAGTCTTGCTGGGTACATTTGTACTCACGTTTGCCTATTTTATGTTTTTGCAGAGAGACTTCGGTCTCGCTAGTAGTTCCGCGTGGACTTCGACGTTTAGCTTGTTACCTCAGCTACGATCTTGTGCCCTCGGCAGGATCTGATAGATAGTCAGGCTTCTCAGCCTTTTTCATTTATAGATGTCTGTACTCAGACATGATAGCTTCCGCTTGTGCTTTGACTTGTATGCTCTGAATGTTGGGTCGTGAGACCCCTGTTTGTAATATCTCGCTCCTCGGAGCCTATTGATTAAATACTTGAGTTGTAGAGTCATGTCGTGATGCCATGTTGTATTTGCACATATCGAGCATATTGTGTGTATGTTATTGAAATGCTTGGTATGTGTGGGATCTGGCTATCTAGTTGTTTATCCTTAGTAGCCTCTCTTACCGGGAAATGTCTCCTAGTGTTTCACTGAGCCATGGTAGCTTGCTACTGCTCCGGAACACTTAGGCTGGCCGGCATGTGTCCTTCTTCGTTCCTGTGTCTGTCCCTTCGGGGAAATGTCACGCGATGAATACCGGAGTCCTGTTAGCCGCTACAGCCCGGTTCACCGGAGTCCTGCTAGCCCAGTGCTACAGCCTGGATTCACTCGCTGATGACCGACACGTTCGATGCTGGGTCATGGATGCCTGTCCCTGTAAGTCTGTGCCACTTTGGGTTTACGACTAGCCATGTCAGCCCGGGCTCCTTATCATATGGATGCTAGCGACACTATCATATACGTGTGCCAAAAGGCGCAAACGGTCCCGGGCAAAGGTAAGGCGACACCCGTGGGAATACCGTGCGTGAGGCCGCAAAGTGATATGAGGTGTTACATGCTAGATCGATGTGGCATTGAGTCGGGGTCCTGACAGCGTTGGTATCAGAGCTTGACTGCCTGTAGGATTACCAAGCCAAACTGGTCGAAGTTGAGTCTAGAAATTCTTTAGTTATATAAGGGAATTGATTGTGGGATGGAACGTAAGGCTCTTTTTACTCCTTATACCTCATGGCCTTCTGATCTGAGTCATCATCTTCTCTTCTACGGGGATTAAGAACTAGGCTATCTCTTCTTTCTATTAGGATCACGTGTTACTAATCAGTAGACTTATAAGATTGTTGGATTTAAGTCTCAGTTCAGTTCCTACTACTTCCGTATGTTAATTGTTGATCTCGGAACCTTGATATTGTGCTTCTGAGTGGTTATGCCACCATTTTGTAGTATGTCTCAAATCTTTTCTGAGCATTTACAGCCGTTATGCTGTCCGAGTCATCCCAGGTTTCTAAATAGTCTGATGCATTTGCAAATCCTTTCCCTCTGGTTCGATGTTCCTTTATGCCAGCTCAATCACACTAATTGTTGAGTTGAGGTATTCTATTGCCTTGGCATTTATGTTGGAATTATTATTATGACCCTAGGTGTCTCAGGGGATCATCTAGTGGTCTAGCCATGATTTGTGTCCTAGTGTGATGATTCTGGCCTTTATTCTCGAAAGCATTCCGTGATGCTACTTAGTAGTAGGTATTCTACTCCTGGGTTTTGAACCCGAGATTCACTCTACTTACCTCATGTTGATAGTGTTTGCTAGTTCCTTTAGGATATTAGTAACCTTTGCGATAGTTCTCGAGGTTCGTGGTACATCCTTCTTCCAATTACCATGAACCATTCTTGGCAGGAGTTCTTCTGAACCAAAAGATGACAACAAGAGTGCTCTCGATGAGTTCTCCATGCTATATTGTGACTCTGCCAGCTCAACCTTTCTGCATGGGTTATCCGGAAGAATTATGTTGAACTTGGTTCGACATACTAATCTATGCATCCACAACTCAGAAAGTTATATGTTCCTTTGAGTTGTCCCTCTTTAGTTGTCTACTGATCTTCGTCTATCAATTGATAGTCAAGAGTATGCGTGCGTTCGTTTATCGATGCCTATTACTCTTGTGGTCCGTCAAGCCATTCTATCGCGGAATGACTAGGAGAAACAAACTCCAGTACCTCTTCCCTATCCAGGATTGGGTCAAAGAAGTTGTGCTCCGCAGATCAAATTGCTAATCCAGCTTTTGTTCTGCTCTACCTTGGAGTATTACATATTTTATATCGAGATTGTTATAGGAATTGCACACCATCCTATGAACTCTTGGTACTAGTGATACTTCTCACCATCATTAGTCATTCCTCGGCCCTTGTGTTGATGCAACCGGAATAACCGCCAAATGAATTGTGATGTGTGAAATCAATACTCCCAGCAACCTCGTTGCTTGGTAGTTAAAGGATAATAATTTCATTCTTAGCGTGTTGGTTTTGAATCATCCTTCTAAGACTGATCGTGCTACCTAGTCCTTATTTCTGGTGCACCTTCCGATCAGTGAGTTAGGATAGTGCCAATCCTTGCTTATTTGATCATATCGTCTTGCCCTGGAAAGCAAGATTGTTCTCGAGCTTAGTAACATACGGTGGTTCGTGATTTCCGAAGATCTTCTCGGAAGTATTACCAGGTTGTCACCTGACCGCTGTGTTGAGCTCGTGATCAAGTTGGTTTCTGTGTGAACCACCTCTCTCCAAGATCGGTGTTAGATATCCCTGAGCTAGTTGGTTAAGCTAGACAACAACTTGGAGAGTTGGAAGATAAAAAAGCTTGCCTAACTTAGTTCGTTCCAAAGGGATATTCTTGTGTAGTGTGTGTTGAAGAAAGATGATATCTTCATCGATTGGTCCCTGTGATCAGTTGCTGGACCTATTGTCTTATCAATCCTTTGATTTGAGTGTGGGCTATCGTCAAATCAAATCAGTACCAACGATGCTCGTAATGTTGTCTTATTCGTGGTTGATCCCTCGAGCATACACCATTACATCTTTGGTCTGACCAATGCTATCACCGTGTTCACTTAACTATGGAATTCCTTTTAAAAGGAAACCTAGATGAATTGTTGTTGAGCCCATTGACAACATCCTTATCTCCTCCATGATTTTGTTGAACATTAAGCTAGTGTTGGAAACTTTTGAAAGCATTTGTTCATGCTAGCTCATGAAGCATATGTTTGGATGAAGGTAGTGACTTCCTTTAATTCATGTGCATCTGATGCAAGTTGCCGCCGTGGATTCGAGAAAGTCAATGTTGCTTTCTTTGGAATCATTCCAAATCAGTCATGCACACGTGCGAAGAATGCTGTGGTTTGAAGACTTGCAACCTTCAATCTATATGTATCCCTAGCACACCAAGCCACTGATTGATTTGTTCAAGGAGAAGGAGTTCCTTCATAAGAGCTAATCCGGACTTATGTAAGGACTTCGATACCCTCGTTGATGGTTCCCCCTCCTGAACTCGGTAGTGTTTTATTATAAGACTACTATGTGGTCATGCTTGTCTGGGACAGCGTGTTCACATGTGTGTAGCAGAACCAGCTCATGTTTTGGAGCTCGCTATCGTAGTCCATTTCCCGAGAATCTCGCAACGTCATCTCGTCGATTTGTGTTGCAAACTTTCATTTTTCTTCCTAGGCTCGATGAGTCTGGAATATCCTGACGCCAACCAGATCTGAATCTCAGGCAGATATGATGGTTTGGAACATTTCCCAAGAACTATAATATCGGTCCCTCGGAAACCGGTAAAGTGGATGTCGTGGCCAACACACCCAGCCGGAAGACCTGTTATTATAATATCTTGATTGAGGAAGTTGGCCACCTCCCCATAAGGATTTCGTAGGATTTACCTCCCTAGTTGTTCCTTATGGATTCTTGTGCTCCCGAAGTCCGACCTTTACTTGATGTTCTAGATATCAAACCATATCTATGAATGGGTTACACTAGCACATCAAGGAGAACATTAGAAGCGGAGTGCTAAATGTCTCTCGGTCGATCATCCAGATTTTATTTCCTTGGCCTCGCTAAGATGAAATCTGAGAAGTGTTATCTTCCTTTGCATCTGCATCATCCATCATCATTCATCGTGGTAGCAAGTTGTGTTGCCAGGATCCTTGACACGGATATTGGTAAAACCCTGATGAATATGGAAATGCTCAAGTTCTTGAGAGCACGCACAAGCGCTAGGTGTTATCATCGACACTAACTGGAGTGCTCTCAGTTACCTCGGCAATGCTATAACCATTCCAATAGTGGAATAACTCTCTATTGTTGAGCCTCTCCCCAGTTACTAGAATCATTCCCATCATTTGCATTTTGTTCCCAGCTTGCACCGCCAATGTGCCATTCTACCATGGGTCCCTTCCATTTCCGGTGATAAGCAAATTCATCCATTACGTTGTCTTCAACAAGGTAATCCACATCATCCAAGTTCGGGTATGCCATTCTACCGAACCCCTCTAAATGATCGATTATGATTTGCCTTAAGCTGGTATAAAGAGTTTCAAGGATCTTTGAATCAAAGGTAATTCTTTTTGCCACTTAAGGGGATATTTCTACGAGTCACCTTCCCTAAGGTGCATCGTTATGGTATCATGGCAACTCAAACTCCTCGCTACGTTGACAATCATTTACCACCTTCTTAAGCGTGAAATTGTTGTCTACCTAGTGAACCTTTGTCATCTGCTTCACTCCATTCCTATGGATGTGTGCTTCGTCTCTCAGCTCGAGAGATGTTGCTATGTCTCAATCCGTGGGTTAATCCTGAGTTGTTCGACCTTCGAGAAGAACAATTCTTTTAGGGTCTTCCCTTTCCTCTCGCTGACATGATAGTTGGAGTTCTCAGAGGAAGACTTCGAGACAAAGATGGTGTTTGAATCAACGTTCATTTGAAGTGCAACCTGGATCGTGAAGATTGTGCTAGTTGCGTTCCCCCTTCACCTTACCCTACGCTTAAATCTCGGGACGAGATTTTTGTTTAGTGGGGGTGAGTTGTCACATCCCTAGTCCTGGCCTGACCTATGTTTGCTTCCATGTGTGCATCATGTTTAAATTTTTGAAACTTGAACTGAGGAATTTTGGAAGCCTCAAAAACTTAAATAAAAGAGGGGCAAAGAACCCTGGAAAATGCATTCAATGTTTCCAAAATGGCCTTAAATAATGTTGGTTATATTTTGGCAAGGGTTTTGCACCAAACCAAAAATAATGAACATTTTGAGGAATATTTTGAGCACTGAATTTAAATCATTATTGTATTTGAATTTGGAATTATATTCATAATATATGGGATATATTTTCAAATAACTCTGAAATGCTTTATGTGCTGTTGGAAAAGTCCATCTAGCAACATAAATTATTCAGAGGATATCTGGCACTGTTTTGGATTTGTTTTAATTTGAAAAAAACAGTGGCAAAGTATAAAACAGAAACAGAAAAACAATAAAAGAACAGAAACTTACCTGGACTTACCTGGCGCTCACCGAAGCCCACCTGGACGGCCCAACACTCCGGCCCAGCCCATCTCCACCCCTCCCCTGTCGTCTTCCTCCCTGCCAGGAGGACGGGCACGCGCCCGGCGCGCGCGGCCACGCGCCCCGGCCACCTCCTCCCTCCCAGCCTGCTTGGCTCCTCCTCGACGCCCGGTGACGCCACGCGGCCCCTCGACCCTCTCCTACTCTCCCCGTGCCCCTCTCCTCTCTCTCCCCGGAACACTCTCCCCCTCCTCTGTTCTCCTCACCGAACGCGCGCCGCCGCCGACGAGAACCACCGTGGCCACCGGCCACCCCACGCCTCACCGACGCCCCAGGAAGCTCCGCCCCGACCCCCTCTTCCTCCCCACCGATCCACGGCCCTCCGGAAGCCTGCAGCGTCGCCCTCAAGCTCGCCCCCAACCTTCGGCCGCCGGCGAACTTTCGAGGATTCGCGAGCTCCAGCCCCTCCCGGCCTCGCCGTTGCCTCCACCAGATCCGCTGTGAGCTACTCTTCCATTCCCCCTCCTCCTCGCGCTCGTTCCCGTACTCTAGCCGCCCTTTTCACCGGAGCCGATTGCTCCTCGCCGCCGGCCATGGCGTGGCCGTGGCCACAGCCACCGCAGCTCGCTCCGAGCCCACCGGCGTGCTCACCGCAACCTTAGGAACCCAAAGCACCTAACCACTCGTCCTCCCGTGCACCGCAGCGCCGGTCCCGCGAACCCCCGAGCTCCGGCCGCCGCCTCGGGCTCCACTCCGGCGAACCCCGGCCACCCCCGCACCTCCCGTTGGTTCCCCTAGATGCGCACGGGCACGGGCTACCTCCTGGTGCCTTGGCGCGTCGATCCGTCGTCTCTGGCGCAACTCCGGCGAGCCACCGCCGCTCTGGGTCGTCGCCGTCGTCCAACCGCCGGCCGAATCCGATGTGCCGGTCATTAGGGCCTAACCACCCCCGCTAAACCCAGGCCTAGGGCCACTGACGTGGGCCCTACCGTTTAATTAACCCGGCTAACAATTTAGTTAAGTTAATTAAACTCTGTTTAAATCACTGGTGCAGCTGACATGTGGGTCCCAATCGTCAGGTTTGACCCGGACCAGCCCCTGTTGACCTGCTGACGTCACACTGACGTCAGGCTGACGCATTAATGAATTACTGGAATTATTAATATTCAGGAAATTTCAGAAAATGCCCTAAACTTCAATAAATCATAGAAATTCAACCGTAAACTCAAATTAAATAATTTATATATGAAAAATTATCAGAAAAATTCAAGGAATCCATCTGTACCATTTTCATGCATGTTAGAACAACTTATAGCTGCTGTTTAGCACAAATCAAATAAATGGCATTTAAACTCTCACATATGGAGTTTGAATTTGAATCTTGTATTCAAACCAACCCCATTTAACGTGTTGCTAGATGCATTAGCCCAAAACACATTCATATTGCCATGTCATAGCATGCATCATATTGTGCATTGCATTGATCGTGTTTCTTCTGTGTTTGCCGGTGTTGTTCTCCCTCGGTAGACGTTGTACCGACGATGTGATCGTTGACACTGATGAAGACTCAATGTTATCTTCAGAAGTGCCAGGCAAGCAAAACCCCCTTGTTCATTCCGATACAATCCTACTCTCTCGCTCCTGCTCTCTTTTACTGCATTAGGACAACACGATTCATCTGTTACTTGCTGCGGTAGCTGAACCCCTTTATCCTTTGCATGACCTGTCATTGCCACAGTAAATAGATGAAACCCACTAGCATGAGTAGGAGTTGTTTGAGCCCTGTTGTGCCTACTCATTCATGCTTGTTTGTCATGCCTGCTACTGCTTAGAGTTGAGTCAGGTCTGATTCATCGGGGATGAATCAGAGGTGTGTGAACATGTCCTACTGTGTGTGAGCTAAGTGTGTGAATACGATTTGGTAAAGGTAGCGGTGAGAGGCCATGTAGGAGTACATGGTGGGTTGTCTCATTGCAGCCGTCCTCAGGAACTGAGTTCTGTGTTTGTGATCCATGATTCAGCTACTACCACGCATTGGGCCCGAAACCAATGGACCCTCTCGGCTTCTTGATCACCCTTGTCCTCTGTCCAGGAGTTGCAAGTAGTTTCTGGTGTTTGTAGTATGCTGGAGGCCGTGCGCAGCGCTGACCGTAGGGGTGGGCTGTGATGCGGTAGGCACGTGGCCGGGTAAACCGGGCGCCCGTTTGGTGTCACGGAACCCTGTACACATCGTTTGGGGCTGTGAGCGAAACTCCGGCCGGATCTCCTCATGGATGGAACCCGAATAGGCGATAAACCTGGACTAGAGACTCGAGTGTTTAGGTAGGCCGTGGCCGACACCCACGTTGGGCTTCCGCTTGAAGGTTGCCGAGTACATGTCGTGTAAACGGCGGTAAGTGGTGAGAGCGTGTGTGAAGAAGTACACCCCTGCAGGGTTAACATCATCTATTCGAATAGCCGTGTCCGCGGAAAAGGACTTCTGGGTTGCTTATATCAGTTCATAGACAAGTGAAAGTGGATACTCTAAAATACGCAAGATAAGCGTGAGTGCTATGGATGGCGTTCTCGTAGGGAGACGGGAGCGGATCCATAGTGGTGTATTGATATGGTGAATATGTGGACTCGTGTGCGCCACCTCAAAAGAGTTACTCGCAGTCGTAGTTTAGGATAGCCACCGAGTCAAAGCTGGCTTGCTGCAGTTAAACCCCACCACCCCTTTGTTGATAATGATGCATATGTAGTTAGTTCTGATGTAAGTCTTGCTGGGTACATTTGTACTCACGTTTGCCTATTTTATGTTTTTGCAGAGAGACTTCGGTCTCGCTAGTAGTTCCGCGTGGACTTCGACGTTTAGCTTGTTACCTCAGCTACGATCTTGTGCCCTCGGCAGGATCTGATAGATAGTCAGGCTTCTCAGCCTTTTTCATTTATAGATGTCTGTACTCAGACATGATAGCTTCCGCTTGTGCTTTGACTTGTATGCTCTGAATGTTGGGTCGTGAGACCCCTGTTTGTAATATCTCGCTCCTCGGAGCCTATTGATTAAATACTTGAGTTGTAGAGTCATGTCGTGATGCCATGTTGTATTTGCACATATCGAGCATATTGTGTGTATGTTATTGAAATGCTTGGTATGTGTGGGATCTGGCTATCTAGTTGTTTATCCTTAGTAGCCTCTCTTACCGGGAAATGTCTCCTAGTGTTTCACTGAGCCATGGTAGCTTGCTACTGCTCCGGAACACTTAGGCTGGCCGGCATGTGTCCTTCTTCGTTCCTGTGTCTGTCCCTTCGGGGAAATGTCACGCGATGAATACCGGAGTCCTGTTAGCCGCTACAGCCCGGTTCACCGGAGTCCTGCTAGCCCAGTGCTACAGCCTGGATTCACTCGCTGATGACCGACACGTTCGATGCTGGGTCATGGATGCCTGTCCCTGTAAGTCTGTGCCACTTTGGGTTTACGACTAGCCATGTCAGCCCGGGCTCCTTATCATATGGATGCTAGCGACACTATCATATACGTGTGCCAAAAGGCGCAAACGGTCCCGGGCAAAGTTAAGGCGACACCCGTGGGAATACCGTGCGTGAGGCCGCAAAGTGATATGAGGTGTTACATGCTAGATCGATGTGGCATTGAGTCGGGGTCCTGACAATGGGCTGTTTTGTCTTGGGCCCAGAGAAACAATTACTACTAGTACAGTGGAGACACTCTACAGCTACCCAAAAAATAATTACTGCTAGTACAGTGGATACAATACCACTTCTAGCTCCTCCTAGGTCATTGAAACGTCTCCCTCTAGTAAATGTCATTATACTTTTGTTCACCGACATGCAGGCCATGCAGCGCGCAGGCCCAAATGCCATCCACCAAATTAGAAGGCACTATGCAGGCGGAGAGTCACCTCGGTCGTACTGCGGCAATAATGAGCCGTCGTATCACAAAACCCCACCTCCCCACAGTCTAAGTTTGATGGACGAAGCAACCATAATTTCACTCTTCGTTGAATCCCCTTCTCCCTCACCGTCTCCAAGAAAGGCAATACTCGCATTTGCCACTGTTCTTCTCTCCCACAAAGGGAAGGTAAGCGGATCCGTGATGTTGGTATATTTTCGTTCAGAGAAAAAAAAGAACTTTTGCAAAGCAGTAACCGATCCTCACTCTCTTTTTTGTTTCATTGACATTGCGATTGTGTTTTCCTTTCAGTGGTCTCCTAGTATTCGTCAGTTTCATGATGAACCAAGCAGAACCAGGCAAAGATCTGCCGATATTGGAGCAGACGCGGGAGGCTAATCCCCACGAGACAGAGAGCTCCAAGAAGATGGAGGCAGTCACCAAGCCGACCCCAGATACGCTCACGGCCACTACTGAGATGGTCAACGCCCCGTTTGAGGTTACAGCCCCCGTGGCACTGCAGGAGCAGTTTTCTCCCTTCGAGGATGTGTCCCCCCCCCCCCCCCGCTGAGCTGCTCAAGGTGATTTCCTTCTTTGCCGATCTCGATTGTGGTGTTTCATCTAAGTATGTGGTGATGAATAATACAAAATTTTATTAGCTTCGATGTCATGCTATACATAGTGGTTTAAATAACTTGTGTTTCTTATATTGAAAAGTAATTAAGAATTTGTTTCTGTTTCAATTAGAGCCCTGATGCAGACAAGGATTTTGTGTTGTACATGTCACTAGCTATGAGGTGGATGACCTGAATATACGCACTGGAAAAACAGAGTTCTTAGGCTATTGGATCCTGGAAGCCATTTGCGGTTATACCAATGAAGAGTTGTATTCCAGCCTCACTGTTGTCAGGCATCTTGTCCAGGGTGTACTGAAGCACAAGAAGTTCAAAGCTACTCCTTCGTTTGTGAGGCATACTGTTCTTGTCAAGCTTACGCAGGAAGATGACATGGCATGCCTCCACAAACAAGTTTATCAGTGGCAAGGCCACAAGGTTGTCTTCATGAAGGTTCACAGGATTGAGCTGCTGCCAGACGTCCTCGATGATGTTCATGGCAAGGTCCGTCTTGTGTCCAGCCCAAATTAGATTGAGGCATGAAATAGTTGCCCCAGCTAGTGTTTAATAGTAGTTTGGATTGTGTCTAATTATCCAAACCTTGCCTGTTATCGACCCCTCTGGGGCTAGTACTCTGTTTGAATACGTCTATGGGAACTGCTGCTACTTTTGTGTGCCCGTGAATCATGTGAGAACCATCATAATTGTTGCCGAAATAGATGCGTCCTCACTAGTTTTTTCATGAATATGGCATGGTAAGACATAAGTAGTCACGGTTTATCATACGAGCAGTGTGTGTTTTGATAAAATAGAGCACTCGTTCGAGAATTGTGCGCTGACGTATATATAAGTACTGGTAAACACTGTTGGTGCTACCGCACTTGGTAAGCAGTTGTGCAAAACAGGGCACATTGGCTCAGCTCGCTTCAACACTAGGCTATCGACCAGCTAACAATCAACAATCTGCTGTTTGACATATAAGCAACTATGTATCTTGTTATAGTGGTTCATGCAGTTAACTGAGGCCACAATGTAAATTCCAAATGTTTACACGCTAGTCCAGCGCTCATGTGGAACACTCACATTAAACTCGTCTTCATAAAAAACATGAAAAGCATAAGTTAAGCAATTTTATACATCTCAATGATTTATAGAACATAACAAACATATACTAGTTCACAGAAAAAGACAAAGTTGTGAGAAGGTTTACAAATCAGGAAAAACAAGCAAGGCTTCTCTGAGCAAAGGGACTCCCGGTAGGCTTAAATTTCCTGGAGTTCACTCCGGTTTTTTCTTGTTGCCACCATCCTGGGTTAGGTTCTCTCATTCCAGAATAACCAATTATAATTGTGGTCTCAGCTGGAATGTTGAACTGAACCATGCAGTGTATTAACTAGGTGAAATTCTTGTGCATTCCACTAAATTTAAGCACCGCTATTTGCAGAAATAAGCAGACCACAATGCCTCTTGTTCACGCACCTGTCCAAAAAAATGTCGTGCAGCCGTGCCATCTAGTCCTTGGTCCATGGATGAACTGGTAGAAAGTGCATTTCGGACTAGGATGCAGTTGTTTTCGCTCGTCCCTACACTGCAATCAGGAAGTAAAATGTACGAATCAACTTCATTTAGATTGCATTGGTCATTCTACCTAGTAACTACCAATGTAGGAATACCTGGAAGACGGGTGGTTAGACGACGGCAACAAGGGATAGCCATCTCATTTTGCGCAGTTCTACTAAAACTGAGGTGTGTGCTTTTGATTTCGCGGATAGAAACAATACAAAGACAGACATCCAAAACGATATGGAGACAGACATCCCTGTTTGCGCAAATACGAAATATGGTTATTTAAACAGTGACAGATATTTGCAGTGGCTTATGATTAATAGCAGCATCTATTGTGTTATAATTGGCACTAGATTGACAGTATGAAGAGTCCTTAAGTAAGTAGCATCACATCACATCAACACTACCACTAGATTAACATGCAGAATAATAGCATTAGTATTACTGTCATGAGAGTAGCACATGGTCAATAAATGTGCAATCAAATTTGTGCAGTTCCACTGGGATGAAGCAATGTTAGCGGTGTGAGATTTAAGTGTAACTGCAAAAACACAATTCATTGGAAATATAGCAAGACGGAAGCACTTCATAAAATGGTGGTGGCATTGCTTCAATTCATCGACGGCACTAGACCATTACTTATAGTGACATTAGGTGGCATTGCTTAATGCTTCATGTCATTTTACATTAACGGTAGCGATATGGGCGTAGGGACAGCAGGGGCATAAAGTGGTGAGGCAGATGTGGCTGCCGAGAGCGGCAAACACTCAGGCAGCATGTTTGCATTTGTCCCATTTTTTATATCCTCGGCGACATTTTCCTATGTGAGCACAGGAAATCTAGACATGATCATTCTCATTTGAGTTGTCCCCCAACACCCGTCACTTTCTTTCCTTTTTCAACCAAGAGATAGGTCCACTTCCACCCACCCTTCGCCATCGACCATGCTTTCTTCGTCTTTTCAACCAAGAGACCGGTTGGGTAGCCAGTATCTACTACTTTCCCCTGTTTCCTCTTAGAACCAAGTCCTAGATTCATGCTACAGCTTTCCCACTTTCTTCCCTGTTTGAACCAACTCTTAGAGTCGGCTGTATGAACTAGCTTTACCTCTAATAATAGTAAAAGTCTAGGTGGATTTGGAACAACAAACAGAAGTAGAAAAAGATCCACACGAAGGGAGCTGAGGCAGTAGAGCAAGGCTGGTTTCGAATATATACCTAAGGGTCGTCGGCATGTGGCAAAGACGGCGTCGGGAAGCCGCTTCTTGGCCACAATACCGCAGGGAGGAAGAAGGGGTCGGAGGCCCTCCCGAGCCGGCGCTCTCGGAGAGGACAGCGCGGCCGCCGGTCAGCACGTGCAGGCAGCCGTTGGTCTCCTCCCTCGCTGCCGACGACAGCGTGAACGATGCACCTACACCCCTGCCCCGGTCGAGGTTGTCCGGCCAGATTTGTGACCAGTCGTGAGCTGAGAGAGAGTGTGGCCACCTATGTCTTGCTTAGATTTGGAGAGCATGAGGGAGTGAACGTGAGGAACCCTAGTAAAGCAAGCGCTAAGGCTCCTGCTTATATATATAGTGGAGTGGTTTTGTTGTACCAGCTTCAAAAAATGCACTCCTACGTGTACCCGCGAGTGGGTGTGAGAGAACTACTGCGTGCGTGCACCGCTTCTCTTCGTGAGAGTACAATATACTAATGTGTGCGACATCTTTTGTTTTTTAGAAGTTCTGAGGGTAGGGTGTGAAGAGCACATATGTGTGTGTCGTCTACCTGCAGATAGACGGTGGCTGCGAGTCTGCGAGAGGACTAGGGAGAGTCGTGACTCGTGAGGGTGCATGTGCGTGAGAGAGGGGGGGCACGTATCAATGCAATGCATGTGTCCATAAATCATTATCCGACAAACGTTTGCCACAAGCCCTTTCCTGATGAACACTATAAGAACCGTTAGATCGGCATCCGACGATGTCAGTTTTGCCATGTCATTTAATAGAACAACCACTCCTCCTACACACAAATCTTCCATGTGAGTTTTAGCAACTGTCGTATGCTCCCTCCGTTCCAAAATGTAGTGCATATAGCTTTATTAAAAATTTGAACCTCGCAAACTTTTACCAAGTTTTCGTGTACCAAATTGCACATGTAGAATACCCTGTATATATCATTGCATTCATCTTTGAGAGGTAACTATAAAGATGGGGGAGGAGTCTACAAAGAAATACCATCGTATCACCCGCAGCAATTTCAACCATCCTTTGGTGTCGAGGAATATCATAGGAACTCTATATGATATGATTTTTATAGGATTTTTTCCTTTAGAGCCAATTGGTTCATAGGAATAGATTCATATACTCCACATTTCAAAGGAAGTAAACATGATATCATTTCTATAGCTTTAGAGACACTTGGTTCATATGAATGGATTCCTATACTCCCTTAATTTCAAAGGAAAATAAACATTAGCGTATATTCAATAGAAAAGTTCCTATGATATGAACCAAATTACATCTCTTTTCTAATCCCTCCTCATAGGAATTGAGATACATGTCATCTCTAGATTCAATAGGAAAGTTCCTATGATGTGAACCAAATGACATCTCTTTTCCAATCCCTACTCATAGGAATTGAGATAATCCATGTCATCTCTTTCCCTACAACTTCCACGTATACATCTTCCATTCCTAAATAGCTAGTACAACCCACTAGTAGCTTTTTTCCAAGACATGCAACTATGGCACAAGAACTATATAGTGTGCCAATAACTTTGAAAGATGGTCGCTGGATGAAGCTAATTTGACAGTGCAGAGATGGCAAATCCGAGCACCACTGGCCGTTGGATATCATCAACATTCCACCAGATCTGCCACATGTACAATTTAGAAGACTCCATGGTTGAACTTAAGCATAATGCACAAACCTCAAAACACAAGCACTTCTCCTTTGTTCTGGAATCTTCTGTGCCATAATTGAATATTTTTTCTAAATGAATTGCCATTATTTGTTTTTTACTTTATACTTTACAATGCACAACCCCATGAATCTTAACATTTTTATAAAACTAATTGATTTTGAATGATATGAACTATAAGAACCAAATAAACATCTACATCATGCATATATGACTCAAAGCTTTACAAGCTATAGTGTGTATTTATTCATAATTTGGTTTTGAAATCTCATGCGTTCAATGCATGTGTACCTTACTAGTTTTGAGTAGAGTAGCAAATTTCACGTGGCCCCGGGTATATCAAAATGCAGGGCCCATGCATCGTTGCCTTTCGGTCGAACCTACGTCCACAATTTTTTGTACGTACTATATATCCACTGGTCCCCGAACCCAAAATGCTGCCTCGTTCCCGTAAAACCAAGCGGCCCATATTTAAGGCGTCGACTCGAACTCAATCCCTCTCCCATTTACTATGATGTGGCCCTACACGCTGTAGTACTCCTACAAACCCTACCGCTGCACTCATCATCGGTATTTTTAAGAGGACGAGGGAGAAGTTGATTTGTAGTGGAGGCGCTTTCAAAAAAAGGATCTGTAGTGGAGACCCCTACCCTAGGGTGCCCTAGGTAGCTGCTGCACGCATCATTGTTTTCTCTTTTCTTTATGCTCTTGCACCCTAGAGTGAAATGATGGTTGCTTCGTCTGTCCAGCTTAATGCGGGAAAGGTGGGGCTTTGTGATTTGACCCCTCATCGCTCATTTTCTACTACTGCGGTGCTACGACCGGCGTGCCTCCAATTCCAACCTCTGCTCCAAACTGTAATCTGGTGCATCGCACGTGGAACAAGACGCTGGATGAGCCACATGTCGGCCAAAGGGGTCGTGTTAAGTGTGTAACCATTTTGTGTGCGGACTGGCCCTGCTTGAGTTGCTATGCCAACACGACAGGAGCAGCCTACCACTTGGTTTTGCTCCTTGGTGAATCCCGACTATATTGATCTAAAAAGATACATGCTGAACTACCCTCTCCGTCTCATTTTTTAGGCATCTCGGTTTATAGGGCCTGCACGTAGTTCTAGGTCATCCATTTGACTAACTAAATATGAGTTACTATGTCACAAAAAGTATGTCATTGGATTCTTAAGTGGATGTAGTTGTATTTAAAAGTCGAGGGCGGGGCATTTCCTGCGTGGTAGGGGGGCAGTTCCGCCTAGTCGGTTCGACAGAGACACGAGCAAATGAGGGAGCAGGCTGCTGCAAACGTAGGGTTGTGTGATTTGACAGTGAGTTACTGCTGGACAGGTGGGGCCCCTTGATTTGACTTGCCATTATCATTTTAACTGCGGCGCTACGACCGGCGTGAGTCTCCCGATTCCTGACCACCTCCATGCAGGTGCCTCTCCCAATGCTCCACCATGTAGTAGAGGCTGGCTCTTGCATAAGAGCCCACTTCTCCACTTTTTCCTTGCCTCTTTCCTCCACATGTGCAAAAATGCCATGTAAAGCGGGCTTATAGCCCACTATTGTAGTACTTACTTGCTCCTACAGGTGCTAAGCTTGCCACATAGGCATAAAGTCTGATGTGGCAAGTTTGGTGACCCAAGGAAGAAATGGTGCTAAGCGCGTGTACCTAGGTGAAAAGACAATTTTGAGTCTATAGCTAATTAAATGAAGCAAACTTAACAACAAAAAACTAATAAGCACCTATGCATTGGGGACTTGATTGCTAAGCCATATAATGCTCTTAGCACCTCATCTAAGCACCATTTCATTGGAAGAGGTCACTCCTTGGCAAATGCAATAAATACTAATCCCTCTGTCCCATAATATAAGAACGTTTTTGGCACTACACTAGTGTCAAAAACGTTCTTATATTATGGGACGGAGGGAGTATGAAGAAAGAGATAGAGAGAAGTAAAAAATACACTTATAGCCAACCTTATAGCTAACCTTGTTGTAGTATGAGTGACTAAGTGATGACTATGTATGACATGCCAACATCAGATAGCCTAACGCATCGTGTTAAATCTCCAAGGGCGCGACCGCACGAGCGACGTGATGGTCATGGTAGGCGCGACCATGATACGGGCTGCTGGCAACCCTTGGATCTGAGATCGAACAGTCGCATGCTAAGTTGCTGAAAATTTGCAGAATAACCCTCCAGGATAGGACATTCACCCATAGGTCTAGAATCACGCCATGCAACCGTTCGATCTCAGATCCAAGGGCTCTTGGAGGCCCGTATCATGGGAGAATGGAAAGCCACTACCCTGCCGTTCGCACGCTGGCAGCTCGCTCCTACTCGTCCCCGCACGTCCTTTAATATTACGGCGGTTCGCTCCTAGTTGTCCCGTCCTTTCACATTACGGCAGTTCCACTAATCCTAACCCTCCTCCCAAATCCATGGTGTCCCAAATCTCCATGATCGGCGGTGAGTACAAGGTTAGAACCATCACCGGCAATGAGTTTGACGTCATCTACACCCGTTCTTCCGTGACAGTGAAAGGATGCCTTTCTCGCTTCAGACGCATGTTCGAAAACTTAGATGATGAGTGGGTCGCTGGGCTAGATGTTGAGTACACGACAGTCCTGGGACGAGAGAAGGATCTAAAGGAGGAAGAGAGGAAGAAGCCCGTCGTGATCCAGGTTTGCGTGCATGACTTATGTTTGGTCTACCACATATGCCATGCCGACGTTGAATGCCTAGATTTTAACAACTTCCTCAAGAGCAACCTAGTCAAATTCTTTACTGTAGACTTTACGAACGACAAAAAAGTCCTGGGTCGGATAGGCCTCGTTGTAGGCAACCCCTTCGACCTCCAAAAGAATCGGCTGCTGCCCAGTGTCCAGCCTTCAATGATGTCCCTGGCAGGAGCCATGGTTCATCCTTTGTACGGTAAACTGGAGAAACCTCAATACACGTTTCATCGTCATGCATGGCAGCTGAATGTACTAGATATAGACCACATCCACTACGCTGCAATGGATGGCTACCTTTGTTTCCATATCTACAAGGGTTGGATGAAGAGAAAGAGCCAAGTGTGCGATTCAAGCAAAGAAGTATCGGCCAAGAGGAAGAGGGACAAGGACAAAGTCGAGGTCGTGGACGAGGACTGCGAGTAAGATGGCAGTGTCGTTGCTCATGGTGGTTCTAATGAAGTGTCTACTGGATTAGTTGCATAGTTTAATTTCAGGTGTGCTTAGTTTAATTTGAGGGGTGTGTTGTACCGAGCCCCCAGCAGAACTATGTTATGTTTCTTCTCGTTACTTTAACTATTTAGTACATACATACTAATATTTCTTACATTTCATTTAGCACCCCATTTAAGCATGTACTAGCTTTTTTAATAGTACTATATGCATAATTTGGCGACGAGCGCTCTCTATATGTACCACCTTTTTTAAAAATTTCAACTTTTGCTCCATGGCGCAATCCGTCGATACTACTACTGTACAAAAGTATACATTTTTTAAAAGGCTAGAGTACTGTTACATCACATATGTAGCTAGTTAAATTCTCAACCTAGAACGACGTGCATGCCATGTAAACCAATACGGAGGAAGTAGAGTAAAAATGAGGTGATTTTACCGAGCGATCGGCAGGGGAGCATGGCCTGTCATGCGGTCCCACGTGTCATGATGTACTAAGGCGATGCACGTGTCCCTCTTGAGGCAGAAGCAATACTACGTGGTTTAAGATGATGGCAAACCGAAGTGTGAAATAATGGTTGCTTCGTCCATCTGGTAAGGTGCGGCATTGTGATTTGACGTCTCATTGCTCATTACTACTACTAGGCCAGTACGAGTGGGGTGCATCCCCCCTTCTGTTCTGCACTGTTATTTGGTGCCTGACACGTTGACCCGGTTGCTATATGTCCCACATGTCGGCACCAGGAAGTACAGAATTCATGAACAGGAGCGTCGACGGAGGAGTATACAAGACACGGCTTCGGTTTTTCCTGCTTCGCGCAATCCGTCGATACAAACCCGGACTAAAAAAAGGCGAGGGCGGGTCTTTTCCCGCGCGGCAGGCAGGGGAGTTTGGCATAGTCTGTTCAAGGCAAGGAGGCAGGAAGGGAAACAAGCAAATAAAGGTTGAGCAACCTAGTTTTGGAAAAATGTGATTTTACAGAGTACGTACCCACTAGGGTTTATAGGGCTCATCTAAAAAACATTTGTTTTTCAGTTTGATAAGTCTCAGTTCTACTGCTAGTAGTAGTACCATCACATGTTGGATTTCGAGGTGCGTTAGATCACCCGATGCAGGCAGTGTCAAGAGAAAACTCACCAATGCATGTAGAAGTTCATGGAAATTTAGTGGTCATTCATGCATTCGTTCTAATTAATGCCTCGGTAAACATAACTTCTTGAGAAAAATGAGCGTACTAATTACTTGTGCAAACTATGAAATTAATTCGACCACTCACCGTCTACCTTGGTTGGAGAGATTTTGAAATTGAGCCATAAACTGGAAAGGAGGGAGTAGTAACTTTTGTCTTGATTACTATTTGTGGCCTTGTATAGATGCAAAATGTATTTTTTATAGTGGCCTTGTATAAGTAAATGGAGGGAGTACTAAAGGACATATATATTCCAAACAATATGATAATCTCTCTAACCAAGGTAGAAGGGACGAGGAGTAAACGGAGGGAGTAGTAAAATTTTCTCCTCGTCCTGCGAGCCACCGCGTGTGTGGGCGAGGGAGCGGGCGTAAGGCGTACAGTACTAAGCAAGCTTCACCTCATCCTGCGCGCCACCACACCTGTGGGCGGGGGAGACGACATACTAAGCAAGCTTCTCCTCGTTCTGCGAGTTGATGGGACACATCAAAAGTACTCCAGTGTATAGAGCCTTGCCTCTAAGGTAGGCCCCACATGGTTTGCCTCTTTTTTAACATAACACGTCAAGTCACAATTTGTTTGTTCACCCTTGGTAGACGATCCTCCCTCCACCAAGTGGATAACCAGTACACGTGTCAAATTACCATGTGGGCTGCCTTTTCATACAGAAATGAGCTCCACCGTGTACCTGCGCGGGTGTAGTTGGGAAAGAGACGGGAGTACATACGCCATGCGTGCACCTCTTCTCTTCGTGCATGTCCCCCACCTACGTGGGTGTGTGTGAGATAGATACAAACCTAGACATAATGTGTCGTCCATCCCCATGCCTCCGCCCGGTCCGACCACCAGTCACCACCACGACCCACTCCTCCTCACCTTCTCTCTCATCTTTCTCCCTCCATTTTTATATACAAGGGGCCACTATCAAAATTACAATTTGTAGATATACAAGGCCACTAACACTAATCGATGCAATATTAATGGTGTTTGCCTCGTAGTACTAGCAAAGGAGGACATTAATTATCCCTTGCATGCATGCGGGAGTTCGTAAAAAATGCATCTTGATGTTCCGTGCAATGCACGGGCATCTTGCTAGTCCATGAAAACAAAACATGGCAAAATTCCACGGTGAACGAGGGATTTGAATCTATTAGGAGGGGTTGTTTGGATCTTTCCCGGGGTAGCCAAAATATTGGCGACCCTTTTGTCCACCGGTGCCTTTGCCACCGATGAACGAGGAATGGCTCGGGTGCACATGCATCCTCCAGTGCGCACGTTGGAGACGAGCTTGAACGAGCTGTGTTTTTTTGTCCCACCATGCCGCCTGAGCCGCTCGCAGACCGGCCGGCGACCCGCAAATTACGCCATCCAACCGTAGCCGCACACATTATGGCAGCAACTCAACCAACCGGACGAAATTCACGCAAACACGTAGACAAACTGATATTTCATATAAACAATGACAAAAATCATATAAAATACCGGATTTTCATACAAACATGATGGATTTCATTACATTCAAATGAACTACGCGGTGCTAGTTCTGGACAGCACAGGTATATAATACCTAGCCTAAATGGTCGCCCGCCGATTGATTTGTGTTCCTCATATCCGGCAGCACGATCACCGGACTGCCGGCAGCCCCAGAGGTATATGCTTCAGCACAAAGGATGGCTCGCTTCCCCACTGCCCAACTGATATCATTGGCTGATGCCAAAGATGATGGTGGAAGGGGGGCTTCCCCGCTTTCGTGGAGCCCATGCGGGGTCGACGAAGGTCCTCGCAACAAAAGGACCCGGCAAGACACCTGATGTGTACACCGGCGTCGCCTCCGTGGTGGCCTTCATGGGACCCAAGCAGCGGCGGCCTCCCGTGTTGTACTTCTCCTCAATGATGGTGGCGGACGCGGAGGCACTGGCCACCGACTCGTTGCTCTCTACGCACCCAGCTTCTGTCGCTACTTGCATGGCGCGACCGCCGGCATGGGAGTCTCGGCCACAGAAACAGGAGACGTGGTACGAGGCGGCGGCATGGACGACAGCAATGACGCCCGTGCGCGGCTCCTCATCGAGCTGGCCTGGAGCGGTGACTTGCTGAACCGCGCGTCGGCTTGGGGCGGCAACTGGCCCCATCGGGCGAGGGGAGGGAGGTGGATCAGTGAGCTGCATAGCTCATATCCGGCGGACTACCCAGCCGGCTTGGATGCGGAATAACTACTCTTCGTAAGCCATTGTAAGAGTGGACAAAATGGTGAAGGAGGAGATAGGGGAGCAGCGGAGGTGTGCGATTCTTGGCCGGTGTTTGGCCTCGTTTAAATAGGAGATTAAATAGACGGCGTACGGGAGGAGCTCGGCCGGCGTTGCATTTAATGCCGGCCCGGTCATGAATGGACGTGTGTCCAGAGTGGGTTTCTCGGCTTCCACACGGGCGGGTTTCATGGAGGCGTTTGAATGCGGCAAGGAGGCGTGTTTAGCCGGGCATGCAGCGAGTGGCGCCCTCAACTCTGACGTAGGACACTGCGCCATTCTTCCATTGACGTGTGGGCTCTTTGGGTACATGGCCTGCATGTCAGTGACCCAACGCAGGCAGCGCACAGCAGAGGGACCTTCGGTGGCCCAGGGCGGTCAGAAGCGGGCATTTCATAAACCGATGGTTGTTCATTGAGTGTGACATCATCTTTTTCATGTAGATAAGCCTACTATGTTGATAGCCCGTTTGATACGTTGTGATTCAAATAGACCGCTGCAAACATCAATGTTCTGCTTATCACAGATAAGATTGATTAATACCCGTAACAATCCATGTCCTTAACAAAGGGTGCATGCACATATAGGTTGAGCGTGTGTCGTGTGTCGTGTGTTGTGTGCATGCAGGCGTGTGAGTGTGGCGTGCATGCAAGGGTACGTTTCAGTGTTGCATGCATGGGTGCGTACGTGTGTGTGTTCATGAGTGCATGTGTACATGTCAATGTTGCATGCCTACATGCCTGCGTGTGTTCGTTATGTGTACGTGTCAGTGTAGCACGCCTGCATGCGTGTGTGTCTTGCGTGCATGCATGTGTACATGCGGGGTGAGGCTACACGTCAGTCGACTGACTTTTTCATCTCTGGTCATTAGATTTACCAGTCGTTGGATACAAAATCAAGGGCCTCTAGTTTATCATCAAACTCCACCCCCCTGAGCCGCCAACCACCACTGGCCGAACCGCCGGCCCTCGCCGCCCGCGGCCGGCCCGCGCCGCCACGCCGCCCCGCCCGCCCCGAAACCAATCCCCGCCACCGGTCCGCCGCCGCACCAGCCATCCCTCTAGGCCCTCCGCGCTGAGCTTTTTCCTCGGCGATCCCCACCCCACCGCCCAATCAACACCGCCACCACCACCACCACCACCGGCGACTGCCAACCAGATGTCTCACGACTTCGAATACCCACCGACCACTAATTTATTACCATTTCTTGCCTTCATATACGCACTGACGGGTGGTCCCTATGGTAATGTGCGCTGCTGAATGTGGACCGTTTGACTGGTCAATTGATCGTGTCATCAACAAATTATGGAGCTGTATGGTGAGGCAGTGACTGTATGATCACCCTAAAATGTACTCCTATTTTGTTCACACAGTACACACTCAAACTACCATTTCTTTCTTTCATATACGGGCTGACAGGTGGGCCCACAGTTACGCGCCCCGATGGTGCAACACTAGTTGCGCCACGTGGAACGTTTGACTGGTCAATTGATTGTGTCATCAACAAAATACGGAGTTGTACGAGTGAGCCAGTGACTGTATAATCATGACATGTATTTGTTTAACACGGTACAGACGCAAGAGCTCATATATACGCGCAAGCACTCAATGCTATAAGCGCACACACACAGACCCTACCCCTTTGAGCACCTTCGAGAGAGTGGGCCAGCATATGATCTTGAGATTTTACGAACTCACCATAGGTGCCTCATAGTCGAGTGGAACGTCTCCTCCCACTGAACGCACATCGTCGGAAAATACTAACACAAGATAAATGCGAGCACCGGGACTTTAACCTTGGTGGGCTCGAAAAACCGCTATCCTCTTAACCATCCAACCACATGTTGGTTAGCACGACAAAATGTATGTGGTGACCGTGATGAGCTTATTTTGAAGTCCAGTGACCATATGGTACTTTTCGCTTCAAATACAATGACCATAAGTGTCGTCAACAAAATACGGAGCACGCACCAAATGCGAAGTCTGTAAGTGTCATCAACAAAATATGGAGACGTATCGTGAGCTAGATACCGTATGATCACCACGAGAATGTATACGGTGACTGTAATGAGCATATTCTAAAGTCCAGTGACCGTATAGTGCTTCAGCTTGAAATACATTGACCGTCATGTGTGAATGTGTCATGGGCATGCATACTTTTAAAGGGCCGAGAGATAGTTTGTGTGCGTACGTGAAAGTGGTGTAGAAAGAGGGGTTGTCCGGTGGAGACAAGGAGGGATGCGCCCTTCGTTTCTCTTTCCCGTGACTAATATTTTAGGAGAATATATAAACATTGACAATGCAGAACAAATATTTTTGGATGCACCATGCAATTAACTTTCATGTATAACATTGTACTATTGTATATACTTATTTTCTTAGTGGCCGATTGCGTGTGTGGTGTGGTGGGCACATCATTTCTTGTTGTGGTGGGTCAATGATACGTCTCCAACATATCTATAATTTTTTATCTTTCCATGCTATTATATTACCCATTTTGGATGTTTATGGGCTTTACTTTACATTTTATATCATTTTTGGGACTAACCTACTAACCGGAGGCCCGGCCCGAATTGCTATTTTTTTGCTTATTTCAGTGTTTCGAAGAAAAGGAATATCAAACGGAGTCCAAACGGAATGAAACCTTCGGGAGCGATCTTTTTGGAACAAACGTGATCCAGAGGACCTGGAGTGGAAGTCAAGAAACAAAGGAGACGGCCACAAGGGTGCCCGGCGTGCCCCCCACCCTCGTGGGACCCTCGGACGTCCACCGACCTACTTCTTCCTCCTACATATACCCATGTACCCAGAAAACATCAAAAGCGGCCACGAAAAACTATTTCCACCTCCGTAACCTTCTGTATTCGCGAGATCCCATCTTGGAGCCTTCGTCGGCGCTCCGCCGGAGGGGGAATCGATCATGGAGGGCCTCTACGTCATCTCCAAGGCCTCTCCGATGAGTTGTGAGTAGTTTACCATAGACCATCGGGTCCATAGTTATTAGCTAGATGGCTTCTTCTCTCTCTTTGAATCTCAATACAAAGTTCTCCTTGATCTTCTTGGAGATCTATTCGATGTAACTATTTTTGCGGTGTGTTTGTCGAGATCCGATGAATTCTGGGTTTATGATCAAGTTTATCTATGAGAAATATATGAATCTCCTCTGAATTCTTTTATGTGTGATTAAGTTATCTTTGCAAGTCTCTTCGAATTATCAGTTTGGTTTGGCCTACTAAATTGATCTTTCTTGCAATGGGAGAAGTGCTTAGCTTTGGGTTCAATCTTACGGTGTCCTTTCCCAGTGACAGCAGGGGTAGCAAGGCACATATTGTATTGTTGCCATCGAGGATAAAAAGATGGGGTTTATATCATATTGCATGAGTTTATCCCTCCACATCATGTCATCTTTCTTAATGTGTTACTCTGTTCTTTATGAACTTAATACTCTAGATGCATGATGGATAGCGGTCGATGTGTGGAGTAATAGTAGTAGATGCAGGCAGGAGTCGGTCTACTTGTCACGGACGTGATGCCTATATACATGATCATGCCTAGATAATCTCATAATTATTCGCTTTTCTATGAATTGCTCGACAGTAATTTGTTCACCCACCGTAATACTTATGCTATCTTGAGAGAAGCCACTAGTGAAACCTATGGCCCCTGGGTCTATCTCTTATCATATAAGCTTTCAATCTACTTTTATTTACATCTTTACTTTTCCAATCTATATCATAAAATACTAAAAAAATATTTATCTTATCACATTATCTCTATCAGATCTCACTTTCGCAAGTGGCCTTGAAGGGATTGACAACCCCTTTATTGCGTTGGTTGCGAGTTCTTGTTTGTTTGTGTAGGTGCGTGGGACTTTTGAGGAGCCTCCTACTGGATTGATACCTTGGTTCTCAAAAACTGAGGGAAATACTTACGCTACATTGCTGCATCACCCTTTCCTCTTCAAGGTAAACCAACGCAAGCTCAAGACATAGCAGTCAACATGAAGACTCATGGGTCGGTTCCATCTTGCGCTACATATAGGATGGACCAAGACGCGTTATACGAAGACCCATGTGGAGGACTCGGCGTACAACACGGAGCTACTAGAGTCGCGGAGGACTCTATCCCCACTGGTGATAAGCCGACTATATATGATTTGTAACCCTAGGCCCCCAGTATGTTATAGAAGCTCGGGGGCTAGTTCGTAGATAGTATACACACATGCACAATTCCTGGTATTCACGTGTACTTTGTACACACCCCTATCACTAATATACAGTACCAGGAGTAGGCTTTTTCTTCAACTGCAAGGGTCCAAACTAGGGTAAAACTTTGCCTCGTATTACCATCCAGCCTAACAGTCAGGGATATCCTACCGAATGATATGATGAAATCATATCTGCCAACTACTAAAAGAGAGGTGTGTCTGGGGGGCAATGTGTGCGACGGAGGCCTAAAGAAATGTGCGTGCGGGAGACACGTAGGTACATATATGTGCGTATAGAGGGCTAGTAGAGACCGTGCGTGTGTATATATGCATGTGAGAGAAATAGTGTTTTCCAACTGAGATTAGTGAAAAGAGTGGTACATAGGCCCTGTTTGGATACTCTAACTCAGTTAGAGGTTAGAGTTAGATTCTAATCCTGAACTAACCCTGAACTAACTCTAAGTAAAGAGGTGTTTGGATGGCAGGGTTAGATGGAGCACGAATACGGTGAGGCACCTTCATGGGCGGTGCGAGAGGGAGGGAGGGAGAGGACAAGAAGCTTCGAGGAAGTGGGGAGGGATCTGTTGCCGGGAGAGTGAGAGAAAAATGTGTTTTTTAGTGGTCCCGAGAAGAACTATCCCAAATAAGCACCTCTTGGATGGGTTAGTTTTTTTGGATGGATTAGATGCATCTAACCCAAACTAACCCTCTTGTTTGGATCTTTTTGGGTTAGTTGAGTCCAAATTAACCCAAACTAACTCTAACCCATGGATCCAAACATAGCCATGGTAGTCAGAAAGAGAGAGAGAAACATAGAGAGCATGTGTGTGAGACACCCCGACACCCCGAGAGAGATTGTGAGCATGTGTGAAAGAGAAATGCAGATGCATATAAAGTGTGTGCACTTATGCGTTAGATAGAGAGATATATAGCGCGTTTGTGAGAATGGGCCGAGGCATAGTGCATCTACGTGTAAAAGGCGGTTCTATGCATTTATTATTTTTGTATGAGATCATGAATTTTGCAAATTGCGTATGGACGAAAATCGTTCTATCAGACAACCATACTCTATTGATTTCTAGCATGTGCATGTGTTATTTCATATTATCGATCCATAGAGTGAGAGCGGTTTGAAATATAGGCAATGGATGCTTTTGCAATTCATATATAAACATTAATTAGTGCACTCCATGTTGTTAGTGTGAAGCACTTTATACATTTGTCACTTGCATGGATACATTCCAAATTGCTAGCTATGAAATAGAATACATGTCAAATTCAACATAAAGGGGGTTTCGAAGATTCGAACTCATAGGAAGTGCATTCATCTATTTGAACCCGAGATAATGGCATTTGTAAATGTAAAAGGGGGCATCGATCTTTTTTGTGCGTTTGAACATGCTACGCATGTCTATCTTTTTTTTTGCAACCAAGGAGATTATATCTGGAACCATGCATGAACTGAGGTAAGTTGCATATTTTTTAATATATACTCGTGTACAATGTATATTCAAATGTACCCCCTCCATTCCAAAATAATCGTAGCTTTAGGATTTTCAAGAGTAAAGATTTGTGAAGTTTGGCAAATCCTGAAAGTTCAATTCAGGAGAACCGAAAACATTAATGCTTATGGTCCCAAATATTGAACAAAGCGCCAAATAGGCCTCGGGTCACCCGAAACCGCGCGAGACTAATGTTTGGTGGTAGGAAATTACTGCCCTGACTCTGGCCTGTGTAGCCTATCGGCCTGATGTCCAAAGGTCTAAACCGGGGTAGGTTTGTAACTTCACCAAGACGCCAGTCTCAACCGCCTCCGAGAAGCATTCATACGCTGTGGGCGCCTAAACACCCATGCGCTCGGCCGAAATCTATCATACCCACATTTGGGACACCTGAGATTATTGTCCTACCCCCAACCTGCAATATGTCCGAAATTTTAGATGGGGGCAAAGTTTGTAACTTTCCCCAAATTTGAAACAAGCGCGTCTCAAACCGAAACATTGTTCCCCCTCAGTTCCCCGCCTCCCTCCATTTCCACATTCATACTCCATGGGCGCCGAAACGCCCTCTCCATCAACCACGAAACCCCAGCCTCCTCCGTCCTCCACCCCATAGCGGCCAATCCACCGCCGCCCTCCTCCATCATGCTAGAGCCGGTACCCCGACGTCGTCGTCCAACACAACCGCAACCGCAACACCCTCAAGGACTTAGCAGCTGAAGCCGAGGCAGAGCTGCCTCCGTGATGCCGTAGCCGACGTGCGCTGTACCAGAACCACTCCGACCACGCCGTCCTGTGCCTCACTGCTGCCGCTGCAGTGTCGCAACCGTCCACCGCACCAGAGCTGTTCCCGCTATGCCATCGTTCGCCGCCTCGGATCTGTTCCCCGCCGCCAACAGACGGCCACCGCACCACACTCAACAACTTGGCCATGGGTTCGTCCAAGGCTCCACCGTCCTCCACAACTTCTCGTTTCCAGCGAACCACAAGAAGATTGTTGGAAAAACAGAAGGAGGACACAACATTGCCAGCAGAAAGAGGTACTCCTCTTCCCTTATTCGTGCAAATCTTACGTCTCTGCTCACACCGTATTCATCCCACGAAAGAAACTAGTTGAGAACTTCTTATTGCATCTTCTTCGTGATACTAAATGCACAAGGTTTCCTCCCTTTACTATTTCACCTTTGCTAGAGGTCAGTAGCCCGCTTGGATTTCAATTCAGGATCAGTCAAACCGCAATAAAAAGAAGCAGCACCCGCTTAGGCGCGTGGAGCACCTAATCCGCCTGTTCGCCAGGGAAGCGGCGCGTCGGTGTCTATCATAGGGGTGTGGGGCGCAGGAACTGCTTGCGGCTGATCTGGAGGTCGGCGGGGCTTGAATGGATGGTCGGGGGGCGGTGCCAAGCAAGGCAGTGTGGTGAGGTCGAGGGAAGGGCGCAGGCAGGGGACTGGGCTGGTGGTCACTAGCGTTTTGAGGAAGATCGTCAACACTGACTGGCTGGAGGTAGATGAAGGCGATCTGCCCGTTCTTTGTACATCGGACGGTGCAGAAAAAATGGACTGACCTATTTGTTTTCATTTGATTGTTATTTTCATAGAATCCTGTAGTAATTTAGTGTGCCATGCATGTTGTAGAGCTATCATATGTCTCCCATCATTTATTTATCACTGACCTGCTATCTACTACCTTTACACTGTACTAATTGTGCACAAACTTCACCCATACTCACACTATTGTTTTTTTATGCATGGGTATTTCAGGCTCTGACGCAGTGTTGATGAATGCAAAAAAGAAAAGACAGAAGTCGCCCAGTGTAATTCGATGATAAGCACTAAGCGTTTCAGCGCTCTAAAGGGTGCAGTGTCAGCAGTTGGAGACAGTAAACATAGCTCTGCAATTGATGATCTCAATTGCCACACACAACAATCCCAGGTGCTTGCTTTAACTTCCCGCTGTCAAATGTGGTTGCATGTTGCATATGGTGTCTAGCTTGTATTTCTTCCAATTTGGTTAAATTGCATCTGCTTACTTTACACATTATACCTTTGATAATGACATGCCTTCCTGTTTTTGATACATACTACATATGTCTATTAACCATGTTCATACATCAAACTAATGCTCTTTTGTATCCCTCGTCAATCACTTATGATGAGACAGTCACCCCAGTGGGTTACTATGAGATGCCCTACTCGTTTAAAGAGTGCAGTGTCATCCTCCCCACATGATTCTCAAGAAACGGCAAGGCTAAATGAAGATAGTCAACGTAGCTCTCTAGTTGATGACCGCAATTCCCCCACACCACCATCGCAGGTGCTTGCTCTTACTTGGCAGTGTGATATGTGGTTGCATGTTGCATATGGTGTCTACCTTGTAATGCTTCTAATTAAGGAAAATTCCATCTGCTTAGTTAACACATTATACCTGTGAATATGACATGCCTTCCTGTTTTTGGTACATACTACGTCTTTCTATTGACCATGTTCTTACATCAAACTACTTTTCTTGTGTATCCCTCATCAATCACTTCTGACGATACACCTTCAAGTTGACGGTGTAATATTGGTTGCATCTTGCATATCATTTCAAATATGTATTGCCTCTAATTTGTTGAAGTGCCACTTGTAATGAGACACATCTAACTTGGTAGAGTGATTTTGGTTGGATCTTTCATATGGTGTCTAGATTGCATTGCTTCCAATTTCTTGAAATGCCTTCTGCTTAGCATTTTTCATACATATTCCATCCTCCTACAATGTGGTTGCCATACATAAAAGTTGTGTTCATCAGTATCATGCATCAACGAATTTGGAAGTGCGAATTTCATTCCTTTTTCTTGTGTGTTTACTTGACAAGGCAAAATCTGAAAGGACGAAGGCACGGAATGATGGTGGTCCTCTGGAGCAACCGAAACAGATGATCTCTGCAGATTCTCCTGCTACTCGTACTGCAGTGCTAGTTCCAAATCTCATCTCCCCTACTCCACAACCCAAGGTGCTTGCTCTAACATGGTAGTGTGATATCTGGTTGCATGTTGCATATGGTGCCTAGCTTGTATTGCTCCTAATTTGTTAAATTGCATCTCCTTAGCTTACACATTATACATGTGAATATGAGACGCCTTCCTATTTTTGGTACATACTACATCTGCCTATCACACCATGTTCTTACATGAAACTACTGTTCTTGTGTATCCTGCATCTATCGCTTATGATGAGACAGTCACGCTCGTGGGTTAATATGATACGCACTACTCTTATAAAGAATGCAATTTCATCCTCTCCACATGATTCTCAAGAAACAGCAAGCCTAAATGAAGATATTGAACGTAGCTCTGTACTTGAAGACCGCACTTCCCCTACACCACCATCACAGGTGCTTGCTCTAACTTCGCAGTGTGATATGTGGTTGCATGTTGCATACGGTGTCTACCTTGTAATGCTTCTAATTAGGGTAAATTGCATCTGCTTAGTTTACACACTATACCTGTGAATATGACATGCCTTCCTATTTTTGGTACACACTACATCTATGTGTTAACCTTGTTCTTACATGAAACTACCTCTCTTCTGTATCCTGCATCAATCACTTACGATGAGTCACCTTTATTAATTGCATATTGCATATTATTTCTAGCCTGTTGCTATGTATTGCTTCTAATTTGGTCAAATACATTTGTTAGGGCACCCTTTTAATTTGGCAGAGTGATATTGGTTTCATCTTTCATATGGTTTCTAGCTTGCATTGATTCTAACAAGTTCAAGCACCTTGTGCTTAGTTTACACTTTATACGTCATACATGTCAATATGTCATGTCGTCATGTTTTTCATACATATTCCATCCTCCTATCATGCGGCTGCCTTACATGAAAGTAGTGTTCGCCAGTATGATGCATCAATGAGTTCTGAAGAGCAAATTTTATTCCTTTTTCTTGTGGGTTTGACTTGACAAGGCAAAATCAAGAAAGAGGGAGGAAAAGAGTAAGGAAGGCGATGATGGTGGTCTTCTGCGGCAACATAAATGGAGCATCTGTACCGATTCTCCTTGTAATGATAGTGCATTATAAGGTCCAAGTCTCCGCTCCCCTACTCCACCATCCAAGGTGCTTGCTCTAACTTGGCAGTGTGATATCTGGTTGCATGTTGCATATGGTGTCTAGCTTGTATTGCTTCTAATTAGTGTAAAATGCATCTGCTTAGCTTACACATGATACGTGTGAATATGACATGCTTTCCTGTTTTTGGTACATACAATATCTGTCTATCACACCATGTTCTTACATGAAACTACTCTTCTTGTGTATCCTGCATGAGTCACTTATGATGGGACACCTTTAAGTTGGCAGTGTGATATTAGTTTGCGTCTTGAATATGATTTCTAGCATGTATTGCTTCCAGTTTGATGAACGCCACCTATGACGAGACAGTTTTAACTTGGTAGAGTGATATTGATTGCACCTTCCAAATGGTGTCTAGTTTGCAGCGCTTCTAATTTGTTGAAGTGCCTTCTACTTAGTTACCACAACATAGGTGTGAATATGTCAAGCCGTCCATTTTTTCATACATATTCCATCCTCGTATCATGACTTTGCCTTTTATCAGAGTAGTGTTTGTCAGTATCATGCATGAATAAGTTCTGAAGAGCGAATTATATTCCTTTTTCTTGTCGGTATGACCTCACAATGCAAAATCAATGAAGCTGAAGGAAATTGGCAAGGCATTGGATGATGGTGGTCCTTCCGAGCAACTGAAATGGAGGTTCTCTATAGATTCTACTCCGCCATCCTCCCAACAAGATTCGCAAGACAACGCAAGGCTAGATAGTCAACGTAGTTGTGTAGATGATGAGCACATCTCGCCTACTCCACCATCACAGGTGCTTGCTCTAACTTGGCACTATTATATGTGGTTGCATGTTGCGTATGATGTCTAGCTTGTATTGCTTCTAACTTTGTTGAATTGCATCTGCTTACTTTACACATAATGCATGTGAATATGACATGTGTTCCTATTTCTAGAACATACTATATCTGATCACACGATGTTCTTACATTAGACTACTGTTCTTGCATATCCCACATTAGTCACTTATGATAAGGCACCTTTAAGTCACCACTGTGATATTGGTTGTGTCTTGCATATGATTTCTAGCATGTACTGCTTCTAATGTGTTGAAACGCCATACAGTTTGAACTTGGCAGAGTGATATTGGTTGCATCTTTCATATGGTGTCTAGCTTGCAGTGCTTCTAATTTGTTGAAATGCCTTCTGCTTAGTTACCACATCATAGGTGTGAATATGTCATGACATCCTGTTTTTCATACATATTCCATCCTCACATCATGTGTTTGCCTTTCATCCGAGTAGTGTTCGTCAGTATCATGCATGAATGAGTTCTGAAGAGCGAATTTTATTCCTTTTTCTTATCGGTTTGACTTCACAATGCAAAATTATTACAGCTGAAGGAAATTAGTCCGGCAGTGGATGATGGTGGTCCTTCGAAGCAACTCAAACAGGGGGTCTCTACAGATTCTACTCCGCCATCCTCCCAACAAGATTCGCAAGACAACACAAGGTTGGACAGTCAACGTAGTTGTGTAGATGATGAGCACATCTCCCCTACTCCACCATCACAGGTGCTTGCTCTAACTTGGCACTATTATATGTGGTTACATGTTGCGTATGATGTCTAGCTTGTATTGCTTCTAACTTTGTTAAATTGCATCTGCTTACTTTACACATAATGCCTGTGAATATGACGCATGTTCCTGTTTCTAGAACATACGTGTACATGATGAGCACATCTCCCCTACTCCACCATCACAGGTGCTTGCTCTTACTTGGAACTGTTATATGTGGTTGCATTTTCCGTATGATGTCTAGTTTGTATTGCTTCTGATTATGTTGAATTGCATCTGCGTAGCTTACAACTTATACCTGCAACGATAACTTACCCATAAGACACATTTAACTTGGGACTGTGATGTAGGTTGCATCTTGCATTGTCTTCTAGCTTGTACTGCTTCTAATTTCTTGAAATGGCACTTACGACGAGACACTTTTTACATGATAGAGTGATATTGGTTGCATGTTCATATGGTGCCTAGCTTTCGTTTCTTCTAATTTTGTTGAAATGCCTTCCGCTTACTGTTTTTTCATACATATTCCATCCTCCTATCGTACGTGTGAATATGAAACGCTGTCTTTTTTTGTACATATTCCATCCTCCTATCTTGTGCTTGCCTTACATCAAAGTAGTGTTTGTCTGTATCATGCATCAACCAGCTATGTAGAGCTAAATTTTTTCATCTTCTTGTGGTTTTGACTTCATAAGGCAATATCAGAAAATAGGAAGGAAAAGAGTAAGTTAGGGGATGTTGGTGGTCCTCCGCACTGACGCAAACAGACTCTCTAGATTTTCCACTGCTACTGCTAATGAAGTTGAAGTCCCAAGTCTACATGATGAGTTCATCTCCCGTACTCCACCATCGCAGGTGCTTGCTCTAAGTTGACAGTGTGATAATTGGTTTCATGTTGCATATGTTGTCTAGCATGTATTTCTTCTATTTTGATTAAATTGCACCTGTTGAGTTTATATGTTATACATGTGCATATGACATGACTTTCTGTGTCTAGAATACACTACATCTATCTATCATACCATGTTCTTACATCAAAGTACTGTTGTTGTGTATCCCGCATCAGTCACTCATGATTGGACACTTAACATGGCAGTTTGATAGTGGTTGCATCTTGCATTGATTTCTACGTTGTACTGCTTCTAATTTTTCGAATTGCCACTTATGACAAGACACTTCTAACTTGGCAGAGTAATATTGGTTGCATCTTTCATATTGTGTCTAGCTTGCATTACTTCTATTTTCTTGAAAATACTTCTGCTTAGTTTACACATCATAGCTATGAATATGTCATGCCGTCCTGTTTTTCTTACATATTTCATCCTCATACGGTTGTCTTACATCAAAGTATTGCTTGTCTGTACCATGCATCAATGAGTTCTGAAGAGCGATTTTATTCTTTTGTGTTATGGGTACGGCTTGACATGGCAAAGTCAAAAAAGAGCAAGGAAAATAATTTAGTAGGGAGTGGTGTTACTCATCGGGTGAAACGGAAAAGGATCTGTTGTCGAGATTCTGCTGGTACTTATAGTGGAGTAGAAGGTCCAAGTCCACGGGCTAAATCTACAAACGCAGTATCACCTGCTCCACCAGCTGCAGCATCCACTTCAACTGTACCAGCATCTCAACGAGTTACTCATTCGTTTGCTCCGGAACTGGCCAGTTCCCAAGCTGCCTTCACACCTAACACTACTTCCGAAGCACTGCTGACACAATAGGACTTAGCAAGATCAGATGAACCTCATGATCATCAACACCAAGATGGTACCTGACCGAGTCAAGTTGCGGTTGAATGCTCCTTTATATGTACTCTCACAATTTGATGTACACTAACACTTTCCATATTCGTTGTTGAACTAGCACCACGGCGCAAGCGGAAACAGACATTAGGGATAATGCTTGACAGACTAACAAAATCTAAAGGAGGAAGAATGGAGATCCATTTTGAGGCAGGCTTAAAAAGGCCACGTGATGCTACAGAGTCAGCCAAGTTAGTATCAGAGGCAGCCATTGCCGTTAGGTGTCATGCATGTATCCTCCCAACGTGGATCCAGTAAAGGAATGAGAAAGATAATACCAAGTTTAACACCTTCCTTGACCATTTATCCATAAGTAATGTTATTCATCGCAATTAGTAATATTGTCTTGCTCTGTCCCATACTTTCTAGCTTCCTCCTAATAAGACTCACATTCTTTTTTCGACAGATGAGGTTCAAGTTGGATCCGAAAGATGATGCAACTAAACAAGCATGCACTCATGTTTTTCAGTCTGCTCTGCGATAGTATCGGTACCACCTTAGAAAATCTCAATTTGAAGGCAAGGCTAACAATGAAATCGCCCAAACATCTCCAGTGGAATATATTACAGATGAAGACTGGACAGCCCTCGTTAAACACTAGTCTGATCCAAAGTATCAGGTAGGCTATATATATTTGATCAGACCACATATTGAACTTGTATTTATGTATGCGCCTTACAAGTGTATCTTCTTCTAGGCTAACTATTTGAATAACAAAACCAACCATTCTAAAGTGAAATTCCAACAGACAACGGGATCTCGTAGCTCTATTGCACACCGCGAGGCTCTTGTAAATAGCTGCTACTTCCTTCTTTTTTTGTGCCATATTATCATATCTATATTGACTTGTTCCAAATACAGAGGAAAGCCCGTGTGGACCAAAAAGAACCTGACCCGAATGCAATGCAAATCTTCAAGGATTGCCACACCAGCAAGATGAAGGGCATGAGCACACCAGTTCAAGCCGCTGTTGTAAGTCCTTACTCCTCCTGCCTTTGAACTGACTGGTACTGTGATGTGTTCATTTAACTACTTGGTTTGTAGCCAATGTCAGTTACTATGTTCACTTTTATACACAAGTGTCTTAACGTATCATTTCACCTTACATGGTTTAAAAGAGATGAAGGATATTCTTTTGGTCTTGATCTGTAATCTCGTTGTTTATGTTCACATGCGCACACAATGATAAAATAGCCTGTTTGTTTTATATCTGTTTGCCCATGATATGAATGATGTCATACTATGTTCATCCTACTTTAGACCATGTCTCTTTATCCTTAGATGTAAATGAATGTGAGGAAATAGACAATACATTAGGCATGCTACATGGACATATGTTCCAAAAGTGATTTTATTATGTAGTTCGCATTACAATACATGCTAATGTATTATAGTAGTTCACCAAAATAAGTTATGTATAAATGTGTAACCTACTTTGTTTGTTTTTGTCTCATTAGTAACTTGTCTGGTACACTAATCTACAAGTTCAAACTTTCAGGAAGCTATGGAACAAATGATTGAACAGCCACAACCACCTGAAGGTGATGAGGCTACCAGAGGCACAATGTCACCTCTTGCTGCAGTGCGTCAGTATCTCTTCACTAACAGTGCAAAAAGCACCTTCTTGCGTAATTCTGGGTTGGTTGTCAAGGTAACCTCGTCCATATCGCCTACTGACGAACATCTTCCTGCTAGACAGAGTGATATATTTGTGCTCCAGACACAAGTCCAATCCCTAATGGACGTCGTTTCGGAAACAAGAATAGTGGTTGACAAATGTTGTCAAGATATGAATGATTTTGAAACCAGACTATCAGACATTCGCTTCGTTGTTCAAGAGCAATGGCGGAAAAAGGTGAAGATCATGCTGCTCCATCAGATTCTACAGCCTGAAACATTAGCACTCAGGTCAAATGATCAGTGCTTCTATACATCTGATGGTGCTTTTATCTAGAAGGCTGTAAACTTTATGCCAATAGGCCTTTTGTTGTGTGGTTGGAATTTATTTTGTTGTGATACAACATTTATGATGCTTCCATAGGCTGCTGTAATTACGACGCTATTTTTGTATAGTATAGGTTTATCTTAGTAATGTATTCGGCCGAAAGCTTCATAGGAGCCCAACATGCCAACATTCCTCGGGCCCATTCCAATTGGGCTAAAAACGATTACGGGCCGAAATCGGCATGTAGCCCACTAAAAATATCTGGGCCTAAATCAGCATAAGCTTTCATATTTTTCTGGTAGGCATGTGCCCATAGTGGGCCTTTAGCAGGCCTAAACATAATTTGGGCCCTCAGTAAAAATAGGCCGTTTACAGGTGTAAATATCTCGAGCCAATAAAAACATGGGCCTTTAATAGACCGAAAGTGAGATTGGGCCCTGATGGTGCCAAATAACCCACTGGTCTTAGCAGGCCGAAATGGTGGCCCATTTATGATGCGGATCTTTGACAGGCTGAAATTCGGATGGGTCGTAAATGCGCCGACATAATACACGGGCCTTTAACAGCCCGGAACTTCGGTCGGGCTAGATTATCGTCATTTTTATATGGGCCGTTAATGGGCCCGATATGACGTTGGGCCACATATGGCCCAAGGTTTTCGTCCGGCGTTAACAGGCCGAAAATGACAACAGGCCGAAAGTGGCCCAAATATATAGTGGGCCTCTAACAAGGCGAATGTCAGACATGGCCGAATATGACCCAAATCCTTCACGATCGTTTATGGGCTGAAAGTTTTTATGGCCTGTAAATGGGCCCAAATGAAGCAGGACCTTTAACAGGCCGGAAATACACCGGGTCGTAATTCGGCCCAAATACTTAGCGGACTGTTAGCAGACCAGAAGTGACCATGGGCCGCCGTGATGACAAGTTCAGGACAGGCCGTTGACGGGTCGATTTGACACTATCCATACGAGCCTTAACAGAGAATGTTGGGCCTTTAGCTGGGTCGGCCCATTATGGTCTGCAAAATCTTGTGGGCCTTTAGCTAGGCGGGCCCATTGTGGTCCACTAAATCTTATGGGCCTTTAGCTGGGCCGGCCCATTATGGCCTGCAAAATCTTGTGGGCCTTTAGCTGGGCCAACCCATTATGGTCCGCTAAATCTTATGGGCCTTTAGTTGGGCTGGCCCATTTAAACTTTATGGGCCACTTTTGGGCCCGTCCACATGTCAACATATCATAGGACCATCTCGACCGTTGGATGAGTGACACCTGTGCCAACGCGGAGCCGACGCGTGGATCCGTCGGCCAATGAGAATTTTACACGTGGAAAATCGGCATTGGTCGTGGCTGTTAGCGGGTTATCGGATCCAAAATCGGACCCGATAGCTTAACGGTGGTTAACGGCGTCCCGTTACGGTGGATGCCATGTGTCGGTCACCCTTGACGAAAGCACTTCTATGACGCTCGATTTATCATCATGGAAGTGGACACTTCCGTGATGATAATTTTGGTAATGTCATGGAACACTTCTACGACATCACAGGTATGACTATCTTGATTCTGTCATAAATTGTCATGGATGTACATGCATGACAAAAAACGTGGCCTACTGTGACAAACACATATCATCACGGAACTGTATTTTTTGTAGTGCAAGTGGTTAGCTTCGACCTTGAGTTCACTGTTGGTCGTGTCGGCTATGATTAGAAGATTTTTGTCACCCAGTTGTGCGTGCGCCATGACGTCCTCGTGTACCACTACCACCTGGCCACAAGGCCTTGCGAGCATTTCGCCAAGTTTATCAACAGCCTCGATTAAGAGTTTCGCTACGATGGACACCAACAACAATCTAAAAGCACTCAAGATTTCGGGCTTGGCCTGCCGGAATCTTGTCGACACCCGTGACCACTACACGGTCTGGGGTAGCACGAAGAACAATCAGGACTCCCTAGTTAACCTCGCCTCAGCCATCATCTACCCCAACTACATGAAGATGAAGGATGAGAGCAAGAAGGACAAGATCGCCTGGCACAGTGCCTGGGAGCAGAGACTGGATGAACAACACATCAAGTGCGGGGCCAAGGACGCGTACACAAGCTACGGGATATACAGGTGGATCGTTGGAATGAGGTAGTGCCTTTGTCCTGCCCCAAACAAGGGATCAAGCCATAGAGCAGTGGCGGCGGCGGCACAAGAAGTAGATGATTCCATGATTGTTTCTCCTAGTTTAGAATGCATGTAATTGTTTATTGTGGTGTGTGCGAATGTTTTGTATAGTCACTTATGTAATTGGATGTTTATTTTTTTATACATGTTGTTCTTCTGTAGATAGAAAAAATCAAATCTCACATGGAGTAAACTAGGGAACCCATCAGTGATGATTTTATCAATTGCTGGCAATTATATACCAGCAAGCATTTGCCCATAACACACATGGCTTATTGATACGTCTCCAACATATCTATAATTTTAGATTGTTCCATGCTATTATATTACCCGTTTTGGATGTTTATGAGCTTTACTTTACACTTTTATATCATTTTTGGGACTAACCTACTAACCGGAGGCCCAGCCCAAATTGTTGTTTTTTTTTGCCTATTTCAGTGTTTCGAAGAAAAGGAATATCAAACAGAGTCCAAACAGAATAAAACCTTCGGGAGCGATCTTTTTGGAACAAACGTGATCCGGAGGACTTGGAGTGGAAGTCAAGAAACAAAGGAGGCGGCCACGAGGGTGCCTGGCGCGCCCCCTATACCCATGTACCCTGAAAACATCAGAATGGACCACGGAAAACTAT
Source organism: Triticum aestivum (assembly GCF_018294505.1). Lineage (NCBI taxonomy): Eukaryota > Viridiplantae > Streptophyta > Magnoliopsida > Poales > Poaceae > Triticum > Triticum aestivum. The sequence goes on from NC_057798.1 coordinate 345,701,131, forward strand.
TTCCACCGCCGTAACCTTCTGTATCCGCGAGATCCCATCTTGGAGCCTTTGTCGGCACTCCGCCGGAGGGGGAATCAACCACGGAGGGCCTCTACATCATCTCCAAGGCCTCTCCGATGAGTTGTGAGTAGTTTACCACAGACCTTCGGGTCCATAGTTATTAGCTAGATGGATTCTTCTCTCTCTTTGAATCTTAATACAAAGTTCTCCTTGATCTTCTTGGAGATCTATTCGATGTAACTCTTTTTGCGGTGTGTTTGTCGAGATCCGATGAATTGTGGGTTTATGATCAAGTTTATCTATGATAAATATTTGAATCTCCTCTGAATTCTTTTATGTGTGATTAAGTTATGTTTGCAAGTCTCTTCGAATTATCAATCTGGTTTGGCCTACTAGATTGATCTTTCTTGCAATGGGTGAAGTGCTTAGCTTTGGGTTCAATCTTGCGGTGTCCTTTCCCAGTGACAGCAGGGGCAGCAAGGCACATATTGTATTGTTGCCATCAAGGATAAAAAGATGGGGTTTATATCATATTGCATGAGTTTATCCCTCTACATCATGTCATCTTTCTTAATGTGTTACTCTGTTCTTTATGAACTTAATACTCTAGATGCATGCTGGATAGCGGTCGAAGTGTGGAGTAATAGTTGTAGATGCAGGCAGGAGTCGGTCTACTTGTCACGGTCGATGCCTGGATAATCTCATAATTATTCGCTTTTCTATCAATTGCTCGACAGTAATTTGTTCACCCACCTAATACTTATGCTATCTTGAGAGAAGCTACTAGTGAAACCTATGGCCCCTGGGTCTATCTCTTATCGTATAAGCTTCCAATCTACTTTTATTTGCATCTTTACTTTTACAATCTACATAATAAGATACCAAAAATATATTTATCTTATCATATTATCTTATCATATTATCTTTATTGCGTTGGTTGCGAGTTCTTGTTTGTTTGTGTAGGTGCATGGGACTTTTGAGGAGCCTCCTACTTGATTGATACCTTGGTTCTCAAAAACTGAGGGAAATACTTACGCTACTTTGCTGCATCAGCCTTTCCTCTTCAAGGAAAACCAACGCAAGCTCAAGACGTAGCACTTATTAGCAGCAATCGTGTGTTAATATCGGTCTTCGCACACATTTCTGATTATGGACCTGTTTGCCGTGTATCACACACATCTTGTTAAGTCAAACCTTTTTTGTTGCCTTGGCTCATCGCAAACAATTCATCCGAGTGAACTGTATGTTGTATATTGCACCCACACCCTCATGTGGCTGACCGTTTCTGTTGTGTTGCCTAATGATATGTCTCCAATGTATCTATAATTTTTTATTGTTCCATGCTATTATATTATCCATCTTGGATGCTTTATATGCATTTATATGCTTTTTATATGATTTTTGGGACTAACCTATTAACCTAGAGCCTAGCGCTAGTTTCTATTTTTTCCTTGTTTTTGAGTTTCGCAGAAAAGGAATAAAAAATGGAGTCCAATTGACCTGAAAATTTACGGAGATTATTTTTGGACCAGAAGAAGCTCAAGGAGCATCGGAGATGGACCAAAAGAGTCCCGAGTTAATCACGAGGGTGAGGGCGTGCCCTCCCCCCTGGGTGCGCCCCATACCTCGTGGCTGACTCGGGGACACCCTGACTTGTTCCCGACGCCAACACCTCTTATATATCCCCAAACTTCTCGAACGGAACCAAGATCGGGAGTTCCACCGCCGCGAGCCTCTGTAGCCACCAAAAACCAATCGGGAGCCCATTCCGGCACCCTGCCGGAGGGGGGATCTGTCGGTGTCAAAACCGGCGGATCTCGGGTAGGGGGTCCCGAACTGTGCGTCTAGGCGGATGGTAACAGGAGACAAGGGACACGATGTTTTTACCCAGGTTCGGGCCCTCTCGATGAAGGTAAAACCCTACTCCTGCTTGATTAATATTGATGATATGGGTAGTACAAGAGTAGATCTACCACGAGATCGGAGTGGCTAAACCCTAGAATCTAGCCTATGGTATGATTGTCGTTCGTCCTACGGACTAAAACTCTCCGGTTTATATAGACACTGGAGAGGGCTAGGGTTACACAGGGTCGGTTACAATGGGAGGAGATCTTCATGTCGTATCGCCAAGCTTGCCTTCCACGCCAAGGAAAGTCCCATCCGGACACGGGACGGAGTCTTCAATCTTGTATCTTCATATTCCGGGAGTCCGGCCAAAGGTCTTAGTCCGGCCATCCGGACACCCCCTAATCCAGGACTCCCTGTAGCCCCTGAACCAGGCTTCAATGACGACGAGTCCGGCGCGCAAGTTGTCTTCGGCATTGCAAGGCGGGTTCCTCCTCCGAATATTTCATAGAAGATGTTGAACACCAGGGTAGTGTCCGGCTCTGAAAAATAAGTTCTACGTTCTACCATAGAGAGAATAACATTTGTATCAATTGGATCTGCTGACGTATGCCGTGGCGTGACATCATGCCACGGCCCGGCTTTTATTCATTTTATTGTTCCACCTCAGCGCGTTTAGCGAGGCGGTTTCCTTGGCACGTCTTGTCAAAGCAGAGATAGTGTCCCCTTATTCCGGGATTCTCATCAATACGAGCGTGGGTAACCCAACCGTGACTCAGGTATGACTCCCTAATTGAAAGCGAGTCTCAGACGGTTACGAGGAGGGCTCTTGGTATTCACCTCCTTTATAAAGGAACCAAGGCCCGGCCACCTTGTTCTTAAACCAATCAAATCCGCCCCTCGCTTCGAGTTCCAACACCCAAAGCTCTAGTTTTAGGCACTTCGGACCTTCAAAGATGTCCGGCTCCGACCCTCAAGGCCGGTGGATGCCTTCCTCCATTATGGAACAAGATGTGCGAAAGTTAAGAGATGCCAGGTATCTAACCGGCGAAATCTCGCATAGACTACCTACTCAAGGGCAAGCTGTTCCCGCCCCCCAGCCTGGTGAAAGTGTGGTGTTCGCATCTCATTTCCTTCGGGGACTAGGCTTCCCGATCGATCCCTTTGTGAGGGGGCTTATGTTTTACTACGGGCTGGAGTTCCACGACCTAGCTTCGGAGTCCATCCTCCAGATCTCATCATTCATTGTCATGTGCGAGGCTTTCCTCCATATCACCCCTCACTTCGGATTGTGGCTAAAAACCTTCAAAGTGGAACCGAAAGGGATCGAGGGGCAGCACGCTGAGTGCGGAGGGGCTATAATAAGCAACATGGACGACGCTCCATGGCCCGAAGGCTCTTTTCAAGAGGAGCTCGGCTTATGGCAATGGGACTGGTTTTACATCACAGCCCCTAGGGGCACCACATGGGTGGCACCGCCTACTTTTCGCTTGGGTCCCCCACCACGGCTGGCATCATGGGTTAATTAAGGACTTATCTGGGGGCCGCCAAAAGACGTGCCCTTGCTGCAGGGCCGTATTCGAGATCTCCTAGAAAGAGATATCAATCTGACCGTGGTGGCGCAAGTCATGGTGATTCGCTGCACACTGCCCTGCAAACGTCGACCTCTCCGCCTGTGGGAGTTCAATCCTGAGGGACCATGGATCCTACAACACTTCATGGGAATGACACCCATGGAGTGTACAAATTGTTCTTCGGATCACAAGCAAGGTGTCCGGATTTGTCCGAGGACGCTGGTCTAAGCTGCAACCGCCCGAATGCTAAAGTAAGTAGCCCCGTATTTGCACACACCATCCATATTTTTATCAAATCTACCCTTTAGCAGAGTTGCCCTTTGAACAGGAGTGGATAGCGAAGGCAAAGCTTATCAGGTGTCCAGCCCCCCTGCCCGAGACCGTGCCAAATCCCATGCTGACCAGGATGCTGGAGGCCGCGCCGTTGGCGGAAGGTGGAGGGGGGAACAAAGGAGCTACCGCCTCCACGAAGGATGCCGTTAGGAAGGGAAGAATCGAAAATTCTCCCGACCAGGGAAAGAAAAGGACTGCCTCTGAAGACCCGGAGGTGATAACCTCAAAACGGGGAAAGAAATCTTCGTCAGAGGGTTCGGCACCGGAGAACGCTTCAGCCGAATCGCCCCCTAAAGGGGACCCGCTCTCCCCCGAGGCGTAAGTGAAGGGAGGGGTTCCATAATGAATCACATTCATGTTTTATTCCTGAGGAAAATAACTGAAACATTATCTTGCAGTTCGGATCTCAACCCTTCTCAGCAGAGCTCATCTTCAGGGGATCTTCATCCAGAGATGATAGAGAGCGAAAGGCCTCCCCTTGTTCCACCATCTTACGAGGCTGGTGACCCCGAGGTATCGTCCCGGAGGGCTTTTTCAAGTCCGGACCCTGGGAAAGGTCATCAGACTAGTCCGGCACCCTCTTGCGCGCCGGTGGAGGGGCTGAAGGATCTGCTTAGTGGGGCGTCCATCTCAGAAGAACACCGTATGTTGATGGATATGGTGATTGGAAGGATTTCATCCGCGGAAAGCGTATTGTACGAGGCTGCCAAGAGTTTACTAGCAGGCTTTGAGGTATGTAAAAAGGTGTATCTTTTGGCAGAGCCGCATATTAAATGTGCCCTGTATGAGTAGTAGCCCCTGAGACTCTGTGTGTCGTCACGAGTGACGGCGCACAGAGGATCATAACCCCATGTATAATGTGCCGCCTATTCCATGAAGGTGGCGAGGCGTTTAGTGGCTAGCCGGACTGATGAATCTGCCGAACTGAAGCGGCAACTTGACGTAGCAGATGCCGACATCGCGCTTGTACATAAGCGGCTAGACAAGGCTCAAGGTATGTTCAAAAGACACCCAGCAATAGGGGCTTGATGCTCGGGCCTTATATATGTTTTATGTAGATGGTGATGCTACTGTGGAGAACCTTCGGGCGGAACTTGCTCGAGCAAAGGAGCAAACAAGGAAGAGTGATGCGGCTGCCGTTAAAGCGGCTGAAGAGCTAAAAGCCGAACAGGCTGCTCACTGCCAGAGCAAGAAGGAAATGGTCGAGATGGCCATAAAATTGAGGGATGCTACCGACCGCTGTAGATTGTTTGAACAAGAAGATAGGGCGGCTCAGAAGGATCTTGAAAAGATCACTGCCGAAGCCAAGGATACTCACTCTGCCATGAGAGCGATGAAGGAGGAGTTGCGTCAGGCCGGAGATATCACGACTGGAAAGCATTATATGCTGCGAATGAAGTTTGGAGACCCCAAGTATGCTCCATTAGACCGGCAGTGGAGTTCGGACAACACTTATCTGGATTTGGCCGCAAGTGTGGCGGACGCGACCGAACACTTCCGCAGCCGAGGTGACCATGAATTGGAAGAGCTTTTTTGGTCGCAGTACCACAATCCAGAATGCCCACTGTCAGTCTCCGACCATTTAGCCGCCTGGGCGGAGCTGAATAGATTATCTGGACTCGCCATGAAGTATGTTGCGAGTCGTCTGTGGCCGGAGAAGCCGGAGCCGAAGAGTTATTTTGGCTTGGTGCAGCAATTTCTTGGTTCGGTGCCGCATGCTGATGCAATGAAGAGGTCGGCATGCATAGAGGGCGCACAGATGGCTCTTGCCCGTGTCAAGACATACTGGGCAGATATGAAGGCCAGTATTGTTGCGTCCCAAGATTTGGACGAAAGTCGAGTACCTGCCAAGCACTATTTTGAGGAAGTTCTTCCTGGCGCTCGTATAATAGAGTCGCAGTGCTCGAAGGATGTTGTGTTCGAATATCTTATACTATTTGTAAGACGAATTGTGTGTTTATGAAAAAAGCTTTTTTTATACTTGTGCTTGCAAGAATCATGATGCCTCCTATGCGGCCGTTTAATGTATATATTTGTATATAACCTGAAAGATGGCAGTCGTTGGCTTCAGCCCCCACGCATAGAATGCAGGGGTGTTCGCAAAAAGGCGCATGTTCACACTTAATCCAACGTCTTGGTCCTATAAAGGAGGTGGTGGCGCGGCGAACTAGGAAACCGGACTATAATGCTTTATCACTTTCACTTAGCCATAGGAGTTTGACAGTGGGACTACTGAATAGCCCCTAGGGGCATCGCGCTCGCTCGCATTCGGGGCGCGAGTGTGCCTGACCGGGAAGCGGCCCTTCGTTAAGGCGGGGGAATCCTAAAGATTCCGAAAGTCATCGAGTGGTTGACCAGTCTCTCGCTATATCATGACAGTCGGTTTTCGGCTTTCTCTACTATGGTGCTCACCCGGCCGAACCGGGGCACAATCGCAGTAGTTCTCCTAGTGCCGCGTTAGCCGATATAACGGAACGTAAGGCAGCAAAACACAGGAGCTGGGCAAACCCAACATTTGACCAAAGACATGATTCGGAGCTGATGCATATAGGGCCAAACTCGCGATGCCGAACACTCCCTAAGGTGTTCGGTCTTTGTGAAGACAGGCCAAAATAGAGCCCTTGGTAAAAAAAAGCCCCTAGTGTCCAGGTATGTGCAAAAATTCTGGCATGGCCACATGCCAAGACGCCAGCCTCCTCCTCGGCTATAGAGAAAACCGGGGGATGTTATCAACAGGAGACAGTAAAAAAGGTTTACGTAGGGTCTTAATCTGAAAAGAATCCTTGGAACGGGTCCCTGCTGCACGTCTGCGCCTGTGTCTCCGTCGTGCCGTATCCTGGATGGGCATAGCACGATGCTTGTCTGTGAAAGAGAGGAACTTAGTAAAAAATAAGCGTGCGAGAAATCTATATCGAAATAAACAAAATATAGTTGGAGCAAGAGTTGGGCCGTATTGTCTCCGGGCGTGAGCACACGGAGCCCCTTGCACGAAGGTATGCGTTAATTTAAGCATATTGACGCCGGACTCGTCGAGGCGTGTCCGGGATAGTAGGGCTGGATTTGTGGGCGGCTGTCTAGGCAACCGCACCCCTGCCCGTACTTTGGGGGTCAATTTATGTTCCCTTGTAATGAGATGATGCCCTTTGGACCGGGCATTTTAAGTGTAAGGGAGGCGTAGTGCGGTATTGCGTTAAAGCGGGCGAAAGCTTCATGTCCCAGTAGCACTTGATAGCGACTTAGGAATGGGGCGATGTGGAATGTTAGCTTTTCGCTTCGGAAGTTGTCGGGTGATCCGAACGTGACTTCTAACGTAAGGGAACCCATACTTGGGGTATCCGAACCTGGCGTTACTCCTTGAAAGGAAGTGTTGCTGAGGTGGATTGCGACTGGGTTTACCCCGAGTTTGCGGACTGTGTCCTGATATAACAGGTTCAAGTCGCTGCCGCCGTCCAGAAGGGCGTTTGTAAATTGGAGTCCGTTAATGATTGGATTTAAGACCAAGGCAGTCCAGCCTGCGTTCTGGTCTCCTCTAGAGTAATCCAGATGATCAAAGGTGATTGGTTGTAACAACCAGTGGGGTTGCTCCTCCGGGGCTGGCTGTACGGCGCATGTCGTTGTAGGTGCCGTTCTATTCTTCCCCTTCGTCGCATGAAGTAGATTTACTGTCTTGACTTCTTGTGGGAACTTCTTTTGTTCTCCGGTGATCTGCTCATGGGGTTCATCATCATCTTCGCTTGGTGTGTTGAGCCCCTTGTTTTCGGCGTTGAGCTTGCCGGACTGCTTAAAGACCCAACAATCTCTGTGGGTATGGTTTGCAGGTCTCCCCGGAGTGCTGTGGATTTGACATATTTTGTCCAAAATTTTGTTGAGGTTGGATAGCTCGTCCCTATCGTCTTTGGGGGGCATCTTTTTCTGATTTTGCCGAGAGCTTTTGAATCCGGCATTTACTGTCGTGCTCATCAGGCTGTTGTCCTTTATCCGGCGCGGTTCTTTGTTACGGTGCGGCTTCCCGTTCCCATCTCTGAGTTTGAACATATTCGGGTCGCTGGTGCTGCTTCTTGCCAACCAGCTATCCTCTCCTGCACAGAAGCGGGTCATGAGGCTTGTTAACGCGGCCATTGTTCGCGGCTTTTCTTGGCCGAGGTGTCTGGCGAGCCATTCGTCTCGGATGCTATGTTTGAAAGCTGCTAGGGCCTCTGCGTCCGGACAGTCGACTATCTGATTCTTTTTGATAAGGAATCTGTTCCAGAGCTTCCGTGCTGACTCTCCGGGCTGCTGAGTTATATGACTCAGATCATCTGCATCCGGGGGCCGGACATAGGTCCCTTGAAAATTTGCCCGGAAAGCATCCTCAAGCACTGCCCAACTTCCCATGGTGTTTTCGGGAAGGCTTTTAAGCCAATGCCGGGCTGGCCCTTTGAGCTTAAGGGGTAAGTATTTTATGGCGTGGAGGTCGTCTCCTCTGGCCATGTGTATGTGGAGGATGTAGTCCTCGATCCAGACTCCAGGGTCTGTTGTTCCGTCGTATGGTTCTATGTTCACTGGTTTAAATCTAGCTGGGAATTCATGATCCAGCACCTCATCGGTAAAACATAGGGGGTGTGCGGCGCCCCTGTATTTAGGCGTGCCGAGAAGTTCGGGTATTTTTTGCGTTGCATCACTCATTGGAGCTTGCTTTCTTGGCCTATAGATGGATCTGGTAGGGCCAGTTTTCTGACGCGAATTCTTGGACGGATCGCGCGCTATATTGAGTGCGGCGTCCTTTGACGCGTGAGATTGATCGTAGGGTCGTCTATCCGACCTTGTGGCTTCTTTATTTTTTGACTGTGGGGGCTTTATGGCCTCTTCGTCAAATTCCAGTAGTAGTTTCCACTTTGGATAGCTCTTTATGTGGCGACTACTGCCGTACTTGTGTGCGGTATTGAGTACTTTGCCCCATCTGATCCTGAGTGCATCCTCCGCTGTCTTGAGCCTCCGCTTCTGCTTTCTCACGCTACGTGCAGTGGCGACGAGCCTTTGGTGGAGGTTCTGATGTTACAGCAATTTGTCTGGTGTGAGGTCGTCCGGTCTATTATCTTTCTCGGGGATTGGTTGTTCGGATTGTCCGCCCTGCTTGGACGGATGCTCGACGGCATGTTCATCATCCGTTGAGTCACCCTGCTCTATGACTGGGTTTTTGTCGAGGTGGGGCTTGTCCTTGCGCTTATGCCGCCGCTTTGATTGTTTTTCGGGGGAGCGATCCCTGGCCGCATCCTTTTGGTCCTCGTTGTCGTTTCTGTTGTGTGTATCCACCATGCATACATCGTATGATGAGGTCATTTTCCGGAGCCCTATAGGTGCTGGTTCTTGATCGCCTCCTTTATCGGTGTTCATACCATTGATATCTTCGGAGTCGAAATCGAGCATGTCGGTTATATCTTCGACAGTGGCTATCAAGTGGGTGGTGGGTGGGGTTCGAACTTTGTCGTCCGCATCCCAACCACCCCGACCGTAGTCCGGCCGGGGTTCTTTCGACAAAGAGAGGGACTTTAGCGAATTTAGGATATCGCCAAAGGGCGAGTGCTGAAAGACGTCCGCAGCGGTGAACTCCCTGATCGGAGCCCGATCGGGTTCGATCGAAAGGGGTGCAGAATATTCAGAGTCTGGAACGGAGTCCGGCACCTTGGAGTTACCGGCCTTGCAAAGGACTTGGCAGGTATTGGGCTCTATCGCCATAGAGATTGCGGCTCCTGGGGCGGCGTCCAACCGTCCGTCCCTGGCTAGCGCAGTCGGCTCCGAACTAATGGTCGGGGTGAACACCTGAGCAGCGCTCTGGTCGCTGTCCGGCGGCAGAGCTATATCATGCCCATCGAGACAGTGTGGCACGCCCGGTCGTGGCCCGAATCCGTCGAAGATCAAGTCCCCGCGGATGTCGGTCGTGTAGTTTAAGCTTTCAAACCTGACCTGATGGCCAGGGGCGTAGCATTCGATCTGCTCCAGATGGCCAAACGAGTCGGCCCGCAGTGCGAAGCTGCCGAATACGAAGATCTGTCCGGGGAGAAAGATCTCATCCCGGACCGCGTCGTGGTTGACGAGCGAAGAAGCCATCGGGCCTAAAGGCGACGACACAGAGGAACTCTCAATGAAAGCACCAATGTCGGTGTCAAAACCGGCGGATCTCGGGTAGGGGGTCCCAAACTGTGCGTCTAGGCGGATGGTAACAGGAGACAAGGGACACAATGTTTTTACCCAGGTTCGGGCCCTCTCGATGGAGGTAAAACCCTACTCCTGCTTGATTAATATTGATGATATGGGTAGTACAAGAGTAGATCTACCATGAGATCGGAGTGTCTAAACCCTAGAATCTAGCCTATGGTATGATTGTCGTTCGACGTACGGACTAAAACTCTCCGGTTTATATAGACACTGGAGAGGGCTAGGGTTACACAGAGTCAGTTACAATGGGAGGAGATCTTCATATCGTATCGCCAAGCTTGCCTTCCACGCCAAGGAAAGTCCCATCCGGACACGGGACGGAGTCTTCAATCTTGTATCTTCATAGTCCGGGAGTCCGGCCATCCGGACACCCCCTAATCCAGGACTCCCTCAGGATCCATCACCGGTGGCCATCTTCATCATCCCGGCGCTCTCCATGATGAGGAGGGAGTAGTTCACCCTCGGGGCTGAGGGTATATACCAGTAGCTATGTGTTTGATCTCTCTCTCTCTCTCTCTCTCTCTCTCTCTCTCTCTCTCTTGTGTTCTTGATTTGGCATGATGTTGACGTACCATGAGCTTTGCTACTATAGTTGGATCTTATGATGTTTCTCCCCCTCTACCTTCTTGTAATAGATTGAGTTTTCCCTTTGAAGTTATCTTATCAGATGAGTCTTTAAGGATTTGAGAACACTTGATGTATGTCTTGCATGGGATACCCGTGGTGACAATGGGGTATTCTGTTGATTCACTTGATGTATGTTTTGGTGATCAACTTGTGGGTTCCGTGACCTTGGGAATCCATGCATAGGGGTTGGCACACGTTTTCGTCTTGACTCTCTGGTAGAAACTTTGGGGCACTCTTTGAAGTTCTTTATGTTGGTTTGAATAGATGAATCTGAGATTGTGTGATGCATATCGTATAATCAAACCCGCGGATACTTGAGGTGACATTGGAGTATCTAGGTGACATTAGGGTTTTGGTTGATGTGTGTCTTAAGTGTTATTTTACTACGAACTCTAGGGCTGTTTGTGACACTTATAGGAATATCCCAATGGATTGATCGGAAAGAATAACTTTGAGGTGGTTTCGTACCCTACAATAATCTCTTTGTTTGTTCCCCGCTATTAGTGACTTTGGAGTGACTCTTTGTTGCACACTGAGGGATTGTTATACGATCTAATTATGTTATCATTGTTGAGAGAACTTGCACTAGTGGAAGTATGAACCCTAGGCCTTGTTTTGAAGCATTGCAATACCGTTTTCGCTCACTTTTACCACTTGCTACCTTGCTGTTTTTATATTTTCATATTACAAAAACCTATATCTACTATCCATATTGCACTTGTATCACCATCTCTTCATCAAAGTAGTGCACCTATACAATTTACCATTGTATTGGGTGTGTTGGGAACACAAGAAACTCTTTGTTATTTAGTTGCAGGGTTGTTTGAGGGAGACCATCTTCATCCTATGCCTCCCACGGATTGATAAACCTTAGGTCATCCACTTGAGGGAAATTTGCTAATGTCCTACAAACCTTTGCACTTGGAGGCCCAATAACATCTACAAGAAGAAGGTTGTGTAGTAGACATCACCTAATCACAAACAGTTCATCCAAGTGAACTATATGTCGTATATCGCACACACCTTCATCTTTTGTACCGTTTGTATTGTTATGCTCATCGCAAGCAGTTCATATGGATCAACTGTGCCACGTATCGCACACACAACTCTAATATGAATAGTTCTTGATGTCTCCGACAATGCAAACATTTTGTATCATTTTTGATGGGTTTCTTGCACCATCATTTGCGATTAATGCATCGCACATAGTTTCGTTGAAGGGTCTCTGATTGTAGTGTCGCATTAGCAACATCCTACACTAGTGTGTGAGTAGTTTACCACAGACATACAGTCCATAGTGATTAGCTAGATGGCTTGTTCTCTTTCTTTGATCTTCAATACAATGTTCTCCTCAGAGTTCTATCTGATGTAATCTTCTTTTGCGGTGTGTTTGTTGAGATCCGATGAATTGTGGCTTTGTGATTGGATTATTCATTGAATTGATTCTTTTTTGAACTTTATTATGTATGATTGTTATGGCTATGTAATGCTTTCCGATCTATGGGTTTTCTTTGGCCAAGTTGATTCATTGATCTTCAATGGAAGTGGTGCATAGTAGTAGTTTCAGCCTTGTGGTTACCTCACCTAGTGAGGGAAGGGGTAGCGAGGCACGTATTTGTATTGTTGCCACTAAGGAGAAAATGATCGGGTTTAATCATATTGCTTGGTTTTATTATGTCATCATATTCATGCATTACTCTGTTTGTTATGAACTTAATACGTACAGAGGCAAGCATAGAAGCGCTCTCGAAGTGGAGTAATAGTAGTACATGCAGGCAGGAGTCATTCTACTTGTTAGGGATGTAATGCCTATGTACATGATCATACCATGAATATCATCATAACTATGCGCTTTCGATCAATGGCCCAACAGTAATTAAGCCTCTAGTGAAAACTATGGCTCCTGGGTCTACTTAATCATATTACAAAAATCAAAAATACCTTGCTGCAATTTCATTATTTTTATTTTACTTTTCAACTTATCTATCTACTACTATTAGATTTAATCCTTGCAATTAATGAGTACAAGGGGATTGACAACCCTCTTGCCCGCATTGGCTGCAAGTATTTGCTTTGGTATGTGTAGGTTCTCTTGACGCGCGTTTGCATGAGTCTCCTATTAGCTTGATAAACTTGGTTCTCTACTGAGGGAAATACTATCCGCTACTATATTGCTTCACCCTTCCTCTTCGGGAAAATCCCAGTGTGTATTAGGAAAAGTGGTGCACCCTTGTAGGGAAGTCAAACTATTCGAATAGATGTGTCCATGGTAACAGGATGACTTGGAGTTGTATCACGACCTCTTACAACTAAACTGGGTACTTTATAAAACACACTTAGATAACAGATAGTTACCCCGGAGATTGATTTCTCACAGGGGGATGCAGAGAGATCTATCTATGTGTAGGATTATTGCTATGCATATATACAAGTTGATACCAAATACGCTCCTCTCTTCAACTACTGAAAGATGTAGTCTTTGATAGGATGAGCTTCTCCCCCTTATTATGGCATTTCTTAGTTTAGTCCACATATATTACCCCATTCCTTTGATACTGATGCATATCTAGTATAGACCTGATGTAAGTCTTGCAAGTACTTTGGCTGAGTACTCACCGTTGCTTTGCTACTCTTTTCATTCAACCCCTTACTGCAAAAGCTAGTAGCGCTGCTGATGTGGGTCACCCCTGACGGTGCTTACTACATGTACACCGACTACCAGGAGTATTCTGGAGGTCCTAGGTAGGAGGCCCTTGCTACTTGTGAGCTACGTTGGGATTTCCCCGAAGAGGACAGGATGATGCAGTACAGTAGAGATAAGTATTCCCTCAGTTAAGAACCAAGGTTATCAATTGAAAGTGCAACTAATCCCTGGGTGGTTTTGGTAATTCATAACAACATATAGCTCATTGAACTAACATTCTTTCAAGATCAATGTTTCAGGAAGTTCAATGGTTGGTATGGCATGGACTAGAGATATGGACCCCTCAAAATGCTAAGGACACATATTGGCAAAAGCTCATGACTCTACATTTTCATTTTAGTGATCCAAGATCACATTGAGTCCATAGGAAAATCCAATACTATTAAAAGGGGATGAGATGTTGCTTAATGGCTTGCTTGCTCAAAATTCTTAGTGATATGCTCCAAAAACCCTCAACCACTTTCTCATTTCTCCATATGTCCTAAACCTAAAGTCAAACTCGGCCCCACCGATTTGATCTATCCGACGCCACCGAGTTCACTTGACATAGCCATATCCACAAACCCGAATCAGTTCCGTCTCACCGGTAGGGATCTCGGTCTCACCAAGAAGGGATTGTAAACTCTTTGTTTCCCTTCATAACGTTTTGGTCTAACCGAGATGAGCGATCGGTCCCACCGAGGTTGCAGTGCAAACTCCCTGTTTCCTTTTTGTAACATTTCGGTCTAACTGCGATGAGCGATCGGTCCCACCGAGTTTTCCTGACCAAGTCTCTGTTTGCTTATTACTGAAATCAATCTCACCGAGTTCATGTGATCGGTCTCACCGAGATGAGCTTTACCCTAACCCTGGCGCATCGGTCTCACCGAGTTGATGTTGTCAGTCCCACCGAAAAGCCTAATGTTCACATTTTGAACCAAGTCGGTCTCACCGAGTTTCTCTATTTGGTCCCATCGAGTTTGGTAAATTGTGTGTAACGGTTAGATTTTGTGTGGAGGCTATATATACCCCTCCACCCACTTTTCCATTTGAGAGAGAGCCATCAGAACGTGCCTATACTTCCACTACTCATTTTCTAAGAGAGAACCACCTACTCATGTGTTGAGACCAAGACATTCCATTCCAACCACAAGAATCTTGATCTCTAGCCTTCCCCAAGTTTCTTTCCACTCAAATCATCTTTCCACCATAGCCAAATATGTGAGATAGAGTTGAGTGTTGGGGAGACTATCATTTGAAGCACAAGAGCAAGGAGTTCATCATCAACACACCATCTATTACTTTTTGGAGAGTGGTGTCTCCTAGATTGGTTAGGTGTCACTTGGGAGCCTCCATCAAGATTGTGGAGTTGAACCAAGGAGTTTTTAAGGGCAAGGAGATCGCCTACTTCGTGAAGATCTACCCAAGTGAGGCAAGTCCTTCGTGGGTGATGACCGTGGTGGGATAGACAATGTTGCTTCTTCGTGGACCCCTTCATGGGTGGAGCCCTCCGTGGACTCGCGCAATCATTACCCTTTGTGGGTTGAAGTCTCCATCAACGTGGATGTATGATAGCACCACCTATCGGAACCACGCCAAAAATCTTCTTGTCTACATTGCATTTGCTCCCTCCAAACTCCTCCCATTTACCTTCATATGCAATGATTTACATTCCACTGCTATACTCTTAGAATTGTATGGGTAGGTTGATTGCTTGACTTGTGATAAGTTGCTAAAATCTGCCAAGACTTAAAATTCGGAAAAGGCTAGATTTTTATTTGGTCAAGTAGTCTAATCACCCCCTCCCCTCTAGACATACTTTTGATCCTATAAGTGGTATCAGAGCTTTGGTCTCCATTTGCCTTGATTTCCATAGCTTTGGTGATCATAGCCTTGGTTTCACAACCTAGGAGAGTATGGTGTCTAGCAAGGGAAATTACCACCGTAGAGGTCCTTACTTTGATGGTACTAATTTTGCTAGTTGGAAGCATAAGATGAAAATGCATATTCTTGGACATAACCCGGCCGTTTGGGCTATTGTGTGTATTGGTTTGCAAGATGAATTTTTCGATGGGAGAGAACCAAATCGTGAAGCAACTGCGGAAGAGTTGAAGATGCTGCAATACAACGCTCAAGCTTGCGATATCCTCTTCAATGGATTATGCCCCGAAGAATTCAACAAAATCAGCCGTCTTGAGAATGCAAAGGAAAATTGGGATACTTAGGTTGATATGCACGAAGGTACCGAATCCGTCAAGGAATCCAAGTTGGATGTGCTTCAAAGTCATCTTGACAAGTTCAGAATGAAGGAGGGTGAAGGTGTCGCTGAAATGTACACTAAGCTTGCTCTCATCACAAATGAGATTGCCTGCTTAGGAAGTGAAGAGATGACTGACAGATTCATCATCAAGAAGATCCTAAGAGCCTTGGATGGAAAATATGACACCATGTGCACATTGATCCAAATGATGCCTAACTACAAAGATCTCAATCCAATGGAAGTCATTGGAAGAACTTTTGCTCATGAGATGTCACTCAAGGATAAAGAAGAGCTTCACAACAAGTCTAGTGGTGCATATAAAGCCTCATGTGATGCTCCTGCAACATCAAGTGAAAAACAAGTCTTCAATGAGGAATTCAGCT
The DNA here is from genome assembly GCF_018294505.1 of Triticum aestivum. Taxonomy (NCBI): domain Eukaryota; kingdom Viridiplantae; phylum Streptophyta; class Magnoliopsida; order Poales; family Poaceae; genus Triticum; species Triticum aestivum. The sequence continues at coordinate 345,717,031 of NC_057798.1, forward strand.
TAATGGTGAAGAACTTCAACAAATTCTACAAGAGTAGAAGCAAAGAAAGAAGCTCCAAGTCAAGATCCTACCATGACAACAGATGTTCTAGTCATGCACGAAATTGCTACAATTGTGGAAGACCAGGACACTTCTCCAATGAGTGTACGGCTCCCTACAAGAGAAGAGAAGACTCACCTAAAAGAAGAAGTAGAAGAGAAGAATCACCTCCAAGAGAGAGAAGGAGTAGAGATGATCGTTATGAACGAAGAACCTCTCACAGAAGCAAGGATTCGGAAAGGAAGGACAAGTCATCAAAGAGCTACACGAAACAAAGACATCAAGCTCATGTTGGTGAATGGGTATCCAGTTTTGACTCCGACCACGACTCTGAGAGAAGTTACCACTACGACTCCGAATATACTCAAGATGAAGGTGTTGCCGGTCTTGCACTTGTATCAACCAACTTCTATGACATATTTGACTCACCAAATGAAGGAATTGGAAGATGCTTCATGGCTAAAGGCCCCAAGGTATCACACCCCGAGTATATTGATTTCAATAGTGATGAAGATGATTTGCTAGGTGATGATGAGTTACTTGTTGACAATGCTAGTGATGAAAACTATGATGAAATTGTTATTAATCATGTTAATCAAGATGAAACAAATGACAATGATATTAAGGAGATTGAGTTTCTAACTAAAGAATTAAACACTCTTAACTTAGCTCATGAAACTACTTTAGAAGATCATCGAGAACTTTTAAAAACTCATGAGAAGCTCAACCTAGAGCAAGAACATGGGTTCTTAGAAGCCATCAATGATGATCTTCGGGAGACAAGTTCTTCTTACATTGCCAAGTGTTTACTCTTGTCTTCTGACATGCCACAAGTAAAATCTAGCAACAAGAGTAAGAAAGATTCTTCTTCTAGTAGTAACAATAATCATGCTAAATCCAATATTGTTGCTTCTAGTAGTTCTCTTGATTCCACTAATGATTCTCTTAGCCAAGTTACACTTGAGCAAGAAAATAGCTTATTGAAGGGAATTATAGAGAAAGTTGTTTATAAGAGCCTTGCCAGAAGTAAGAAATTTGAGGAAATTGTACGCAAGCAAGGAAGGCACCAGAAGAATCAAGGTGTTGGTTTTGAACGAAAGTTCGATGCCAATGGAGTTGAGTGGGAAGAAGATCAATGCCCCAAGACGAAGTTTGTTCCTCAACGAGAGAAGTATTATCCTACTTCCTTCAAGGGGACACAAGCTCAAGATGATCTTCCACCACAAGACCACAAGCTAAGGCAAGGACAAGCTTCAAGAGGAGATTGATGATTTGAAGAAGCTCCAAAGGCCTTGGTCAAGTGCGTTCCCAAGTCTACCTCAAGTTCTACTTCATCAAGTACATCTACAACCCCAAGGATTCCCATCAAGATGATGGGGATCCTGAAGAAGAAGAACTAGAGAGTTCTTGAGGGTGACTCCGCCAACATACTTCACTCATATTCATATTTAGCAAGAACAAGTGCAATCAACTTCCACATATTGCACTAGTTCAAGGAGTCACAAACCCTCTTGTTAGTAAGTCAAGGGACAAGGTAACCTAATGCTTTCATGGACATCATCTTGTGTGTACTTCACTCTATGTCTATGGATATCCTTGTTTGTTCCTTGTGGGACTAACCCATGTAGGTATTGAAAGTGCAACTCACTCCAATGGATTGCTCCAAATGATCTACATCAACATTGAGCATCCACATCTACATGAAGTCATCATCGAGAAAACCCAAGGTTAGTTCATCCCTCTAAAAGGGGATATCACATCTAGGGGGCTTTACTCTAAGAATTGAGACAAAGCAACTCTAATGGTGTGAACACAACAATGCTTTATGTAAAAGTGGTAACCCCACTTGTGCTTAAACGATGAGTATGACCTATGATCAAATGTTCTTATTTGACTCCTAAGTCAATATACTCATATATAGATGACGTAGTCATCGCCAATTGCTTGATAGATGCTAGAGTGTTTGTGCATGCTTTGCCACATATTTCATTTGCCATCTTATTGTGTGAGCATGTTGGTTGCATAATTTTCTTCATTCAAGGACATCCATTTGTTGTTTTGATTGTTTGGTCTTTTCTTTTGCCAAATGGATGGACAAGAATGCCTAAGTACTCCCTCTAACTATCTATGTTTTTCTCGTCTCGAACTCTATTCGTGATACATCATAAACTTTGATCAAGTCAGATTCGAATCCTCTGGGTGAGGAGCACTTGCAGCCACCGATTCGTTATAGACTTGAACTTAGAAACCTCTTGATGTATTTCGGTTTGACCAATTCATTCTTTTCGGTCATACTGAGTTCATTGAGTTGATCTAGGTTTCAATCTTGGTGCAACCAATTTGAACACTTCGGTATCACCGAGTTGCAGTAACCGCTTGCGATTCTGCATCTCGGTGCCACCGAGTTGCTCAACTCGGTCACACCGACAGGGTCTGGATATATATACCCACGGGTCGAATTTTGGAAATTTCTCCAAAATCCTTCGTCCGTGCTATCCAGCTCTGCCGTCTTGAGGTCTCCGGATCGTCACCTCCGTCGCAAGCGACCTCCTGACGCTGGTCTCCACCACCGTCTATGGATTCTTCTCTGCCGTTGTTGCCATAGCGAGCTCACCGCCGAGTTAGGGTATGAGATTGAACCCTATATGCAATCTCTACATCTGATTCCTGCACTTAGGACAATGCCATGAATCTTACCAAGTTTGAAACACTTCTATCCAATCAAAAACCTCATTAGATTAGTTTTGATTTGAAAACTTAGGGTTAGGTTTCCGCTGAACTCATCTCGGACCGACCGAGTTGTAGAAATCGGTCTCACCGATTTTGCTCAGGCCATAGCAGTTGTGATTTTCGGTCTGACCAAATCTTGCAAATCGGTGTGACCTAGTTCAGATCTCTGTGAATCCCTAGCAATCTCGGAGTCACCAAACGGTGTCTCGGTCTGATTGATTTCACCAGTTTAGACTCTAAACATTGCTTCGGTGTCACCGAGTTCAACAAATCGGTAGCTCCGAAATGCCTTCTGTAGAAAACTAAAACTAAGTTTTTGGCTCATTTGTTTTGAAAAATCACTGCACTTTGTGATGCTCATCCACTCTGTCTCATCTATATCTATTCACAGGGTCAGCCTTCAGCTTACAGTAATGTCTAACAACAGTGACAGCCAGAATAAGTCAGAGGAACAGGTCCAGATGAGTGAGGGCACTAGTCCCTCTAACAGCAGCTATGATGATGGGAGCAGAAGCACTCCCAGCAACCTGCCAAAAGATGTAACTAGGCAGAGGAAGAAGAAGACATCAGATTCTGAAGATGAGGATTTGAAGGTTGATGAGGAAGTCTCTTCCAAAAGGGAAGGTGACAAGAAAGAGCTTGGCACTGCTGCTAATACCAAGCTAGGGATAAAGAAGGAAGCTCCTGTCATAAGGATTCCTATGTCCAAAGCCAGAGCCTCAACCCAGGAAACCATGGAGTTCACACTTGAACCAAAAGAGGCTGGTGAGGGCAATAAGAGTAAGGAGGGGGTCAAAAATACCATGGGCAGAGTTATTGGCAGATCCTCTATGATCAGAGACCCAGATGAGGAGAAAGAAGAGCAAGATGCACCTCCTGCAAAAACTCAGAAGTTGAAGGGGGATGCAATCAAGTCTGGGGCTGCTGCATCAAAGCCCAAGACTGCCCCCAAGGCTACTACTCAAGCCCCCAAGAGATCCACCAGGGACATACCAGCAGCTGAAAAGAACAAGGCCCCAGTGCCTGAAGTGGAAGAAGAAGAGGAAGGGAAAGTGCTTAGGAAATTGAAGCCCAAGATCCCTGATCATGATGACACCCATCCTGTGGCTGAGAACATGAAGCTAAGGAAGGATGCAGGTCTCAGGCTATGGAGGCAAATAGACCCATATGCCATAAGAAGGAGGACTGTTGTTGACTACAGGTTCCATACAGAGGAACAACAAGACTTCTATGAGACTATGCTCCTGGACAAGAAGCCAATAGTGAGTGATATGAGATGGGTTGATTGGAAGTTCATTGACACAAATGCTGACTATTTCCTAGGAGTTCATGAGAGTTTCAGATCAACAAGAGTTGACACATTTGTTGGTCAGAAATTGACTAAATGGAATGATGAGTTGATCATGCAGTTTTACTCTACATCACACTTTTACCCAGATGGTAAAATTGTTTGGGTAACTGAGGGTACTAGGTACCAATCTTTTGTTGCTGAGTGGGAAAAGCTGATCAATGTCCCAGAAGAGCATGAGGAGGACACTAATGTGTATGCCAAGCCAAGAAAAGGACATGACTCTATGTCACACATGTACAAGGAGATTCCAGATGCTGCCTTGGACACTCATAAGTTTGGCTCAGTTTACTATCTACTGCCAGGTCTGCCAACAATCAACACAATCCTCAGACACACTTGTTGCCCAAGTCTAGAGATGACAGGATGATTAGAGGGCACTCAATAAATTTGCTGCATATGTTTGATGTGCCTGAGAAATTTAAGGTGATGTCCTTCATAATTGAGACTATCAAAAGGACTGTTGCATACCAAAAGAGATCATGTGGCCATGCTCCACATATTCAAATGCTCATCAACTCCAAGATGGGCAAGGGCATGTATCTTTTGGACAAGGAACATCTTCCACTGCTGCCACAGTTTGAAGATAATGTAGTTGTCATGGATCCATCACATCCCACATCTGTGCATGCTCAGGAGAAGAAAGAAAAAGCAAAAGAAGAGAAGGCAGCCAAGACACCAAGTGTTGAAGAGGCCTCCCAGATATTTCTAAAGTCCAAGCAAGATCAACTTGGTTATCTCATTCAAGCTACTTTGAGGATTGAGAAAGGGTTGGCCACCTTGAGTCAAAATCAAGAGTCTTGAGAGGATAATTGAGACGAAAATTCATGACCTAGATGTGAAGGTCACAGAAATACAGTCAACTGTGAAGAAGATCCAAGAAGAACTTGAAGATGGGGATGAGGGACCTACAACAGATGCTTTTCAGCAAGTCCCAAGGGGACCAAGGTCGTCAGCTGTGCCAGTTGTTACTGACCCAGACCTACAGTGTCAGCACCTGCAGCTACAGCTTCAGCTGCTCCTCCAGTTGCAACTCCACCAGCTCCTCAGACCTCTTCGGATGCATTCATTGCAGGACTCCTCTCCATGCCACCTTCGCACTCTGGAGCTCCCGGAGATCATGCTTAGAGAGCCGCATAGCACTATGCATTTTGAAGCTTTTTGGTAACTTGTTACCAAAGGGGAGAAAGTGTATAGATCGTAGGCTTTGAGAGAGAGAGAGTGTTTGCTTCTTTTTGCCTCTCTTGCTACTCTATTTCCTTTGCTTGTTTGGGTGATACAATATTTATGTTTGTGTGTGAGATACTTCTATGATCATATCATACTTTAATGCTTGTGCTTAATGATGATATTCTATCTCCTATGTATTTAGACACATTAAAACTGTACAATTTTCCAGCCCTCTCAGGCCATCAATGTTTTCAGCCGTCGGATCTACATGCTTAGGAATTTTTGGCCGTTTAATCTATCCGTGAAACCTGCCATTGCTAATAACGTACCGCTACATGGGGTGGGCCGCTCCTCTCGTGACAAAATTGGCGATCTGCCGTTATTGGGGCTATTATTTGCGCTTACTGGGCTATAGCATTGCGACTGAGCAAAACACTTTTGTGCAGATTAACCATTCCATGCGGGCGGACCCAGCTACCAATCAAAAAAAATGTTGGCAGACCCAGCCATAGACAACACGTGAGTGCCCTTCGTCCAGTTGGTCTCTGTGTCTCTCTTCAGAAAGAAAAAGCTTGTGCGGCCATCGGTTTCGCAAGCGGCTAAACCGATATGTAAGAGGCGAGCAAGCTTCACCGGCTTGCCGAGGGGGCCATGCTTGGTCCTTCAGACATGGTTCATATTCTCTGTTTACTCTTGCCCCAATTCCTTCTCTATCAAGTTTATAAGTTATCCTTACCCATGTCAGATCTGTTGGGTTGGGTTCTCCCTTGCCGCTTCAATGGCTAATGGTCAGGTAGGACCCGTGTCATTTTACTTGTGTGTTCATCCTGCTGCACATGTCGTCTATAGGTTGACCTTACTATTTTCATTCATTCATCCAATATGATTGGGTTCTTGAATCTTTACTCCGTTTGGCGGTTTTTTGTATCCTGATCGATGATTCTGCCAAGGGGAATGTCCAAGGAAACTGAGGAAATCATAGCTTCGAATAATTATAATGGCAAATGGAGCCACTTCTGTTTATCATGTTGAACAAAGAATTGACATATGCTGAAGGTATCCCTTTCATTTTTATGATATGCACAATGATTTCAGCATTGCTTGCTGAATTTGAAGAAATCTTCAGAAGGCTACATGTATAGGTGAGTTTATGCAGACACTATCATGGGGCATATATGAGGTACTAGCCACACCAAATCAAGTCGAGTACCTGATGGCTTACATCAATACACAGCCTCACCATGAACAAATATTCTCTCCAACGCTTGATAATTATTTTTTCTTGAACGATAGAGTAGTTGATTAAGAAACATTGATTTGGCCCAAGATATTGTTCTGATCATGTATTGTTCTTCCAACAGGGCTCTTTTTCCTCTAAAATGTCGTGGTGTCATCAATATGATCTTCAATCACTACTTTTACTCCTAGAGCTAAATCAGATGTCTAATGGCATGCAATTGTACAAAAATCCGGTGTTTTTCAACCATTTTGTATGAAAAATGCTAGGAATTTTTCGTAACTAAATGTATTTACATTTATTTTTAATGAATATGTACAAGAAAAATAAAATAGAGAGAGCGAAAGAGCTATAGACCGGGGTTAAATTGCAGATTAGCCATCAATGAATAGTTACATTTGTAGCTAATTGTGTTTCAACTCATTCTCAGACAACGATGTCCATAAATGCCTCGTCTCATTCTTCTCAAGGTCAGTATAGATGCCTCTTTTCATGAAGGTCCATACAACCGGTTGTGTCACTCAGCATCGATCCGCTGGGGTGTTAATAAAGACAAATTAATGGCAATTGATGAACTAGCTAAATAGGAGATTATTGTAGGTCAGTTATACATATGTCGATTCATGTATGCAACTGCAATCAAGCTTGTATGCTTGAACCAAACTGTGCATAGCCATCCAATTCTTTTACCGTGGGTGGATTGTCTTAAGGCACTGCCAACATTTATATGTAAGCTTATGTTCACACGGAATTCTAATGTTGCGCGAAGTAAGGTGAGTTACATACTAAGAGCTATGGTAACAATAAGATTCCTCTCTTTAGTGATATACCATTATCTTGAAAAATAAAGAAAAGTACAAACTATAGAAAGCATAATAGTTCAAAACAATTCAAGCAAATGTATACAAAGTGTGTTATATCCCTAAGAACTAAGAGCTAAAATAGACGGGACGCGCGCCAACATTGATCTAGTGATCATTCATATCTTGTTGGTGATGAGTGCATATTCCATATTCTATCATTTTGAGCGCTCCACCAAGATGTATGTGGCATGGAAGAGTGACCCATGCTCCTAATTGATTGTGCATTTGCATTCAAAAGCAAATTTCAAATAACGCGCAAATTTAGGGGTAGCTCTTGCTTATCACATACTTCTCAAAGCGATGATGTACTTCATTTATATTATCATTTGTTGAAGCTTTGATCTATATGTTGGCATCAATTACCAAAAAGGGGGATTTAAAGTGCAACTAATCCCCGGGTGGTTTTGGTAATTCGTAACAACATATAGCTCATTGAACTAACATTCTTTCAAGATAAATGTTTCAGGAAGTTCAATGGTTGGTATGGCATGGACTAGAGATGTGGACCCCTCAAAATGCTAAGGACACATATTGGAAAAAGCTCAAGACTCTACATTTTCATTTTAGTGATCCAAGATCACATTGAGTCCATAGGAAAAGGCAATACTATGAAAAGGGGATGAGGTGTTGCTTAATGGCTTGCTTGCTCAAAATGCTTAGTGATATGCTCCAAAAACCCTTAACCACTTCTCATTTCCACATATGTCCTAAACCTATAGTCAAACTCGACCCCACCGACTTGATCTATCCGGCGCCACCGAATTCACCTGACATAGCCATATCCACAAACCCTAATCAGTTTGGTCTCACTGGTAGGGATCCCAGTCTCACCGAGATGGGATTGAAAACTCTCTATTTCCCTTTGTAACGTTTCGGTCTAACCGAGATGAGCGATCGGTCCCACCGAGTTCGTAGTGCAAACTCTCTGTTTCCTTTTCATAACGTTTCGGTCTAACCGAGATGAGCGATCGGTCCCACCAAGTTTGCCTGACCAAGTCTCTGTTTGCTTATTACTGAAATCGGTCTCACCGAGTTCATGTGATCGGTCTCACCGAGATGAGAACCATAGCTAATCGGTCTCACCGAGTTGATGTTGTCGGTCCCACCAAAAAGCCTAAAGTTCATATTTTGAACCAAGTCAGTCTCACTGAGTTTCTCTAGTCGGTCCCATCGAGTTTGGTAAATTGTGTGTAACGGTTAGATTTTGTGTGGAGGCTATATATACCCCTCCACCCCCTTCTCCATTTGAGAGAGAGCCATCAGAACGTGCCTACACTTCCACTACTCATTTTCTAAGAGAGAACCACCTACTCATGTGTTGAGACCAAGACATTCCATTCCAACCACAAGAATCTTGATCTCTTGCCTTCCCCAAGTTGCTTTCCACTCAAATCATCTTTCCACCATAGCCAAATCTGTGAGATAGAGTTGAGTGTTGGGGAGACTATCATTTGAAGCACAAGAGCAAGGAGTTCATCATCAACACACCATCTATTACCTTTTGGAGAGTGGTGTCTCCTAGATTGGTTAGGTGTCACTTGGGAGCCTCCATCAAGATTGTGGAGTTGAACCAAGGAGTTTGTAAGGGCAAGGAGATCGCCTACTTCATGAAGATCTACCCAAGTGAGGCGAGTCCTTCGTGGGTGATGGCCATGGTGGGATAGACAAGGTTGCTTCTTCGTGGACCCTTCGTGGGTGGAGCCCTCCGTGGACTCACGCAACCGTTACCCTTCGTGGGTTGAAGTCTCCATCAACGTGGATGTACGATAGCACCACCTATCAGAACCACGCCAAAAATGTCCGTGTCTATATTGTGTTTGCTCCCTCCAAACTCCTCCCATTTACTTTCATATGCAATGATTTACATTCCGCTTCTATACTCTTAGAATTGCATGTGTAGGTTGATTGCTTGACTTGTGCTAAGTTGCTAAAATATGCCAAGACTTAAAATTGGGAAAAGGCTAGATTTTTATTTGGTCAAGTAGTCTAATCACTTCCCCTCTAGACATACTTTTGATCCTACATCAATCCAGTAGGAGAACCACACGAATCCTTGTTAGCAACACCTACACACAAAAGTAAATACTTGCATCCAATGTGATCAAGGGGGTTGTCAATCCCCTTGGCGATTATTTGCAAGGATCAAATCTGATAGTGATAGATAGATAAATCAAACACAAAATAAAATAATGGGAAATAAATTGCAGCAAGGTGTTTTTTTATTTAATATATGATAAAGATATACCCGAGGGCCATAGTTTTCACTAGAGGCTTCTCTCTCGAACAAAAAACATACAGTGGGTAAACAAATTACTGTTGGGCAATTGACAGAAAAGCGCATAGTTATGATGATATTCAAGGCAATGATCATGTATATAGGCATCAAATCCGTGACAAGTAGACTAACTCTTGCCTACATCTACTACTATTACTCCACCCATTGTCCGATATCCAGCATGCATCCAGGGTGTCCATGTCCTCGACCTCCTCGGAGGCGTAGTCCAACATAATGGTTAAGTCCTCATAGTGGCTACTAAGTGGGTGGTGGGTGGGAGTAAAATTCCCTGTGGCATGCCTCCAGTCTGATCCGATCATAGACCAGAGACAGCCCATCTGCGATGCTTATCGACTACATCCGATCTAATGTCTCGTTTAATAGTGAGAGATCGGCCGGACTCATCTTGTGGTATTTTTCGGAGTTAACCTCTAGTGCGACCGCATAGAGGGTGCGCTCAGCCAGGGCTGACTCCTGGTTCTCTGATTTTGAGGTCAGACCCGAGCTCAAAGCTGGATCCGAGGTAAAGATCGGCCAGAGGTGGGGTAGAGAAGAAGGTTCGAAGTTGAAGCTTCGGGATTCATGGGTCCCTTAGGTGAGGCTGGGAACCTGATACGTCTCTGTCATATCTATAATTTTTTAATGTTCCATGCCAATATTCTATAACTTTTATATACTTTTGGCAACTTTTTATATTATTTTTGGGACTAACATATTGATCCAGTACCCAGTGCCAGTTCCTGTTTGTTGCATGTTTTATGTTTCGCAGAAACCCAATATCAAACGGAGTCCAAACGGGGTAAAAACAGATGGAGAATTATTTTGGAATATTTGTGATTTTTGGGAAGAAAAACCAACACCGAGACGGTGCCAGAGGGGGCCACGAGACAGGGGGCGCGCCCTAGACTCTCGTGGTCACCCCGTAAGGCGGTTGATGCTCTTCTTTTGCCGCAAGAAAGCTAATTTTATGAGAAAAATCTAGGCGAAAGATTCACCCCCGATCGGAGTTACGGACTCCCGATATAAAAGAAACGGTGAAGGGGCAGAATCTAAGAACTTAAAAACAGAGAGAGGCAGAGAGATAGATCCAATCTCGGAGGGGCTCTCTCCCTCCCATGCCGTGGGAGCCAAGGACCAGAGGGGAAACCCTTCTCCCATCTAGGGAGAAGGTCAAGGAAGAAGAAGAAGAAGGGGGGCTCTCTCCCCCTTGCTTCCGGGGGCGCCAGAACGCTGCTGGGGGCCATCATCATCACCGCAATCTTCACCAACATCTCCATCACCTTGCCCCATCTATATTCAGCGGTCCACTCTACTTAAACATGGTGCTTTATGCTTCATATTATTATCCAATGATGTGTTGTCATCCTATGATGTCTGAGTAGATTTACATTGTCCTATCGGTGATTGATGAATTGCTATGATTGGTTTAATTTGCTTGTGCTTACATTGCTATCCTATTGTTCCCTCAGTTTCGCGCAAGCGTGAGGGATTCCCGCTGTAGGGTGTTGCAATATGTTTATGATTCGCTTATAGTGGGTTGCTAGAGTGACGGAAGCTTAAACCCGAGTAAGGGGATTGTGGCGTATGGGATAAAGGGGACTTGATGCTTTAATGCTATGGTTGGGTTTTACCTTAATGATCTTTAGTAGTTGCGGATGCTTGCTAGAGTTCCAATCATAAGTGCATATGATCCAAGAAGAGAAAGTATGTTAGCTTATGCCTCTCCCACATAAAACTTGCTATCGGTCTAGTAAAGTAGTCAATTGCTTAGGGATAATTCCACAACTCCTACCATCACTTTTCCACACTCGCTATATTTACTTTATTGCTTCTTTATCTAAACAGCCCCTACTTTTTATTTATGTGCTCTTTATTATCTTGCAAACCTATCCTATCACACCTACAAAGTACTTCTAGTTTCATACTTGTTCTAGGTAAAGCGAACACTAAGCGTGCGTAGAGTCGTATCAGTGGCAGATAGGACTTGAGAGGATATTTGTTCTACCTTTAGCTCCTCGTTGGGTTCGACACTCTTACTTATCAAAAGAGGCTACAATTATCCCCTATACTTGTGGGTTATCAAGACCTTTTTCTCGCGCCATTGCCGGGGAGTCATAGCGTGGGGTGAATATTCTCGTGTGTGCTTGTTTGCTTTATCACTAAGTAATTTTTATTTGTTGTTCTTAGTTGTTCTCTATCTTTAGTTATGGATATGGAACACGAAATACCAAAAACATTAGATGTACTTGCTGCTCATGGAGATGGGGAACCTCCTAAAACCCTCGATGCTCGTTATGTGAAAGAAATTATGTACTACTTTGATGATCCTGAGAAAGCCCCATTCAATTATGTTATGGGAGACACGTTGGATCAACGTGAATACTTTAGGGATTATCGCTTGACACAAAAAGGGAAACTATTATGGGATCAAATTTATATGTTGTATTGGTATGCTAGGCAACTATGCTTGAGATATGATTATACTTGTTTCTGTAGGATGAAGTCTCCACACCTTCCCTTTTCATGTGAATTTAATGATAATAAAACCTTGGCTTCTTATGCTAATGGTATATATGATTACTATGATGTGGAACAAATAGAAGAATTTGTTGCTTTTATAGGAGCTTATGAGATTGAATCTATGTTTAAAGAGTTTGAAGATTTTGATGATTCAGTTTATAGACCTAAAATTTTTGCTATACTTAGATATTGCTATAAAAATTATGAATAAAATTACAATATTGATGCATTTATTGAGAAAGTCTCCGTTGTCCAAGAAGAGACTAATATTTTGCAGGAGGCTATGGAAGAAGAAATTGATGAAACTGTGAGCTCATTGGATGAAAAAGATGATGAGGAGAGCGAAGAACAAAAGGAGAAAGAGCGGATTAGCTACCCGTGGCCACCTTCTAATGAGAGTAACTCTTCAACTCATACATTGTTTAATTCCCCTTCGTGCTTACCAAAGGATGATTGCTATGATGATTGTTATGATCCCGTTGATCTCTTGAAATATCCCTTTTTGATGATGCTGGCTATACTTGTGGCCAAGATGCCAATATGAATTATGCTTATGGAGATGAAGTTGCTATAGTTCCTTATGTTAAACATGAAATTGTTGCTATTGCACCCATGCATGATAGTCCTATTATCTTTTTAAATTCTCTCGACTACACTATATCGGAGAAGTTTGTGCTTATTAAGGATTATATTGATGGGTTGACTTTTATTACTACACATGATGATTTTGATAGATATAATATGCATGTGCTTGCTACTCCTACTTGCAATTATTACGAGAGAGGAACTATATCTCCACCTCGCTATGTTTCCAATATGATAAAATTGCAAGAAACTGTTTAAAGTATGCATTGGCCTTTACTATGTGTGCATGAATTGTTCTTTTATGACATGCCGATGCATAGGAAGAGAGTTAGACTTCATTGTTGCTTGATTTATGTTACTTTGTGCTCACTATTAAATTACAAATCATTGTTAGTTAAAATTGGCTTTGATATACCTTGGGATCCGGGTGGATTCATTACTTGAGCACTATATGCCTAGCTTAATGGTTTTAAAGAAAGCACTACCAGGGAGACAACCCGGAAGTTTTAGAGAGTCATTTATTTCTGTTGAGTCTTTCATATAGTCTAAAAATAAAAAAATAAAGAGGGGAACCCAAAAACTTTTCAAAAAGGAAAGTGAAAGTGAGAGAGACAAGCATTGTTGAAGTGGGAGAGCTCCTTGAACTTTGTTCATGCTCACAAAAACTTTATGAATATTAATTACAGAAACTTTTCATCAAAAATAATTATCCCCTTGTACAATTCCATTGTATTATAAAAATAATGTGCCAAGGCTTGCCTTTAAGATGTTTACAATGCTTGTTGGTTTGTACGGTGCAGGACAGAAACTTTGATTGTAGTGCGCGATTTTACATTTTTTACGAGAACCTCAAATAGTGCTGATTCTTCTTGCAGTGTCTTTAAGTACGAATTTTTTATTTTTCATATTTTTTGTAGAATTTTTGGGATAACATGAGTATGGTGAATGTTCAGATTGCTACAGACTGTTCTGTTTTTGACAGATTCTGTTTTTGATGCATAGTTTACTCATTTTGATGAAACTATCAGTTTCTATCAGTGGATTAAGCCATGAAAAAGTTATATTACAGTAGACACAATGCAAAAACAAAATATGAATTGTTTTGCTACAGTACTTATAGTAGTGATTTGCTTTATTATACTAACGGATCTTACCGAGTTTTCTGTTGAAGTTTTGTGTGGATGAAATGTTTGATCGAGGAGGTATCGATATGAGTAAAAGGAAGAGAGGCAAGAGCTCAAGCTTGGGGATGCCCCGGAAGGCATCCCCTCTTTCTTCAACAAGTATCGGTATGTTTTCGGATTCATTTCATTCATGCGATATGCGCAAGTCTTGGAGCGTCTTTTGCATTTAGTTTTCACTTTTCTTTTATGCACCATGCTGGTATGAGATAGTCCATGCTTGATTTATAGAATGCTCATTGCACTTCACTTAAATCTTTTTAGTATGGCTTTGTAGAATCCTTCACGTGCTTCACTTATATCATTTGAATTTTGGATTGCCTGTTTCTCTTCACATAGAAAACCTCCATTTGTAGAATGCTCTTTTGCTTCACTTATACTTGTTATAGCATGGGCACATCTTTTGTAGAAAGATTTAAACTCTGTTGCTTCACTTATATCTATTTAGAGAGATGACAGGAATTGGTCATTCACATGGTTAGTCATAAAATCCTACATAAAACTTGTAGATCGCTGAATATGATATGTTTGATTCGTTGCAATAGTTTTGTGATATAGAGATGATAATATGTGGGAGGTTCTAGTAGATGGTTGTGTTTAGTAAGGATATTGGTGTTAAGGTTTGTGATTCCCGTAGCATGCACGTATTTTAAAAGTTGTGTGACAAATTTGTTGCATGGGGTGCTCTTTTAATTGTCTTCCTTATTTGTGGAGGTCGGGATCGCGTGATGGTTAACTCCTACCAACCCTTCCCCTAGGAGCATGCGTAGTAGTACTTTGCTTCGAGGGCAAGTGGACTTTTGCAATAAGTATATGAGTTCTTTATGACTAATGTGAGTCCATGGATTATACGCACTCTTACCTATCCGCAATTTGCTAGCCTCTACGGTATCGTGCATTGCCCTTTCTCACCTCGAGAGTTGGTGCAAACTTCGCTGGTGCATCCAAACCCTGTGATACGATACGCTCTATCACACATAAGCCTCCTTATATCTTCCTCAAAACAGCCACCATACCTACCTATCATGGCATTTCCATAGCCATTCCGAGATATATTGCCATGCAACTTCCATCATCATCATATACATGACTTGAGCATTCATTGTCATATTGCCTTGCATGATCGTAAGATAGCTAGCATGATGTTTTCATGGCTTGTCCGTTTATTTGATGTCATTGCTATGCTAGATCATTGCACATCCCGGTACATCGCCGGAGGCATTCATATAGAGTCATATCTTTGTTCTAGTATCGAGTTGTAATATTGAGTTGTAAGTAAATAAAAGTGTGATGATCATCATTATTAGAGCATTGCCCCAGTGAGGAAAGGATGATGGAGATTATGATTCCCCCACAAGTCAGGATGAGACTCCGGACTTTATGAAAAATAAAAGAGGCCAAAGAAGCCCAAATAAAAAAAGGCCAAAGAAGCCCACCAAAAAATAAAAAAAAACAGAAAAAATGAGAGAAAAAGAGAGAAGGGGCAATGTTACTATCCTTTTACCACACTTGTGCTCCAAAGTAGCACCATGTTCTTCATAGAGAGAGTCTCCTATGCTTTCACCTTCATATACTAGTGGGAATTTTTCATTATAGAACCTGGCTTGTATATTTCGATGATGGGCTTCCTCAAATGCCCGAGGTCTTCATGAGCAAGCAAGTTGGATGCACACCCACTTAGTTTTCAGCTTGAGCTTTCATACACTTACAGCTCTTAGTGCATCTGTTGCATGGCAATCCCTACTCCTCGCATTGACATCAATTGATGGGCATCTCCATAGCCCGTTGATTAGCCGCGTCGATGTGAGACTTTCTCCCTTTTTGTCTTCTCCACATAAACCTCCACCATCATATTCTATTCCACCTATAGTGCTATATCCATGGCTTGCGCTCATGTATTGTGTGAGGGTTGAAAAAGCTGAAGCGTGTTAAAAAGTATGAACCAATTGCTTGGCTGAAACCGGGGTTGTGCATGATGGGAGTATTTTTTGTGATGAAAATGAAGCATGGCCTAACTATATGATTTTGTGGGGATAGCGTTCTTTAGCATTGATTTTTTGAAAGACATGATTGTTTGTTGGGATGCCCTAAGTATTATTGTTTTTATGTCAAATGATAGAATATTGCCTTGAATCACTCGTGTCTTAATATTCATGCCATGATTAGATACATGATCAAGATTATGCTAGGTAGCATTCCACATTGAAAATTATATTTTTTATCATTTACCTACTCGAGGACGAGCAGGAATTAAGCTTGGGGATGTTGATACGTCTCCGTCATATCTATAATTTTTTATTGTTCCATGCCAATATTCTACAACTTTCATATACTTTTGGCAACTTTTTATATTATTTTTGGGACTAACATATTGATCCAGTGCCCAGTGCCAGTTCCTGTTTGTTGCATGTTTTATGTTTTGCAGAAACCCAATATCAAACGAAGTCCAAATGGGATAAAAATGGACTGAGAATTATTTTGCAATATTTGTGATTTTTGGGAAGAAAACCCAACGCGAGACGGTGCCCGAGGGGGCCACGAGACAGGGGGCGCCCCAGGGGCAGGCGCGCCCTGGACTCTCGTGGGCACCCCGTAAGGCGGTTTACGCTCTTCTTTTGCCGCAAGAAAGCTAATTTTATGAGAAAAATTTGGGCGAAAGATTCACCCCAATCGGAGTTACGGATCTCCCGATATAAAAGAAATGGTGAAGGGGCAAAATCTGAGAACGCAGAAACAGAGAGAGACAGAGAGATAGATCCAATCTCGGAGGGGCTCTCGCCCCTCCCATGCCATGGGAGCCAAGGACCAGAGGGGAAACCCTTCTCCCATCTAGGGAGAAGGTCAAGGAAGAAGAAGAAGAAGGGGGGATCTCTCCCCCTTGCTTCTGGGGGCGCCGGAACGCCGCTGGGGGCCATCATCATCACCGCGATCTTCACCAACACCTCCGCCATCTTCACCAACATCTCCATCACCTTCACCCATCTATATTCAGTGGTCCACTCTCCCGCAACCCTCTGTACCCTCTACTTAAACATGGTGCTTTATGCTTCATATTATTATCCAATGATGTGTTGCCATCTTATGATGTCTAAGTAGATTTTCGTTGTCCTATCGGTGATTGATGAATTGCTATGATTGGTTTAATTTGCTTGTGCTTATGTTGCTGTCCTATTGTGCCCTCCGTGTCGTGCAAGCGTGAGGGATTCCCGCTGTAGTGTGTTGCAATATGTTCATGATTCGCCTATAGTGAGTTGCCAGAGTGACAGAAGCTTAAACCCGAGTAAGGGGATTGTGGCGTATGGGATAAAGGGGACTTGATGCTTTAATGCTATGGTTGGGTTTTACCTTAATGATCTTTAATAGTTGTGGATGCTTGCTAGAGTTCTAATCATAAGTGCATATGATCCAAGAAGAGAAAGTATGTTAGCTTATGCCTCTCCCACATAAAACTTGCTATCGGTCTAGTAAAGTAGTCAATTGCTTAGGGATAATTCCACAACTCCTACCATCACTTTTCCACACTCGCTATATTTACTTTATTGCTTCATTATCTAAACAGCCCCTACTTTTTATTTGCGTGCTCTTTATTATCTTGCAAACCCATCCTATCAAACCTACAAAGTACTTCTAGTTTCATACTTGTTCTAGGTAAAGCAAACACTAAGCGTGCGTAGATTCGTATCAGTGGTAGATAGGACTTGAGAGGATATTTGCTCTACCTTTAGCTCCTCGTTGGGTTTGACACTCTTACTTATCAAAAGAGGCTACAATTATCCCCTATACTTGTGGGTTATCAGAACCCAGTAAAGATTAGATCACCCCGGGCATCAGCGACGTACTCTAGGTTACCAAACCTGATCTCCTACTTACAGGCAAAGTTGTCGATTCAGTTAAGGTGACCGGTCGAATTGGCGTGTAGAACGATGTCTTCGAACGCGAAGAGCTGGCCGGGGACGAAGATGTACCCAGCACAGATGCCATTGTTTATGAGTAAGAGAGCCATCGATCCTTCGATGATCCCATAACCAAACTCTTAATGAAAGCACCAATGTCGGTGTCAAAACCGGCGGATCTCGGGTAGGGGGTCCCGAGCTGTGGATCTTGGATCAATGGGGAAACGTGAATGCAGGGGCAATTTTTACCTAGGTTAGGGCCCTCTCTAAGAGGTAAAACCTTACGTTCTGCTTGATTATATTTATGTGTATATGATGGTTACAGAGTTGATCTACCTCGAGATCAGATGAACTAAACCCTAGATGAGTAGGATGATGGTTCTTCTGCCCTCTATGGACTAAAACCTCTGGCTTATATAGACACCAGGGATACCTAGGGTTACACATCACTGGTACAACGAGGTGCTATACAAACGGTTTTTAACCCCTTTCCTCGACGGCATTTTGAACCGTCGCCAATTGAGTGTGTGTGATAGAGGGGCCTTCCCACACGACCCAGAAATCGTCAGGGATAGGCCCTCCGGTCACACACGCTTGGCAAAATGAGGTCATGTGCGATGGGCAAGTGATCAAATACGATTATACATATAGTTGTGCTAAA
Organism: Triticum aestivum; assembly: GCF_018294505.1. Classification (NCBI taxonomy): domain Eukaryota; kingdom Viridiplantae; phylum Streptophyta; class Magnoliopsida; order Poales; family Poaceae; genus Triticum; species Triticum aestivum. The sequence goes on from NC_057798.1 coordinate 345,735,533, forward strand.
AAAATATAATTATACAGGCCAAATCGTTTACAGTCGTAAGTACATCCCACACAGTCAGTCCCGGCTAAACGTTTACGTTTGTATGTACATTCCACATAGTCAATCCAAAGAATACATTTCCATTAGTATGTACATCCCACATAGTTAATCCAAGAAGTACGTTTCCGTTCATATATAGATCCCACACAATCACTCCAAGGAAATCGTTTTCGTTCGCAGGTACATCACACACAATTTTCCCATTAAATCTTTTGTGATAGCATTGTCATTGCAGACAATATTAACAATTTTATTGTTTGCGTTCGAATGCATCACACACGGTGCGTAGAAAAAACTGTGTGGCATAGGTTGTCCATCACACACACTTTTTATGTGGTAAACATTTGCGGTGGCCTAATGCAAATAGTTTTCAAGAGGAAGTCGTGTGTGATTGTTCATTGATTCAACATGTTTTATTCCTAGTAACTGTGTGCATTGTCTGAGGTCATCACCCACGGTGTTTTCTGAATAACTGCTTGCAATATAAAAACTCCAATTAGCAGGCTAATTGTCCTATTATTAAAAATCCATTTATTAATTGACATTTCATATTAAGCACACAATATATTTCATTTTCATATTAAGGAAGCAGGATTTCATAACTGAAATACATCAGAGTACAACATCATATAGCTTCAGCACTCAGCTACCGCATTACACAACTGGACCAGCAGCAAGTTTCACATGCAACATCTATAACCTTTTGAAATTAGCATCATAGACGGTACATAGACAGATGAATCTCATTTGGAAAACTGCTGAAGCGGAAGGCGGATAATGAGCCTTCATTGATGTTGAAGATCTTTGCAACTTTAGGGCAGTGCCTATGGAGGATTGACCGTCCATCCTTCGTCCTCTTCAGGAACACTTCAATATTGAACCATGGGTGTTGTATGAATACCTTCCTCACCTCCTGACCATACAGGTGGTTTGAGAGGTATTCATCTGTGAACTGCTTTGGAAAGGCCTGAAAACAAGGATGTGCATAAATATGTTCTCTATATTGTAAATGGGGCAAAGGAATAAAAAAGCCAAGGTATAATAGTTAGTACCATCCTCTAGTGAACTGATGTCTTCTTCATTGTGTAGACAAAGATATTGTTGTATTTTGTCGCTAATTTCTTTATCCTCAAAACCTTTCTGAGTTTCTTGACTAGACTGATATTCATGGACAACTCATTTCCCCATATGCAAAAAGGGTCGAACAGTGGGTCGAAACCTCTAACAGCAGGACCTACATGTGCAAGAACAAATTGTTAAAAAACTAAATATTATAATGATTCCTGCAATTGCACAATAATGTGCTATTAGATAAATGCCCATGCATGTGTGAACCTCGATTGTAAACCTTAGTGCTTCCCATTGTTTCCCTGCAACACATACAAGGTAGTTAGTGATCAGGTTAAGTGAGGGTTCACATGCTTTTAGTGAAATATGTTGATGAAAAATAAGCACATTACAGATTCATCAGATTAATTCGAGCCACATGGAAAACCCATTTATCCAAACCAAGCATGATTAAGAACTAGGAAATATAGCAATTGTATATGTTTCTCATGTATTGAGTGCAGCCAAATTTGATTTATTCCTCACATGCACAACAATACAAAATTCTACCCATGACAATTGGACATCGCATTGCAGAATTGAACCAAGCAGTTAACTAAACACCACAACCAATGAACCAAACATGAACTGAGCGCCACATTGCACAATATAACATACTCCTATTAGAAGATCAGACAGTCAACCAAACCAAGCATGCTTAACAACTTGGAAATATAGTAATTGTATTTGTTTCTCATGTATTTAGTACCACCAAATTCGATTTATTTCTCACATGGTATACAATAACAAAATGCACCCACAACAATTGAACATTGCATTGTAGAATTTAATCAAACAGTTAACTAAACACCACAACAGATGAACCAAACGTTAACTGAGCAACACATTGCACAATATATAACATACGAGAAGATCAGACAATTAACCAAACCAAGCATGCTTGACAACTTGGATATATAGCAATTGTATTTGTTTCTCATGTATTTTGTACAGATAAATTTGATTTATTTCTCACATGGAAGACAATACAAAATTGCACCCTGAAGAATTGAACATCACATTTGTAGAATTGAACCAAACAGTTAACTGAACACGACAACTAATTTACCAAACAACTAATAAGTGAGCACCACATTGCATGACATATAGAACCTATACACTAGAGCAACAGATTGCATGGTAAAATTAGATAGGACAATTCACTAGAATTTGTTAAGGAAAGGCAGGAGCAGCACATGCAACAGGTAAACTGAGCATACATAAATGGTGTAGCTAGCAAACTGAACATAAGTCCCTATAGTGAGCTAATAAGACAAGCTACTCCTCATCGTCAGAGATATCGATGATGATTGGCTCCTTGGACATGGAAGAGGGCAAGGCCTCCACATCGTGGGTGCCCTTGTCGTAGTGGTGAGTTGCATGAACCGCTCCGGGCACCAACCTGCTGGCTCTCGAGTCGAGGTAAGCACGGGCACACTGAGAAAACACCCTGTAATCTTTGTCGAAGGCACCGACGGTGGCCTCGAGAAAATGCCACGAACTGTCGTTTAAAGTAGCCAACCATGTCGTGGCGTCGGTGCGAGGCACCGATGATGGCCTCGACAGCGAGGTGCTCCTCGAAGATATGCGGGTCAGCACGAATGGCAGCCACCGCGACCTCATCCGGGTGCCTAGCCGCGACTTGCTTCTCTGCTGCCAAATGCTCCTTGAGCTCCTAGCTATACTCCGTGCACCATGGCTTAGGGTGGCGCTTATTTTGGGGAGGAGTCGGTGATTTGGGTGGAAGGTGTCGCGCTGGCGGTCGGGGCATGTGGGGTGTGGAAGGAGGAGGAGGATGGGGTCGGGTGTGGACTACCTGCCTGAATCGACGAGTCCAAGCAGCGTGAAGGAGGGTCGCCGGCGAGGAGGCGATGTTGCAAGCATGGAGTGAAGGTTTCAACTTCGAAAGGAAGGCGGAAACAGGGGAAATGTGGCTTTGGTAATGGGGAGGGGGCGAGGCAGTAGATATTTGATACGTCAACATCGTATCTACTTTTCCAAACACTTTTTCCCTTGTTTTGGACACTAACTTGCATGATTTGAATGGAACTAACCCGGACTGACGCTGTTTTTAGCAAAATTGCCATGGTGTTATTTTCATGCAAAAATAAAAGTTCTCGGAATGACCTGAAAATCCACGGAGCAACTTTTCCGAATTAATAAAAAATACTGGCGAAAGAAATAGTGTCAGGGGGCCCACGCCCTGTCCACGAGGGTGGGGGGCACGCCCCCTCCCCCTGGGCGCGCCCCCTGCCTCATGGGCCCCCTGAATGTCCACCAACCTCAACTCCAACTCCATATATTTGCTTTCGCGGAGAAAAAATCAGAGAGAAAGTTTCATTGCGTTTTATGATATGGAGCCACCGCCAAGCCCTAATCTCTCTTGGGAGGGCTGATCTAGATTCCGTTCGGGGCTCCAGAGAGGGGGATTCGTCGCCATCGTCATCATCAACCATCCTCCATCACCAATTTCATGATGCTCACCATAGTGCGTGAGTAATTCCATCGTAGGCTTGCTGGACGGTGATGGGTTGGATGAGATTTACCATGTAATCAAGTTAGTTTTGTTAGGGTTTGATCCCTAGTATCCACTATGTTCTGAGATTGATGTTGCTATGACTTTGCTATGCTTAATGCTTGTCACTGGGGCCCGAGTGCCATGATTTTAGATCTGAACCTATTATGTTTTCATGAATATATGTAAGTTCTTGATCCTATCTTGCAAGTCTATAGTCACCTATTATGTGTTATGATCCGACAACCCCGAAGTGACAATAATCGGGATACTTCTAGGTGATGACCGTAGTTGAGGAGTTCATGTATTCACTATGTTTTAATGCTTTGGTCCGGTACTCTATTAAAAGTAGGCCTTAATATCCCTTAGTTTCCACTAGGACCCCGCTGCCACGGGAGGGTAGGACAAAAGATGTCATGCAAGTTCTTTTCCATAAGCACGTATGACTATATTCGGAATGCATGCCTACATTACATTGATGAACTGGAGCTAGTTCTGTGTCACCCTATGTTATAACTATTACATGAGGAATCTCATCCGACATAATTATCCATCACTGATCCAATGCCTACAAGCTTTTCACATATTGTGCTTTGCTTATTTACTTTACCGCTGCTACTGTTACAATTACTACAAAACTGCTATTATTACTTTTGCCACTGTTACCGTTACTATCATACTACTTTGCTACTAAATACTTTGCTGCAGATACTAAGTTATCCAGGTGTGGTTGAATTGAGAACTCAACTGCTAATACTTGAGAATATTCTTTGGCTCCCCTTGTGTCGAATCAATAAATTTGGGTTGAATACTCTACCCTCGAAAACTATTGTGATCCCCTATACTTGTGGGTTATCAAGACTATTTTCTGGCGTCGTTGCGGGGGAGCATAGCTCTATTCTTTGAGTCACTTGGGATTTATATCTGCTGATCACTATGAGGAACTTGAAAGACGAAGGAACTAAGATTTTTTCCTCAACTACGAGGGGAGGTAAGGAACTGCCATCTAGCTCTGCACTAGATTCTCCTTCTGTTATGAGTAAGCTTGCCACACCTAAACCTGCTTCTGCTATTAATTCTTATATGTCGCATGTTATTGATGATGCCACTTCTACTATGCATGATACTTATGATGAAACTACTTCTATGCTTGATACTATTGTGCCATTAGGTGAATTTCTTGATGAACAACTTGCTAGGGCTAGAGAGAATGAAATTATTGAAAATGAAATTATTGAAGATAGTGATGATGAAGGTTCTCCCCCTAAGTATGAATTGCCTGTTGTTCCTGAGGGTTATGTTATGGATGAAGAAACTGCTAGAGATTTTCTTGCTTGCAATGATAGATCTCATCTTAAGAAATTACTAGTTAAACTTAAACAGAAATCTCTAAATGCTAGAATTAAATGTGACCTGCTTTTGCTACTACACCTATCTTTGTTACTAATAAGGATTATGAATTCTCTATCGATCCTGAGATAATTATTTTGGTTGGATCTGATCCTTTTTATGGCAATGAATCTGAAACTGTTGTGGCACATCTTACTAAGTTAAATGATATAGCTACCCTGTTCACTAATGATGACAAGTCCCGCTATTATTATATCCTTAAGATATTTCCATTCTCATTAAACGGTGATGCTAAAACTTGGTTTAATTCTCTTGATCCTGGTTGTGTGCATAGTCCCCAGGATATGATTTATTACTTCTCTGCTAAATATTTCCCTGCTCATAAGAAACAAGCTGCCTTGAGGGAAATATATATATTTGTGCAAATTGAAGAAGAGAGTCTCCCACAAGCTTGGGGGAGGCTTCTCCGGTTACTTAATGCTTTGCCTGATCATCCTCTTAAGAAAAATGAAATACTTGATATCTTTTATAATGGACTAACCGATGCTTCCAAGGACCACTTGGATAGTTGTGTTGGTTGTGTTTTTAGGGAAAGAACAGTCGATCAAGCTGAATTGCTATTGAATAATATGTTGACTAATGAAAATAATTGGACTCTTCCTGAACCAATTCCTGAGCCAACTCCCGAACCAACTCCTAAACCAATTCTGAAGAAGAGGGGAGTCCTATTTCTCAGTCCTGAAGATATGCAAGAGGCAAAGAAATCTATGAAAGAAAAAGGTATTAAAGCTGAAGATGTTAAGAATTTACCTCCTGTTGAAGAAATAGTCTTAATATACCACTTATTGAGGAAACACATGGTCTTGATAACCCAACACAGGTAGTAAAGGTAAATTCTCTCTATAGATATGATAAAGTTGAAATCCAGTCTACTAAGTTTCCTAGCCAATGTTTGGATGAATTTGATGACTTTATGGCTAGACAAGAAAATTTCAATGCTTATGTTGGTAGAGAATTAAAGAGTAATGCTTACATGATTGGACGCTTGAGTGATTATATGGCTAGAGTTAAAGGTGAACTTAAACTCATTATTAAATATGCTTCTATGGTTACCACTCAAGTAGAACAAGTACTTAAAGCTCAAAGTGATTTGCTCGATGAATTAAATAATAAACATGATTTTGTTGTTAGAGTGGCTACTAGAACTGGTAAAATGACTCAGGAACCTTTGTATCCTGAAGGCCACCCTAAGAGAATTGAGCAAGATTCTCAAAGAAATAATTTACATGCACCTAGTCCTTCTAAAAAGAAGAAAAAGAAAAATGATAGGACTTTGCATGCTTCTAGTGGACCTGCTGTAGACACACCTGAGAATCCCAATGATATTTCTATTTCTGATGCTGAAACACAATCTGGTGATGAACATGAACCTAATGATAATGTTAATGGTAATGTTCATGTTGATGCTCAACCTAGCAATAATAATGATGTAGAAATTGAACCTGTTGTTGATCTTGATAACCCACAATCAAAGAATCAACGTTATGATAAGAGAGACTTTGTTGCTAGGAAGCACGGTAAAGAAAGAGAACCATGGGTTTAAAAACCCATGCCTTTTCCTCCTAAGCCATCCAAGAAAAAGGATGATGAGGATTTTGAGCGCTTTGCTGAAATGATTAGACCTATCTTCTTACGTATGCGCTTAACTGATATGCTTAAAGTAAATCCTTATGCTAAATATATGAAGGATATCATTACAAATAAAAGAAAGATACCGGAAGCTGAAATTTCCACCATGCTTGCTAATTACACTTTTAAAGGTGGAATACCTAAGAAACTTGGAGATCCAGGAGTACCAACTATAACATGCTCCATTTAAAGAAACTATGTTAAAACTGCTTTATGTGATCTTGGAGCCGGTGTTAGTGTTATGCCTCTCTCTTTGTATTGTAGACTTGAATTGAATAAGTTGACACCTACTGAAATATCTTTGCAAATGGTTGATAAATCAACTGGTATACCTGTCGATATTTATGAGGATGTGCCTGTTGTGGTTGCAAACATCACTATCTTAATGGACTTTGTTATTCTTGATATTCCCGAGGACGATAATATGTCGATTATCCTTGGTAGACCCTTCTTGAACACTGCAGTGGCTATTATTGATTGCAACAAAGGCAATGTCACTTTTCATGTTAATGGTAATGAGCATACGGTACACTTTGCGAAGAAACAACCTCAAGTTCAAAGTATCAATTCTATTGGAAAAATTCCAACTATCATTATTGGAGGTTTTGAATTTTCTCTTCCTACTGTCAAGAAGAAATATGATATTCTTATTATTGGGGATGTTCATATCCCCGTTGAGGTAACCTAGTGTTATTCGAAATTTCTCCAGTTCCATGTTATTCGGAATGAGTTTGTTAACAAGACTTGATCAACCTTGTTAGTGGATTCCTTTTGATGATCATGAGATGGATGAAGTTAGAAGGCACAACCTTCTGTACCCTATTTTTACTTTCTGTTATTTAGAATAAATAAAGCAAAAATAGTGTTTTCTATCTGTTTTCTGAATTATCCATGCAATAAAAAAATACCCGAAAATGGAAGTTCTCCAAATGCCCTACCAAATTAGTATGATTTTTCTGGAATATTTGAGAATATTTGGCACTGAGAACACAGCAGGGGGAGCTGGCACCTGGCCACAAGGGTCCAGGGCGCGCCCCCTGCCTTGTGGGCCCATGGTGGCCCCTCTCTACTTATTCCTACACCCACACACTTCATCTTCCTCCCAAAAAAATCACCATCTAGCTCAAGCACGAGTTCTAGCTCACTTTGCTGCCATTTTCGATCTCCTTGCTCAAAGCTCCATTCACAAAACTCCTTTGGGGGATTGTTCTTTGGTATGTGACTCCTCCAATGGTCCAATTAGTTTTTGTTCTAGTGCTTTATTCATTGCAAATTTTTTCTGCCTAGGTGACCCTGTTCTTGAGCTTGCATGTCAAATTATGAGGTCCCAAGTAATTCTAATGCAGGATATAGGCTCTAGGCACTTGTGGGAGTAGTTGATATCAGTTTTGTTGAGTTTGATTCACTTTTATTTTGAGTTACTAAAAATTTCAGAAATTTTTAGAAAATGATTAAGAGATTTTTGAGGGGCTCTTCTAGCCAAGGCTCCAAGGATAAACAAGCTAAGGAGAAAGAAAAGGCCAAGTATAATCTTCCTCGCGTGGCGGAAGTACGGCCATGTGAATGGCCTTGTGATGATTTCTTGAGAGCAGACGGGATTTATGAAGACTTTTATTCTATGGCTGATAATGCGGGCCTCATCAACTTCCTCCACGACCGGATCGAATAGTATCTCTTACTCACCAATACTTTCGTGCAAAACTTCTACTATTATCCTAAGAATTCACCTCCTTCAGTAGCTTTCCATTTATATGATGTGGCTAGGGAGATGTCATTACGTGATTTTTGTGCGGTCTGCAGAATACCCTTTGAGGGCAGCTTAGAGGAACCACATCATAAAGATGTGGATGGTTTTATTGGTACTATTACTGTAGGGGAATCGAGGAAGGTTTCCGATGCAAGAACTACTAGCATACATTTTCCTGTGTTACGCTACTTTGCAATATTTGCAAGTCGATGCTTAATTGGTCGCGGAAACTATGGAAACCTCACTGTTCCTGATATTATTATTTTGTTCCATGCTTTATTTCGTGACAATTCTGTTAGTATGGGTGCTATTATTGCTAAACGGTTAAGTCTGAACCGTACAAAGGGCCCCATCTTTGGAGGTATCTATGTTGCGCGCCTTGCTAAACATTTCGAGATACCTATTAGGCATTATGAGAAAGAGGAAAAACTATTGCCCCCTACTTTTCTAGATTATAGGAGCATCGTAGAACATGAGTTTATTCTTAACAATGATCATAAGATGCTTCTGTATAATTTGAGATTTAATAAGAAACACAATGAGATTATTATCTTGCCAGCGCCCTCTTTGTTTGATTTAACTGCAGGCCCTTATCTTGTCTTACCGGAGGCCGTCTACGTGCTCTGTGGCCAGACATCCGCTCCAGAGCCTGAGCCGGAACCACCACTTGACCCTTATCGTCCATCATCCTATCAGTGGGACCCAGAGGAGATCACCAGTCAGTGGTAGTACAATGACACTCCTCAGTACACCGGGGAGAGTAGCCGCGATCCATGGGCATAGATCAACTTAGGCCAAAAGCCTAAGCTTGGGGGAGTACGTATTTCTCACCGACATTACATTCATGTTCACACACTCATTCTAGGTTGTCAGTGCTCATACTTTTTCATTGTACTATCCATGCTAGTTTAATTTCTTTTTCTAGGTTTCTTCTTGTGTGTTTGATAAACCTTAAGAAAAACCAAAAAAATAGTTAGTTTAATTTCCATGCTTGTAGTAGTAATTAAAAGAAAACCCAAAAATATTTCTCGTTCTTCTTTTGCTTGTTGGGAGCTTTCCCGTGTAAATACTTTTATTTCTTTTCTTTCCTTTGGGGGTCGAGAGGAGAAGACCATAATGAAAATGTTTAGTGGCTCTCATGTGCAATTGTTGATTTAACCAAGAGCCCATATTACCTTGTCTTATCCCTTGAATTGAATGCTTCCAGATTCCAGCTTAGTCCAATGCACGTGCACTATTATTATTATCCACACCGTTCGGTCCTGCAAGTGAAAGGCAATAATGACGATATATGATGGACTAATTGAGATGAGAGAAGCTGGTATGAACTCGACCTCTCTTGTTTTTGTAAATATGATTAGTTCATCGTTCCTGATTCAGCCTATTATGAATAAACATGTTTGAAATGACAACTAGAGATTATAGTTGCTTATGCCATGCTTAATTAGCTAGGAGTTTATAATGGTTTACCTTGCGCGCCAACATGCTATTAAAATGGTTGTGATGTGGTATCCTCCTTTGAATGGTTTGAGTGACTCGACTTGGCACATGTTCACGCATGTAGTTGAAACAAAATCAACATAGCCTTCACGATATTTAAGTTCATGGTGGATTATATCCTACTCATGCTTGCACTCGGTGTTGATTAATTTTAATGCATGTTCATGATTGTTGTTGCTCTCTCAGTTGGTCGCTTCCCAGTCTTTTGCTAGCCTTCACCTGTACTAAGCGGGAATACTGCTTGTGCATCCAAACTCCATAAAACCCAAAGTTATTCCATATGAGTCCACCATACCTTCCTATATGCAGTATCTACCTGCCGTTCCAAGTAAATTTGTATGTGCCAAACTCCAAACCTTCAAATGAAATTCTGTTTTGTATGGTCGAGCAGCTCATGTATCAACTAGGGATGTCTGTATCTTCCATGCTAGGTGTGTTATTCTCAAGGGGAGTGGACTCCGCTCCTCATTCACGAGAAAATGGCTGGTAACCGGGATGCCCAGTCCCATGCCCAAATCAAATCAAAAATAATTAAACAAAACTCCCCCAGTTGCTAGTTGGAGGCACCCGTTGTTTCGGGCAAGCCATGGATTGATGCTTTTTGGTGGTGGGGGAGTATAAACTTTACCATTCTGTTTGGGAACCGCCTATGATGTGTGTAGCATGGAAGATATCGAGATCTATAGTTGTTATGTTGACAGTGAAAGTATACCGCTCAAAATGTTATTCATCTCTATTTCAAAATCGAGCTCTGGCACCTCTACAAATCCCTGCTTCCCTCTGCGAAGGGCCTATCTATTTACTTTTATGTTGAGTCATCACCCTCTTATTAAAAAGCACCCGCTGGAGAGCACCGCTGTCATTTGCATGCATTACTATTAGTTTATATTGGGTATGACTATGACTGGATCTCTTTTACCATGAATTACAATGTTTAGTCAGTCCTTGATCTTTAAAGGTGCTCTGCATTTATGTTTTTCGGTCTCAGAAAAGGGCTAGCGAGATACCATCTTGTCATATCATATTATGATTGTTTTGAGAAAGTGTTGTCATCCGAGTTTTATTATTATTGCTCGCTAGTTGATTATGCCATTGATATGAGTAAACATGAGACCTAAGTGTTATTGTGAATATGGTTAGTCATAATCTTTGTTGAAAACTTGAATGCTGGCTTTACATATTTACAACAACAAGAGCAAACAGAGTTTGTAAAAGTTTTTCTTTATCACTTTCAGTTTGTCAACTGAACTGCTTGACGACAAGCAAATGTTTAAGCTTGGGGGAGTTTATACGTCTCCGTCGTATCTACTTTTCCGAACACTTTTGCCTTTGTTTTGGACTCTAACTTGCATGATTTGAATGTAACTAACCCGGACTGACGCTGTTTTCAGCAGAATTGCCATGGTGTTATTTTCATGCAGAAATAAAAGTTCTCAGAATGACCTAAAAATCCACGGAGCAACTTTTCAAAATTAATAAAAAAATATTGGCGAAAGAAATAGCGTCAGGGGGCCCACACTCTGTCCACGAGGGTGGGGGGCGCGCCCCCTCCCCCTGGGCATGCCCCCCTACCTCGTGGGCCCCCTGAACGTCCACCGACCTCAACTCCAACTCCATATATTTGCTTTCGCGGAGAAAAAATCAGAGAGAAAGTTTCATCGCGTTTTACGATACGGAGCCGCCGCCAAGCCCTAATCTCTCTCGGAAGGGCTGATCTGGAGTCCGTTCGGGGCTCCGGAGAGGGGGATTCGTCACCGTCGTCATCATCAACCATCCTCCATCACCAATTTCATGATGCTCACCATCGTGCGTGAGTAATTCCATTGTAGGCTTGCTGGATGGTGATGGGTTGGATGAGATTTACCATGTAATCAAGTTAGTTTTGTTAGGGTTTGATCCCTAGTATCCCCTATGTTCTGAGATTGATGTTGCTATGGCTTTTCTATGCTTAATGCTTGTCACTAGGGCCCGAGTGCCATGATTTCAGATCTGAACCTATTATGTTTTCATGTATATATGTGAGTTCTTGATCCTATCTTGCAAGTCTATAGTCACCTATTATGTGTTATGATCCGACAACCCTGAAGTGACAATAATCGGGATACTTCTCGGTGATGACCATAGTTTGAGGAGTTCATGTATTCACTATGTGTTAATGCTTTGGTCTGGTACTCTATTAAAAGGAGGCCTTAATATCCCTTAGTTTCCACTAGGACCCCGCTGCCACGGGAGGGTAGGACAAAAGATGTCATGCAAGTTCTTTTCCATAAGCATGTATGACTATATTTGGAATACATGCCTACATTACATTCATGAACAGGAGCTAGTTCTGTGTCACCCTATGTTATAACTATTACATGAGGAATCGCATCCGACATAATTATCCATCACTGATCCAATGCCTACGAGCTTTTCACATATTGTGCTTTGCTTATTTACTTTACCGCTGCTACTGTTACAATTACTACAAAACTGCTACTGTTACTTTTGCCACTGTTACCATTACTATCATACTACTTTGCTACTAAATACATTGCTGCAGATACTAAGTTATCCAGGTGTGGTTGAATTGACAACTCAACTACTAATACTTGAGAATATTCTTTGGCTCCCCTTGTGTCGAATCAATAAATTTGGGTTGAATATTGTACCCACAAAAACTGTTGCAATCCCCTATACTTGTGGGTTATCAATATTTCCGCGAAAGCTGAAAATTTTGGATCAGTGCAGCAAAAAAATGGCGCGCAAAGTGTCATAAAAATGGTCCCTTATTCAGCACTCTGTATGATATGTGAACATCACAAACGATTATTATAGCTTACCCCGTGTGTGATGAGTTTGAACGTGCAAATTTTGGTCCGAATTTCCCTGGTAACAGTGGTCATCCACGTCATTGCATAATTTGGGTACACAAAGGAGACTACAACACACCCACACTTCTTAATCGAGCAAGTTCAGCAATTAAACAGAGCTAGCTAACCTAAACATTACTCTAACAAATTAAATACCGGCACTCTTAATTAAACAAAACAAAATAGTACTACTTCGGCTGGTTCTCGTCGATCTCCGCCGCCTCCTCCGTGTCCAGCTCGCGCCTGACGATGTCGTGGGGAAGGGGCTCCATGGCATCCATCGCACCATACTCAGAAAGCATCTCGTCATCCATGTCTTCCATCTCTTTGGAAAAGGCCACCACAAGCTGGGCGTGGGCGGCCGCGATTTGGGCTTTGGACGGGCTCCGTCGTGGCAAGGTACGCCACGGAGGAACGGATGACTGCTCGAGCGCCCTCGGCGATTGCCAATTCTTCGGCCATGGGTTGCCGACCATTGTCGGAAAAGCTTCGTTCGATTTGTGCAGTGACTGCCAGGAGCTGGGCGTGGGCGGCCTCGACATGGTCGTGGGAGGCCTCCATCAGGGCTAACACCGCCGCTGTGGAATAGACAACTGTTGTGCCGCTCTCGCCAGTTGCTATCCCTCAGTTAGATGTTGCTGCCGCCACCTGAGAAACAACAGCGGCCGTCTGGGCTGCCTTGGCCACCCGATCGCAGTTTGCGGTCACGATCACGTAGCTTGTTAGCACATGCATTGCAGCTGCGGCCAGGCTCTCGCCGGAGTGGGCCGCCTAAGTTGCCCTCACGACACGCGTCAATGTCCCCATGTTTCACCGGCGACGAGTGAACAATGAAACGATATTTGAGGAGTGAACTGGTGTGCTTGACACATCGGCTATGGACTGTAGCCGACGCACCTTCTTGTGTAAGCCATATGCATACTATACTCCGACGGTGCTCCAAGATATTTTTGTACTGCATCTCACGCGGTTGGTGATAATAAACTTGTCGGATTATGGGTTCCGCAAACCCTTGAGAGGTTCGAACTCTGGGGTGCGTGCGAAGATCTCACTCTCCTCAGTCTGCCGACTCGCTAATCTCATAGCCTAACGCGCCGAGCTCAAAGGGAACGGGACACAGCAGTTTACCCAGGTTCGGGCCACCTTGCGGTGTAAAACCCTACTCCTGCTTTGTGGTGGATTTGCCTCGAGGGGCTGAGGAAGAACTAGTACAGTGGAGAACAACCTCAGGAAGCGTGTTCTTGGGCTCAAGTGAGCTGGTGAGCTGGTGAGGGGTGGAATGGATCCAATATCTCTCCTTGGTGGTGGCTAGGTCCTATTTATAAAGGCCTTGGTCCTCTTCCCAAATGGAGGCGGGAAGGGATCCCACAACGGCCAAATTTGGAGGTAGACAACAAGTACATCTTGTCCTGACTAAAGTGGTCTTCGCCTGCAAAAGCCTCTGGTCGTGACGCCATGGTGGGCTCGGTCAAGACCTCCGTCCTACCGCCCTGGCGGTCTTGGTCTTGTTGCACAGGAATGGAAACCTTTGGCTACTTCCTCGGGACTTCGCGCCTGCTGCTTGCCTCCTTTGCACCAAAGAGGAAACTGGTACTCTGCGCTCGCTGGCGCCCACCTGGCCTCTATCATCATGGATCACGTCACCCAAACCTCGAGAGGTGAAGCTTGCATAGAAATCTCCGCTCCTCAGGAGCCATCCTGAGGAGGCTGATCCCTTTGGAGGTCTTGGTGTTGTCCGCCTCGCGAGGGTCTTGGGTTTTTGATGTCAAAACTGGGTCATACCAAGCCGTTGGTGGAGCCACGCCGCGGGCCGCAGATAGGCAAGTCTGGGTACCACCATATCCTGAATGCTGACAGTAGCCCCCGTGCCCAAGGTGCGCTCAGACTTGGCTTCTAGGCGAAGCCAAATGGCAAGTGCGGAGCGCCGCAGGCCCCAACCGCCTGCGGCCTTGGGCGACGCGTGGTGATTCATGGGACGTGGGCGTCTCCACTTCCCCATGCTACCTCGGAAACTGCCTGACTTGATGAGTCGATGCTACATGCAGAGAAGACATCATTGCACGGGATCGTGGAGGCCGGCGATTGGCCTCCCTCCGACTATAAATGAGGGGAGGGGCAAAGCCCCCCTCGCCCATCTCTATCTTCATCTTCTTGCTGCTTGTTCCTTCCTCTTCTCCACCTTGCCGTAGTTGCGAGGCTCATGGCACCGGCGAGGAGGTTCATGGCCGCTGATAAAGGGGAGGCCCCTAAGGAGGAGCTAGCTTCGCCACCGCCCAAGAGGGGCCGCGGCCGTCCCGCAAGCATGCCGCGACACAGGCGGCGGCCTCCAGGGGGCGCAGGCACGCTTCTCCAAGAGTTGGCGCCTCCCATGGCATCCGGGGGGGCCACCGGCCATAGGGCAGCCCCTATGACGATGAGCGCCATGGTCGCCGTCCTCCTCGATCGCGCTTCCCCTCGATTGACGTACTCTTGGAGTTCGTCGTGTGGTCGGAGAAGCCCGTCGGCTCCTTGCTCCGGCTTCCACGCTTCTTCACTGGCGAGCTATCAGCCACGGGGCTCTATGGCCTCTGGCTGTAGGATGACGGCTGCTGCAGTAGGGCCTCGTGGGTTGTGATTGAGGTTACTTTTGCAGGCAGCGTGGTCTTGGCCAGCGGCTGGCAGGCGATTGCCCGCGCGCGAGGCCTGAGCGGGAGGTGCACCCTCCACTTCAAGTATGATGGCCTTGCGACCCTCTTCGTGAGGGTGTTCAGGGAAGATGGCCACCGCGCGGGGTGCTTCCCAGAAGACGGCAGTGGTGAAAATGAGCTTGGCCTTGATGTCGGCGATGAGGGTGAGCTTGGCCTTGACCATGTCCATACTTCCTCCCGCGGCGGCTGCTCTTCTTCAGGCAAGACCTCCAGCAGCGGTGGCTACGACAAACCTCCACGCCCCCGAGCTCACATCAAAGAGGGCGGAGGATCGTCTCGCCGACGCGCCCCGGTGAAGCAGGAGGAGGGCCCGATCTGAGCTCAGGGCTGCCGAGCTTGGCTTCAGGGCCCGCTACAGCCTCACGGCCACTTATGTTTAACCTTTCCTTTCTTCTGCAATTTGAAAAAAGTAGAGTGCCCCGCTGGGGTGTGTAATGAACTGTGGCAGTTATGTCGGCGTTCTGGGAACGGGGGTACCCAGACTTGCCTGCCTGCAGCCTGTGGCTTGGCTCAGGGAGTGGCCCAGTATGGCCCATCTTCATCAACACATGCTCAAGACCCTCGCGAGGGGCCGAGCCTCGCAGGGCGGACGACAGGAGGCTTCCTCGGGCACAGCCTCGTCAGGCTGGCTCACGAGGAGGCGGAGAGATCAAGGCAGGGTACCTCACGAGGTGCCCATAACGCAAGCCATGACGACCAAGGCCAGGCGGGCGCCAGGCGGGCGCCGGCCTGCGCAGAGTCCTTGTTTCCTCTTTGGTGCAAAGGGGGCAAGCGCAGGCGAGAGTATCAAGCAAAGGCAACCATTTCGGTGTGAAAGTGCAACTATCCCTAAGTGGTTTTGGTAATTCATAACAACATACAACTCATTGAGATAATGTTATTCCAAGACTATTATTTCAGGAAAGCTCAATGAATGGCATGGCATGGATGATGAAAGTGGACCCCTCAAAATATCAAGGACAAAGGATTGGCTCAAGCTCAAAAGCTCAAGACTCTTCATTTTACATTTTAGTGATCCAAGATCACATTGAGTCTTTAGGAAAAGCCAATACTATCAAGGAGGGATGAGGTGTTGCTTAATGAGCCTCTTGCTTCAAGTGCTTAGTGATATGCTCCAAATACCCTCAACTACTTTCTCACATCCTCATATGACCTAATCCTAAAGCCAAAATCGGTCACACTAATTCTTTCTATCTGGCGCCACCGAGTTCATATGTCATAGCCACTGCCACAAACCCTAGGCAAATCGATCTCACTGATAGGGATCTCGGTCTCACCGAGATGGGATTGTAATCTCTCTGTTTCCCATTGTAACGTTTCGGTCTAACCAAAGTGAGCGATCGGTCCCACCGAGATTTCAATGTAAACTCTTTGTTTCCCTTTTGTAACATTTGGGTCTCACCAAAAAGAGCAAATCGGTCCCACCGAGTTTACCTGACCAACTCTCTGGTTAGCTAATTACCAAAATCGGTCTCACCGAGTTTGTGTAATCGGTCTCACCGAGATTACGTTATGCCCTAACCCTAACCATATCGGTCCTATCGAGTTGCATGTCAGTCCCACCGAAAACCCTAACGGTCACTAGGTTTACTAAATCGGTTTGACCGAGTTTGTTGATTCGGTCCCATCGAGTTTGGTAAATTGTGTGTAACAGTTAGATTTTGTGTGGAAGCTATATATACCCCTCCACCTCCTCTTCATTCGTGAAGAGAGCCATCAGAACAAACCTACACTTCCAACTTACCATTTCTGAGAGAGAACCACCTACTCATGTGTTGAGGCCAAGATATTCCATTCTTACCATATGAATCTTGATCTCTAGCCTTCCCAAGTTGCTTTCCACTCAAATCTTCTTTCCACCAGATCCAAATCCTATGAGAGAGAGTTGAGTGTTGGGGAGACTATCATTTGAACCACAAGAGCAAGGAGTTCATTATCAACGCACCATTTGTTACTTCTTGGAGAGCGGTGTCTCCTAGATTGGCTAGGTGTCACTTGGGAGCCTCCGACAAGATTGTGGAGTTGAACCAAGGAGTTTGTAAGGGCAAGGAGATCGCCTACTTCGTGAAGATCTACCGCTAGTGAGGCAAGTCCTTCATGGGTGACGGCCATGGTGGGATAGACAAGGTTGCTTCTTCGTGGACCCTTCGTGGGTGGAGCCCTCCGTGGACTCGCGCAACAGTTACCCTTCGTCGCTTGAAGTCTCCATCAACATGGATGTATGATAGCACCACCTATCGGAACCATGACAAAAACATCTGTGTCTCCAATTGCGTTTGAATCGTCCAAACCGTTCCCTTTACTTTCTTGCAAGTTGCATGCTTTAATTTCCGCTGCCTATATACTCTTTGCATGCTTGGTTGATTTGTGTGATGATTGCTTGACTTGTCCAAAGATTGCTAAAAATCTGCCAAACTCTAAAATTGGGAAAAGGTTAAGGTTTTAATTGGTCAAGTAGTCTAATCACCCCCCCTCTAGACATGCTTCAAGGTCCTACAAGTGGTATCAGAGCCTTGGTCTCCATTAGCTTTGATTCCCGTAGCTTTTGGTGGTCATAGCCTTGGTTTCACAACCTAGGAGAGTATGGCGTCTAGCGAGGAAAATTATCACTGTAGAGGTCCTTACTTTGATGGCACTAATTTTGCTAGTTGGAAACATAAGATGAAAATGCATATTCTCAGACATAACCCCGCCGTTTGGGCTATTATTTGTATTGGCTTGCAAGGTGAATTCTTTGATGGGAGAGAGCCGAACCGTGAAGCTAATGTGGAATAATTGAAGATGTTGCAATACAATGCTCAAGCTTGTGATATCATCTTCAACGGATTGTGCCCCGAAGAATTCAACAAAATCAGCCGTCTTGAGAATGCAAAGGAAATTTGGGATACTTTTATTGATATGCATGAAGGTACTGACTCCGTCAAGGAATCCAAGCTGGATGTGCTCCAAAGTCAGTTTGAGAAGTTCAAGATGAAGGATGGTGAAGGTGTCGCTGAAATGTACTCTAGGCTTGCTCTTATCACAAATGAGATTGCCGGCTTAGGGAGTGAAGAGATGACCGACAGATTCATCATCAAGAAGATCCTAAGAGCATTAGATGGAAAGTATGATACCTTGTGCACATTGATCCAAATGATGCCAAACTACAAAGATCTCAAGCCAACGGAAGTCATTGGAAGAATTGTTGCTCATGAGATGTCACTCAAGGATAAGGAGGAACTTCACAACAAGTCAAGTGGTGCCTACAAAGCCTCATGTGAAGCCCCCACATCATCAAGTGAGAAACAAACCTTCAATGAAAAATTGAGCTTAATGGTGAAGAACTTCAACAAATTCTATAAGAGTAGAAGCAAACAAAGAAGCTCCAAGTCAAGGTCATACAATGACAAAAGATCTTCTAGTCGAGAGCGCAATTGCTACAATTGTGGGAGACCCGGACACTACTCCAATGAGTGTACGGCACCCTATAAAAGAAGAGAAGATTCTCCAAAAAGAAGAAGCAAAAGAGAAGAATCACCACCAAGAGAGAGGAGGAGTAGAGATGATCGTGATGAACGAAGACCCTCACGGAGAAGCAAGGATTCGGAAAGGAAGGACAAGTCATCAAGGAGCTACACAAAACAAAGACATCAAGATCATGTTGGTGAATGGGTATCCGGCTCCGACTCCGACCATCACTCTGAGAGAAGCTATCACTCTGACTCCGAATATACTCAAGATGAAGGTGTCGCCGGTCTAGCACTTGTGTCAACCAACTCCTACGACATATTTGACTCACCAAATGAAGGAATTGGAAGATGCTTCATGGCCAAAGGTCCAAAGGCAACACATCCCGAGTATGTTGATTTCAATAGTGATGAAGATGACTTGCTAGGTGATGATGATTTACTTATTGACAACTCTAGTGATCAATACTATGATGAAATGTCAATTAATCATGCTAATCAATATAAAACGAATGACAATGATACGGAGAAGATTGAGCTTCTAACTAAAGAACTAAACACTCTTAAGTTAGCTCATGAAACTATCTTGGAAGATCATCGAGAACTTTTAAGGGCTCATGAGAAGTTACGCTTTGAAAAGCTCAATCTTGAGCAAGAGCATGAGTTCTTAAAAGCAATCAATGATGTTCTCCGTAAGAAAAGTTCTTCTTACATTGCCAAGCGTTTACTCTTATCCACTTACATGCCTCAAGTCAAGTCAAGTAACAAGAACAAGAAAGATTCTTCCTCTAGTAGTAACAATAATTATGCCAAATCCAATATTGTTGCTTCTAGTAGTTCTCTTGATTCCACTAATGATTCTCTTAGCCAAGTTACACTTGAGCAAGAAAATAGCTTATTGAAGGGAATTATAGAGAAAGGTGTATACAAGAGCCTTGCTGGGAGTAAGCAATTCGAGGAAATTGTACGCAAGCAAGGAAGGCACCAGAAGAATCAAGGTGTTGGTTTTGAACGAAAGTTCAATGTCAATGGAGTTGAGTGGGAAGAAGATCAATACCCCAAGACGAAGTTTGTTCCTCAACAAGAGAAGTATGATCCCACTTCCTTCAAGGGAACACAAGCTCAAGATGATCTTCCACCACAAGACCACAAGAACAAAGGCAAGGACAAGCTTCAAGAGGAGATTTATGCATTTGAAGAAGCACCCAAGGCCTTGGTCAAGTGGGTTCCCAAGACTACGTCAAGTTGTACTTCATCAAGTACAACTACAACTCCAAGGATTCCCATCAAGATGATGTGGATCCCGAAGAAGAAGAACTAGAGAGTTCTTGAGGGTGACTCCGACAACATTCTTCACTATAGGACCTTGAAGTAAGTCTAGATGAGGGGATTAGACTACTTGACCAATGAAAAACTTAACCTTTTCCCAATTTTAGAGTTTGACAGATTTTAGCTATTTTAGGACAAGTCAAGTAATCATCACACAGTTCAAGCAAGCATGCAAAGAGTATATAGGCAGCGGAAATTAAAGCATGCAACTTGCAAGAAAGTAAAGGGATGGGTTTGGAGGATTCAAACGCAATTGGAGACACAGATGTTTTTGGCGTGGTTCCGATAGGTGGTGTTATCGTACATCCACGTTGATGGAGACTTCAACCCACGAAGGGTAACGGTTGCGCGAGTCCACGGAGGGCTCCACCCAAGAAGGGTCCACGAAGAAGCAACCTTGTCTATCCCACCATGGCCGTCGCCCACGAAGGACTTGCCTCACTAGCGGTAGATCTTCACGAAGTAGGCGATCTCCTTGCCCTTACAAACTCCTTGGTTCAACTCCACAATCTTGTCGAAGGCTCCCAAGTGACACCTAGCCAATCTAGGAGACACCACTCTCCAAGAAGTAACAAATGGTGCGTTGATGATGAACTCCTTGCTCTTGTGCTTCAAATGATAGTCTCCCCAACACTCAACTCTCTCTCATAGGATTTGGATCTGGTGGAAAGAGGATTTGAGTGGAAAGCAACTTGGGGAAGGCTAGAGATCAAGATTCATATGGTAGGAATGGAATATCTTGGCCTCAACACATGAGTAGGTGGCTCTCTCTTAGAAATGGTAAGTTGGAAGTGTAGGTTTAGTCTGATGGCTCTCTCCACGAATGAAGAGGAGGCGGAGGGGTATATATAGCCTCCACACAAAATCTAACCGTTACACACAATTTACCAAACTCGGTGGGACCGATTCAACAGACTCGGTCGGACAGATTTAGTAAACCTAGTGACCGTTAGTGATTTTCGGTGGGACTGACATGCAACTCGGTGAGACCGATTCGGTTAGGGTTAGGGCACAACGTAATCTCGGTAAGACCGATTACACAAACTCAGTAAGACCGATTTTGGTAATAAGCTTTCCAGAGAGTTGGTCAGGTAAACTCGGTGGGACCGATTTGCTCTTTTCGGTGAGACCGAAATGTTACAAAAGGGAAACAGAGAGTTTACATTGCAATCTCGGTGGGACCAATCGCTCACTTCGGTTAGACCGAAACGTTACGAAGGGAAACAGAGATTACAATCCCATCTCGGCGAGACCGAGATCCCTATCGGTAGGACCGATTTGCTTAGGGTTTGTAGCAGTGGCTATGACTTTTGGAATCGGTGGCGCCGGATTGGAAGAATCAGTGTGACCGATTTTGGCTTTGGGTTTAGGTCATTTGTGGATGTGGGAAAATAGCTGAGGGTTTTGGAGCATATCACAAAGCACATGAAGCAAGAGTCTCATTAAACAACACCTCATCCCTCCTTGATAGTATTGGCTTTTCCTATAGACTCAATGTGATCTTGGATCACTAAAATATAAAATGAAGAGTCTTGAGCCTTTGAGCTTGAGCCAATTCTTTGTCCTTAGTATTTTGAGGGATCCACTTTCATCATCCATGCCATGCCATTCATTGATCTTTCTTGAAATAATAGTCTTGGAATAGCATTAGCTCAATGAGCTATATGTTGTTATGAATTACCAAAAGCACCTAGGGATAGTTGCACTTTCAATCTCCCCCTTTTTGGTAATTGATGACAACATATAGATCAAAGCTTCGACAAAAGATAATAAGAATAAAAAACATCGTCGCTTTGAGAAGTATGTGATAAGCAAGAGCTCCCCCTAAATTTGTGCATAGTTTAAATTTTGCTTTGGACTGCAAATGCACAAGGAATTAGGCTCATGGGTTACTCTTCCATGTCACATACATCTTGGTGGAGCGCTCAAAATGATAGGTATTGAATACATGCACTCATCACCAAGCAAAGTGAATGATCACATAAGATAGATAGGATAATATCATCAAACATGCATAAGTGTAGCTTATGATCAAACACATGATCATCAATGTCTCACAAGCATAGTATCTCAACCAATCAAAAAGCAAACAAGTTTAAACCAACAAAGCAAGAGAGAACAAAAGCAACACTCTCTCTCTCTCTCTCTCTCTCGAAGCCTATGATCTATACATTTTTCTCCCCCTTTGGCAACAAGTTACCAAAAAGTTCATAGAAAATGCATAGTGCTAGATCGACTCTCAGGCTTGATCTTCAGTTGGTGGTGTCCGGATAACTCCAAGGATGAAGGCTTCAGTTGATGTAGAGGGTGCTGGAGTTGATGCTGAAGCTGGTTGCACTGGAGCTGAAGGGGCAGTAGCTGGTGCTGAAGATGTTGCTCTAGTGTCTGGCACTGGCACAGTAGGTGACCTCTGAGCTCTAGGCACTCTGGCAAAGACATTTGTGGTTGTCTTGCCCTTCCTCTCCTGCATGTCGTACTGCAGTTGCTCCACAACTGATTGAATCTTAGTTACTTTGACATCTAGATCATAGAATTTTTGTTCCATGATTCTTTCCAAGCTCTCCTGGTTTTGATTTAAGGTGGCTAACACCTTCTCAATCCTCAGAGATGATGCTATCAAGTAACCAAGCTGCTCCTGCTTGTTTTTCAAGAAATACTCAGATGCCTCCTCTTGAGTTGGCATCTTGGCAGCCTTCTCCTTCCTTGCCCTCTCCTTCTTCTCTTGAGCTTGAACTGATGATGGATCATCCTCATTCATGACAACCTCATTGTCTTCAAAGTCTGGATAGAGTGGAAAATGTTCCCTATCCAATAGATATTTGCCAGTTCCCATCTTTGAGTTGATCAATTCCTGAATCTGAGGGGCATATCCACAACTCCTCTTATGATCTGATGCAGTCCTCTTAATGGTTTCAACTATAAGGCTCATGACTTTGAATTTCTGTGGCACATCAAATAAATGCAACATATTGATGGCATGCCCTCTGATCATGTTGTGGTCACCAGACTTGGGCAACAGAGTGTGCCTCGGAATCCAATTGATAGTAGGCAGCCCTGACAACAGAAAAAGGACTGATCCAAAAGAGAAAGTTTCTAGGGCTTTGTCTGGGATCTCCTTATACATGTGTGCCATGGTATTGTGTCCCATTTTCTTCTTGGCATATACATCTAGGTCATTATCATTTTCCTTTGGGGCATTTATCAGTTTTGCCCACTCCTCAATAGTTGACTGGTACCTTGTACCTTCAAACATCCAAACAATTCTTCCATCTGAGTAAAAATGTGTTGTGGAGTAGAATTGCATGATAAGTTCATCATTCTAGTTTGTGAGCTTTTGCCCAACAAAATCTACAACTCCACAAGCAACAGAGCTGTCTTGCACTCCAGGATAGTGCTCTTCATTCTCCTTCATGTAGGTCCAGTTGATGCACCTCATATCACAAACTATGGGCTTCTTGTCCAATAAGATTGTCTCATAGAAGTCCTGTTGTTCCTTTGTATGGAACCTGTAATCAAAAGCAGTTCTTCTCCTTGTGGCATATGGATCTGCCATCCTCCATAGCCTCAATCCTGAGTCTTTTCTGATGTTCATGTCCTCAGCCACAGGATGGGCATCATTGTGATCTGGTATCCTAGGCTTGAGCTTCCTTAGAACATGTCCTTCTTCATCTTCCTCCTCAGCAACCTCAGGCACTGGGGCCTTGTTCTTCTCAGCAGCTGGAATACTCTTGGTATTCCTCTTTGGTGCAGACTTGGCCTTGGGGCAGCTTTGGGTGCTTCCTTGGGCTTAGATGTTGCAGCCCCAGATTTAATAGCATCACCCATAAGCTTTGGTGCCTTTGGTGCTGGTGCAATAAGCTCTTCCTCTTCCATCATGGAAGGTTGCCCAACAACTCTGGCCATGGTCTTCTTGACCCTTTCCTTCCTCTTCTTGCCTTCAGTAGTTGGCTCTTTGGGATTAGAATTTTCAGGCAGTTGAGTTGATGCTCTGGCCTTGGACATTGGTTGTCTTCCTACAAGCCTTTTAATCTTCATGCCTGGCTTTATATCCTTTGCTGAGCCATATTCCTTCTTGAGCACCACTTTCTTGGAAGTAGCCTCATCTTCTTCAGCTTTGTAGTCCTCATCTTTTGAGTCTGAGGTTCTCTTTCTCCTTTGCCTGGTAGCAGCCTTAGGCAGGTTGCTAGGAGTGCTTCTGTTCCCTTCATCTGAAGTGTTGGAGGGACTAGTGCCCTCACTCATGTGAAGCTGCTCTATTGACCTATTCTGACTGTCACTCTGGTCTGACATGCTGCAAAAGCTGACTGCTGACCCTATGAAGAGTGATAGATGAGATAGAGTGGATGAGCATCTCAAAATGCATAGACTTTTCAAAAGAATGATCCAAAAAATTCAGTTTTAGTTTTCCACAGAAAGCATTTCGGATCAACCGATTTTCAAACTCGGTGATACTGAAGCAGTTTTTGGAACCTAAACTGATGAACTCGGTTGGACCGAGTCACAGTTCGATGGCACCGAGACTGCTAGGGTTTCACAGAATCCTAAAATTGGTCGCACCGATTAGTAATTCTCGGTCAGACCGAGAGTCACTAGTGAAATGGCATATGCCAAATCGGTGAAACCGAGTTTTTCAACTCGATGGGTCCGAGATGGTTTCGGCGGAAACCTAACCCTAAAAATTTGAATCTAATCTATTCTACGGACTACTTTGGCTGGATAGGATTGTTTCAATCGTGGCAAGAATCAATAAGAGTACAATGTGCTAGGAATCAGATGTGGATAGCACAAAGATCGAGTCCATACCCTAGTCCGGCGATGAACTCGCTACGGCGGCAACGGTGGGGTTGAATTCCATTGACGGCGACGGAGACCAGCAACAGGAGGTGGCTGGCGATGAGGAGACGATCTGGAGACCTTTGATGGCAGAGCGAACTATTGCGCGGGCGAAGGGGTTCGGAGGAATTTCCAAAATTTTGCCCGGGTCTATATAAAGCCCGACCCTGTCGGTGTGACCGAGTGGAACAACTCGGTGGCACCGAGATGAATAACTGTGTTCAGTTATAGCAACTCGGTGTGACCTAAAAGTTCAAATCGGTTGCACCGAGATTGAAAACTCAGATCAACTTAATGATCTCGGTAGGACCGAAATGGAGGAATCGGTCAGACCGAGAATCACAAAGAGGTTTTGGAAGTTTAAGTCTATGACGAATCAGGGACTCTGAGTGCTCCTCACACAGAGTGGTTCGAATCTGACTTGATCAAATTTTGTGATGTAGCATGAATAGAGTTTGAGACAAGAAAAGCATAGATAGCTAGAGAGGGTTCTTAGGCATTCTTGTCCATCCACTTGGCCAAAAGAAGAATGAACCAAACAATCAAAACAACAAGTGGATGTCCTTGAATGAGTAAAATATGCACCAACATGCTCACACAATAAAATGGCAAATGAAATATGTGGCAAAGCATGCACAATCAATTCTAGCATCTATCAAACAATTGGCGATGACTAGGTCATCTATATATGAGTATATTGACTTAGGAGTCAAATGAGAACATTTGAATCATAGGTCATACTCATCGTTTAAGCTCAAGTGGGGTTACCACTTTTACATAATGCATTTATGTGTTCACACCATTAGATTTGCTTTGACTCAATTTTTTTTTGAGTTAAGCTCCACCTAGATGTGAGATCCCCCCTTTAGAGGGATGAACTAACCTTGGGTTTTGTCGATGATGACTTCATGTAGGTGTTGAAGATGTGGATGCTCAATGTTGGAGTAGATCATTTGGAGCAATCCTTTGGAGTGAGTTGCACTTCCAACTTGCCTACATGGGTTAGTCCCACAAGGAACAAACAAGAATATCCATAGACATAGAGTGATGCACACACATGATGATGTCCATGAAAACATTAGGTTACCTTGTCCCTTGCCTTACCAACATGGGGGTTTGTGACTCCTTGAACTAGTGCAAGATGTGGAAGTTGATTGCACTTGTCCTTGCCATAAAGATATAAGTGAAGAATGTTGGCGGAGTCACCCTCAAGTATTCTCTAGTTCTTCTTCTTCGGGATCCACATCATCTTGATGGGAATCCTTGGAGTTGTAGTTGTACTTGATGAAGTAGAACTTGACGTAGCCTTGGGAATCCACTTGACCGAGACCTTAGGTGCTTCTACAAATGCATCTATCTCTTCTTGAAGCTTATCCTTGCCTTTGTTCTTGTGGTCTTGTGGAGGATGATCATCTTGAGCTTGTGTTCCCTTGAAGGAAGTGGGATCATACTTATCTTGTTGATGAACAAACTTCGTCTTGGGGTATTGATCTTCTTCCCACTCAACTCCATTGGCATTGAACTTTCGTTCAAAACCAACACCTTGATTCCTCTTGTGTCTTCCTTGCTTGCGTACAATTTCCTCGAATTGCTTACTCCCGGCAAGGCTCTTGTAAACACCTTTCTCTATAATTCCCTTCAATAAGCTATTTTCTTGCTCAAGTGTAACTTGGCTAAGAGAATCATTAGTGGAATCAAGAGAACTACTAGAAGCAACAATATTGGATCTAACATTATTATTGTTACTACTAGAGGAAGTATCTTTCTTGTACTTGTTACCAGACTTGACTTGAGGCATGTAAGTAGATAAGAGTAAACGCTTGGCAATGTAAGAAGAACTTTTCTTACGGAGATCATCATTGATTGCCTTTAAGAACTCATGCTCTTGCTCAAGATTGAGCTTTTCAAAGCGTAACTTCTCATGAGCCCTTAAAAGTTCTCGATGATTTACGAAGATAGTTTCATGAGCCAACTTTAGAGTGTTTAGTTCTTTAGTTAGAAGCTCAATTTTCTCCTTATCATTGTCATTCGTTTGATTAGCATGATTAATTGACGTTTCATCATAGTATTCATCACTAGAGTCGTCAACAAGTAAATCATCATTCACAAGCAAGTCATCTTCATCACTATTGAAATCAACATACTCAGGATGTGTTACCTTTGGACCTTTGGCCATGAAGCATCTTACAATTTCTTCATTTGGTGAATCAAATATGTCGTAGTAGTTGGTTGCCACAAGTGCTAGACCGGCAACACCTTCATATTGAGTATATTCAGAGTCAGAGTGATAGCTTCTCTCGGAGTGTTTGTCGGAGTCGGAGCCGGAAATCCATTCACCAACATGAGCTTGATGTCTTTGTTTTGTGTAGCTCCTTGATGACTTGTCCTTCCTTTCCGAATCCTTGCTTCTCCGTGAGGGTCTTCGTTCATCACGATCATCTCTACTCCTCCTCTCTCTTGGTGGTGATTCTTCTCTTTTGCTTCTTCTTTTTGGAGAATCTTCTCTTCGTTTGTAGGGTGCCGTACACTCATTGGAGTAGTG
Organism: Triticum aestivum; assembly: GCF_018294505.1. Classification (NCBI taxonomy): domain Eukaryota; kingdom Viridiplantae; phylum Streptophyta; class Magnoliopsida; order Poales; family Poaceae; genus Triticum; species Triticum aestivum. Next base: position 345,763,169 of record NC_057798.1, read on the forward strand.
TCCAGGCCTCCCACAATTGTAGCAATTGCGCTCTCGACAGGAAGATCTTTTGTCATGATAAGACCTTGACTTGGAGCTTCTTTCTTTGCTTCTACTCTTGTAGAATTTGTTGAAGTTCTTCACCATTAAGCTCAATTCTTCATTGAAGGTTTGTTTCTCACTTGATGATGTGGGGGCTTCACTTGAGGCTTTGTAAGCACCACTTGACTTGTTGTGAAGTTCCTCCTTATCCTTGAGTGACATCTCATGAGCAACAATTCTTCCAATGACTTCTGTTGGCTTGAGATCTTTGTAGTTTGGCATCATTTGGATCAATGTGCACACGGTATCATACTTTCCATCCAATGCTCTTAGGATCTTCTTGATGATGAATCTGTCGGTCATCTCTTCACTCCCTAAGCTGGCAATCTCATTTGTGATAAGTGCAAGCCTAGAGTACATTTCAGCGACACCTTCACCATCCTTCATTTTGAACTTGTCAAGCTGACTTTGGAGCACATCCAACTTGGATTCCTTGAAGGATTCGGTACCTTCGTGCATATCAATCAAAGTATCCCAAATTTCCTTTGCATTCTCAAGACAGCTGTCCGTTGAAGATGATATCACAAGCTTGAGCGTTGTATTGCAGCATCTTCAATTCTTCCGCATTCGCTTCACGGTTCGGTTCTCTCCCATCAAAGAATTCACCTTGCAAGCCAATACAAATAATTGCCCAAACGGCGGGGTTATGTCCGACAATATGCATTTTCATCTTATGCTTCCAACTAGCAAAATTAGTACCATCAAAGTAAGGACCTCTACGGTGATAATTTCCCTCGCTAGACGCCATACTCTCCTAGGTTGTGAAACCAAGGCTATGACCACCAAAAGCTATGGAAATCAAAACAAATGGAGACCAAAGCTCTGATACCACTTGTAGGACCTTGAAGTAAGTCTAGAGGGGGGATTAGACTACTTGACCAATTAAAAACTTAACCTTTTCCAATTTTAGAGTTTGACAGATTTTAGCTATTTTAGGAAAGTCAAATAATCATCACACAGTTCAAGCAAGCATGCAAAGAGTATATAGGCAGCGGAAATTAAAGCATGCAACTTGCAAGAAAGTAAAGGGATGGGTTTGGAGGATTCAAACGCAATTGGAGACACGGATGTTTTTGGCGTGGTTCCGATAGGTGGTGCTATCGTACATCCACGTTGATGGAGACTTCAACCCACGAAGGGTAACGGTTGCGCGAGTCCACGGAGGGCTCCACCCAAGAAGGGTCCATGAAGAAGCAACCTTGTCTATCCCACCATGGTCGTCTCCCACGAAGGACTTGCCTCACTAGCGATAGATCTTCACGAAGTAGGCGATCTCCTTGCCCTTACAAACTCCTTGGTTCAACTCCACAATCTTGTCAGTGGCTCCCAAGTGACACCTAGCCAATCTAGGAGACACTGCTCCCCAAGAAGTAACAAATGGTGCGTTGATGATGAACTCCTTGCTCTTGTGCTTCAAATGATAGTCTCCCCAACACTCAACTCTCTCTCATAGGATTTGGATCTGGTGGAAAGAGGATTTGAGTGGAAAGCAACTTGGGGAAGGCTAGAGATCAAGATTCATATGGTAGGAATGGAATATCTTCGCCTCAACACACGAGTAGGTGGCTCTCTCTCAGAAATGGTAAGTTGGAAGTGTAGGTTTAGTCTGATGGCTCTATATATAGCCTCCACACAAAATCTAACCGTTACACACAATTTACCAAACTCAGTGGGACCGATTCAACAGACTCGGTCGGACCGATTTAGTAAACCTAATGACCGTTAGTGATTTTTGGTGGGACTGACATGCAACTCGGTGAGACCGATTCGGTTAGGGTCAGGGCACAACGTAATCTCGGTAAGACCGATTACACAAACTCGGTAAGACCGATTTTGGTAATAAGCTTTCCAGAGAGTTGGTCAGGTAAACTCAGTGGGACCGATTTGCTCTTTTCGGTGAGACCGAAATGTTAGAAAAGGGAAACAAAGAGTTTACATTGCAATCTCGATGGGACCGATCGCTCACTTCGGTTAGACCGAAACATTACGAAGGGAAACAGAGATATTACAATCCCATCTCGGTGATACCGAGATCCCTATCGGTAGGACCGATTTGCTTAGGGTTTGTAGCAGTGGCTATGACTTTTGGAATCGGTGGTGCCGGATTGGAAGAATCGGTGTGACCGATTTTGGCTTTGGGTTTAGGTCATTTGTGGATGTGGGAAAGTAGCTGAGGGTTTTGGAGCATATCACAAAGCACATGAAGCAAGAGGCTCATTAAACAACACCTCATCCCTCCTTGATAGTATTGGCTTTTCCTATAGACTCAATGTGATCTTGGATCACTAAAATATAAAATGAAGAGTCTTGAGCATTTGAGCTTGAGCCAATCCTTTATCCTTAGTATTTTGAGGGATCCACTTTCATCATCCATGCCATGCCATTCATTGAGCTTCCCTGAAATAATAGTCTTGGAATAGCATTAGCTCAATGAGCTATATGTTATTATGAATTACCAAAACCACCTAGGGATAGTTGCACTTTCATTCACTCATATCATTATGGCAAGAACAAGTGCAATCAACTTCCACATCTTGCACTAGTTCAAGGAGTCACAAACCCTCATGTTGGTAAGGCAAGGGACAAGGTAACCTAATTATTTCATGGACATCATCTTGTGTGTGCATCACTCTATGTCTATGGATATTCTTGTTTGTTCCTTGTGGGACTAACCCATGTAGGTGTGTTGAAAGTGCAACTCACTCCAAAGGATTGCTCCAAATGATCTATGTCAACATTGAGCATCCACATCTTCAACACCTACATGAAGTCATCATCGACAAAACCCAAGGTTAGTTCATCCCTCTAAAAAGGGATCTCACATCTAGGGGGAGCTTAACTCTAAGAATTGAGTCAAAGCAACTCTAATGGTGTGAACACATTAATGCATTATGTAAAAGTGGTAACCCCACTTGAGCTTAAACGATGAGTATGACCTATGATCAAATGTTCTCATTTGACTCCTAAGTCAATATACTCATATATAGATGACCTAGTCATCGCCAATTGTTTGATAGATGCTAGAATTGGTTGTGCATGCTTTGCCACATATTTCATTTGCCATTCTATTGTGTGAGCATGTTGGGTGCATATTTTACTCATTCGAGGACATCCACTTGTTGCTTTGATTGTTTGGGTTCTTTTCTTTTTTGCCAAGTGGATGGACAAGAATGCCTAAGAACCTTCTCTAGCTATATATGCTTTTCTTGTCTCAAACTCTATTCTTGCTACATCACAAAATTTGATCAAGTCAGATTCGAACCACTCTGTGTGAGGAGCACTCGAAGTCCCCGATTCATCATAGACTTAAACTTCTAAAACTTCTTTGTGATTCTCGGTCTGACCGATTCCTCCATTTCGGTCCCACCGAGATCAATAAGTCGATCTAGGTTTTCAATCTCGGTGCAACCGATTTGAACTTTTTGGTCCCACCGAGTTGTTGTAACTGTATACAGTTATGCATCTCGGTGCTACCGAGTTGTTCCACTCGGTCACCCCGACAGGGTCAGGCTATATATAGTCACGGGCAAAAATTTGGAAATTTCTCCGAACCTCTTCGCCCGCGCAATAGCTCGCTCTGCCACCAGGGTCTCCGGATCGTCTCCTTGTCGCCAGCTGCCTCCTGTCGCTGATCTCCGCCGCCGTCAATGGATTTCACCCCCACCGTTGCCGCCATAGCGAGTTCATCGCCGAGCTAGGGTATGGACTCGATCACAGTGCTATCCTCGTCTGATTCCTAGCACATTGTGTTCATCATGTATCTTGCCACGATTGAAACACTCCTATCCAGTCTATAGGATCCTTAGAATAGATGCGATTTGATAATTTAGGGTTAGGTTTCCGCAGAAACCATCTCGGACCCACCGAGTTGAAAAACTCGGTCCCACCGATTTGGCTAACGCCATTGCACTAGTAACTCTCGGTCTGACCGAGAATTACAAATCGGTGTGACCGATTTTAGAACTTTGTGAAACCCTAGCAGTCTCGGTGCCACCAAACTGTGACTCGGTCCCACCAAGTTCACCAGTTTAGGTTCCAAAACTGCTTCGGTATCACCGAGTTTGAAAATCGGTTGATCCGAAATGCTTTCTGTGGAAAACTAAAACTGAATTTTTGAATCATTCTTTTGCAAAAATCTCTGCATTTTGTGATGCTCATCCATTCTATCTCATCTATAACTATTCACAGGGTCATCAGTCAGTGATTTGCAGCATGTCAGACCAAAGTGATAGTCAGAACAAGTCAGAAGAGCAGGTGCACATGAGTGAGGGCACTAGTCCCTCTAGCAGCTCGGATGAAGGGAGCAGAAGCACCCCAAGCAATCTGCCTAAAGATGCCACCAGGTCAAGGAAGAAGAGAACCTCAGAATCTGAGGATGAGGATTATATGGCAGAAGAAGATGAGGCTAATTCCAAGAAAGTAGTGCTCAAAAAGGAGTATAGCTCAGCAAAGACCACTAAGCCTGGACTCAATAGGAAGGTCCCTGCCAAGAGAACACCTATGCTGAAGGTAAGAGGATCAACTCAAATACCTGATAAGCCTGATCCCAAAGAGTCAGCTGCTGCTGAAGGAAAGAAAAGGAAGGAAAGGGTCAAAAAGACCATAGCCAGAGTTGTGGAGCAGCTTCAGGAAGACATGCAGGAGAGGAAGGGCAAGACAACCACTGATGCATTTGCCAGAGTGCCTAGAGCTCAGAGGTCAGCTGCAGTGCTTGTGACAGACACTAGGGCCACATCATCTGCACCAGCTACAGCTCCTACAGCTCCAGGGCAACCAGCTCCAGCACCAACTCCTCCAGCTCCCTCTACATCAACTGAAGCCTTCGTCCGAGGAGCCATCTCTACACCACCACCTGAAGATCAAGCCTGAGAGTCGATCTAGCACTATGCATTTTCTATGAACTTTTTGGTATTTTGTTGCCAAAGGGGGAGAAAATGTATAGATCATAGGCTTCAAGAGAGAGACTGTTGCTTTTTGTTCTCTCTTGCTTTGGTGGTTAAACTTTGTTTGCTTTTGATTGCTTGAGATACTATGCTATTACCTGTGAGACATTGATGATCATGTGTTTGATCATAAGCTACACTCGTGCCTGTTTGATGTTATTATCTTACCTATCCTTATATGATCATTCACTTTGCTTGGTGATGAGTGCATATATTCAATCTTTATTATTTTGAGCGCTCCACCAAGATGTGACATGGAAGAGTAACCCATGAGCCTAATTCCTTGTGCATTTGCAGTCCAAAGCAAATTCAAAACTATGCACAAATTTAGGGGGAGCTCTTTCTTATCACATACTTCTCAAAGCGACGATGTTTTTCAATCTTATTATCATTTGTCGAAGCTTTGATCTATACGTTGTCATCAATTACCAGAAAGGGGGATATTGAAAGTGCAACTATCCCTAAGTGGTTTTGGTAATTCATAACAACATATAGCTCATTGAGCTAATGCTATTCCAAGACTATTATTTTAGGAAAGCTCAATGAATGGCATGGCATGGATGACGAAAGTGGACCCCTCAAAATATCAAGGACAAAGGATTGGCTCAAGCTCAAAAGCTCAAGACTCTTCATTGTACATTTTAGTGATCCAAGATCACATTGAGTCTATAGGAAAAGCCAATATTATCAAGGAGGGATGAGGTGTTGCTTAATGAGCCTCTTGCTTCAAGTGCTTAGTGATATGCTCCAAATACCCTCAATTACTTTCTCACATCCTCATATAACCTAATCCTAAAGCCAAAATCGGTCACACCGATTCTTTCTATCCGACGCCACCGAGTTCATATGTCATAGCCACTGCCACAAACCCTAGGCAAATCGGTCTCACCGATAGGGATCTCGGTCTCACCGAGATGGGATTGTAATCTCTCTGTTTCCCTTCGTAACGTTTCGGTCTAACCGAAGTGAGCGATCGGTCCCACCGAGATTGCAATGTAAACTCTATGTTTCCCTTTTGTAACATTTGGGTCTCACCAAAAAGAGCAAATCGGTCCCACCGAGTTTACCTGACCAACTCTCCGGTTAGCTAATTACCAAAATCGGTCTCACCGAGTTTGTGTAATCGGTCTCACCGAGATTAGTTATGCCCTAACCCTAACCATATCGGTCCTACCGAGTTGCATGTCGGTCCCACCGAAAACCCTAACGGTCACTAGGTTCACTAAATCAGTTTGACCGAGTTTGTTGATTCAGTCCCACAGAGTTTGGTAAATTGTGTGTAATGGTTAGATTTTGTGTGGAGGCTATATATACCCCTCCACCTCCTCTTCATTAGTGGAGAGAGCCATCAGAACAAACCTACACTTCCAACTTACCATTTCTGAGAGAGAACCACCTACTCAAGTGTTGAGGCCAAGATATTCCATTCTTACAATATGAATCTTGATCTCAAGCCTTCCCAATTTGCTTTCCACTCAAATCTCCTTTCCACCAGATCCAAATCCTATGAGAGAGAGTTGAGTGGGGAGACTATCATTTGAAGCACAAGAGCAAGGAGTTCATCATCAACGCACCATTTGTTACTTCTTGGAGAGTGGTGTCTCCTAGATTGGCTAGGTGTCACTTGGGAGCCTCCGACAAGATTGTGGAGTTGAACCAAGGAGTTTGTAAGGGCAAGGAGATCGCCTACTTCGTGAAAATCTACCGCTAGTGAGGCAAGTCCTTCGTGGGCGACGGCCATGGTGGGATAGACAAGGTTGCTTCTTCATGAACCCTTCGTGGGTGGAGCCCTCCGTGGACTCGCGCAACCGTTACCCTTCGTGGGTTGAAGTCTCCATCAACGTGGATGTACGATAGCACCACCTATCGGAACCACGACAAAAACATCCGTGTCTCCAATTACATTTGAATCCTCCAAACCCTTCCCTTTACTTTCTTGCAAGTCGGATGCTTTAATTTCCGCTGCCTATATACTCGTTGCATGCTTGCTTGATTTGTGTGGTGATTGCTTGACTTGTCCAAAGATTGCTAAAATCTGCCAAACTCTAAAATTGGGAAAAGGTTAAGTTTTTAATTGGTCAAGTAGTCTAATCACCCCCTCTAGACATACTTCAAGGTCCTATACGGTGCAACAAGACCAAGACCAGCAGGACGGCAGAATGGAGGTCATCGTGGAGCCCAAGCCGGCGTCATCGTCAGGGTCTTTGGCAGGCAGGACCAACTTTAGTCAGGATAAGTGTACTAGATGTTCCCCTTCAAAATGGCCAATTGTTGGCGCTCTTCCCGCTCAATATTTGGGGAGAGGCCCAGGGCCTCCGCCTATAAATAGGACTAGCCACCCACAAGGTAGGGAGAGGAAATTTTTGGGCAGACTAGTGAGAGAGAGAGGCGACTGAACTCACCCTAGCAGTTCAGTGCACCAGCCAAGAACAGACCTTCGCGAGGTTGTTCTTCCTTGTACTATTCATCATCAGCCCCTGAGGCAATCCACCACACCACAAACTGGAGTAGGGTATTACACCACAATGGTGGCATGAACCAGTATAAATCTCGTGTCCCTTGTGTTGTTCTTCGTGTAGTTTTAGATCCTTGCGAGGCAGCGAGACATGGGTAGGCAGGAGGTGTGATCTCCGCGTGCACCCCAGAGTTCGAACCTAGAGGGTCTGCCGGAACCTGAAATCCGACATTTGGCGGGCCAGGTAGGGGTGCACCGGAATCCGCCTTCCGTCTCCTCGTGTTTCGCAGCTCGTCGCATCATCGTCATCATGTCCGGCGACCCAATGGGCAATCCCGATCCCTGGGCGGCCTGGCCCGCCCGCGCAGAGCCGCTTGCCTAGGGCGACCTCAACCATGTGCCCCACGCAGCCCGCGGTCCGCAGGGCGACGCGGCCAGGCGGCCCCAGCTCTCATGCTGCGGCAGGTGCGGTTGGCAGCAAGGGCCTCAAGCCACGCCGCGGCTACGGCGCCGTACACCCGGCGAGAGCAGGCAAACTCAAGGACCGCGCTCACGGTAGCCCGAGAGCTACTGCGATGCACACTGCTGGAGGGCGGCCGTGATGTGCTACTGGAGCGGGTGGCGGAGCTCCTGGGCTCTGCCGCCTCGAGGGCTCACCCCTTTGGCACCCAGCCACTGCCTCAGGCCCAAGGCAGACTGCATAGAGGCCCCACGCGCGCCCGCACAGCTCCGAGCGGATTCCAGGGCCACTCCAACGCCAACCTGGTCGTCGGCGCCTGCCTACTGGTAGTGCCGCCTCCGCCTCCGACCAGCGAAGGGGGGTCCACTGCAGCCCATGGTCCGGGTGGGCCGCCACGCTACCACCCCCAGGTGGGCACCTCGAGTGGGACTGCATGGCACGCGGGGCACTACAGCGAGGCATTCGAGGCGGCGGGCCCAGAAGCGTATGTGCCCCACATGGTGGATCAAGGACACACGCAGGAGGAAGACCATGGCTCGTTCCTTTGCCCAGGCTGGGCCCGAAGCTGAGCTCTTTTAGGAGCCCAGGGAAGGCCTCGTCCACCATGCCGGAGGCAGCGACTATCGGGTACCACTAATCCCTCAGGAATAGGCATACACTAACCATGGATCGCAGGAGGTACAGGTCGTCGCGGCGGATGGCCGCCCCAATCCAGCAGCTTCCTACCCCTTAGGAGGAGGGCACCGAGGGCTGCAGGAGGGGGGCAAGATCCGGCCTCGCCCGCACGATGCTCGGAGCAAGGCGTCCTTAGGAGGTAGGCCCTCTGCCGGGGAGGTGCCTCAGGGCCTACCCCCGGCAGAGGACCCGTGGTCGTCGGGTGAACCGCTAGCGACCGCTCTATCCCATCGGTGGCGTCCTTAGTCTCCGGCCATCATCAATGGCAATAGAGTGTGGCGCAAGGCGGGGCTCTCGTCTAGCGATATGAAGCAAGGCCGGTACCTATGAAGAAAGCCCAGTGCCTATGAAGCTCGCCGCCCCATGACACTCTCATGTAATAATGAGTGGGGCTGTACACGCCCCGGAGTCTCCGGGGAGCCGACCTCGGGCCTTGGGGGCTCCCGCCCACGCCCAGTGGCAGCACATAGCTCCGCGCTGGTGAGAAGACGTCAAAGACTAGACTAGGTGTCGGACGTGGCCTTTCTGCTTTTTTGCCTTTCCTTTGGTTGTCATTTTCCCCCTGTTTGGATTTAAGTTGGATTTGAGCATGAGACTTGCGTGTGTTCGGGGAAGGGGTGTTTAGTCTCGTTCGAGCAATCTCTCGCGTTCTGGTTACCGCTTTGCGTCCATCTAGCCTCAGCTGCCTCCCCTCGTGAGCCCCTCGCGAGCCAGGCCAGGCCCAGCATGTGTGCAGCCCAGACTGCCATCGCCATGCCCTCTTAGGAGGTTCTCATTGCAGGTTCAATAGGCTCGTTCAGGAGGCACTCAGGACACCATGGCCCTCCGTAGGCTAGCTCGAGGCCCACGCGGGTCAAAGGTAAACAAGCCAGTCGACTCGTCACAAGACCAGCCGCTTGGCGTAGGCATACGGGTGATATCATGTCTACAAATACGCTAATTGCAAGTTTTTACACGAGGGGCTCCCCCTCCCAAAATGCTCTTACAACCCTCAGGGCCAAGCCCGAACTCTCTCTGCGCAGGGTAAAAAGCACGAACAGCGCGCGGTCGATCGGATAAATCCCCCAATGCATCCTCAGGGGCACCTCCGGAGTCGCCACTGGCATCGCTGGCCTCGTCGTCACCTTCTATGCCGCCGTCATCAGCACCTAGGCCATTCACCACTCCGCCCTCATCGGCGGCTACGACCACACCATCGTTATCAGCGGTGAAGGCCCTAACAAGGGCGTCCACATTGTCTTCCACCCAATGCGCCAGATCGCCCCGGATTGCCAGGGGTACCGGTGCAATGGCGGTGTCGAAGTCAAAATGGGGGTCCATGTTATGGAGATGACTGAGGACGCGAGAAAAAGCACGCCCAAGCAGGGCACGGCTTCTCTCCTCCACCAACCTGTCGGCTCTGCCCGACCGAGTCTCGAGCTGCGTCACCATGTCAGTGAAGAACTGAAGGTTACCAGCATAGTTAACCACATGAGGCTCCCCCAACGGATGCCTCGCAGATGTTGCCCAAGGCCGTGTTAGCTCTTTCCCGGAGCGCGCGGAGCATGGGGCCATGCATGTGCTCCAAAGTCTGTCGTTGGCGTATCTCATCCTCGCTCCACCGTGCGACGGCCTCAGCCGCGTCTACCCTTTGACGGAGAAGAAGCACCTCGGCGCGGGAGGAAGCCAGCTCCGCCTGTGCCGCGCCAAGGGCAGCCCCGGCAGCGTCCGCATGCCGCATCACTTCATCCAGCTTGGCCTTCAGGGCAACGATCCTGCCCTCTGCTTCGACCTTGATCAACTCCAGCCTCTCCTCGAACTCGCGCTCGAGGTTCAAGCGGGCCGCCGCCACCCGGCGATCAACCTCTTCTGAGGCTCGGGCTTCCCTCGCGGCAACGTCGTCCTCCGCCTGCGCCACCAAGCGCTGCCTCATCTCCAATCGCTCGAGGTCCAGGGTGCGCTCGGTGGCCTCTAGCGTCAGTGCCTCCTCACGCCTCTAAAGCTCCGCCCGGTCGACCGAGCCCCCCTTCATCGATGCAAGGGCCGCCTCATGCAACTCCACCTGCTGCTCCAAGGAGCTACTCCAGGCCCGGAGCTCCCACGACTGCTCTTTTGTGGCCCGGCGCCGCTGGTCAGCCTCCTGAGCCTCCTCGATGGCCCGGGAGCAGGCCTCCCGAGAAGCCGCCCGCGACACCTCGGCTTTCTCATTGTCAAGGTCACGTTGGTGGCGCGCGAGGGCAACGGCCACCTTCAGCTTGCGCCTCTCCTCAGCTAGGCGCAGGCCCTCAGCCTCAAGGCGTGCGTCCTCGTCAGCAAGCTCTACACCGAGCTGGCTCACTGCGGCAGCCGCCCTCCGGAGAAACCATTGGCGAAGGGCGCGGCGCTCCCGAGCGCGCTCAAGCACGTCTTCCGCGTCATCCTCCGCCCCAGGCACGCGCGGAGGGCCACGAACCAGCACTCCCCCTCTGGGCAGGGGGCTGGGGGCTGGCGCCCTCACGATGGCCGGGCGCGCCTCGCCAGAAGCCTGGCCCAGAGCCGGTTCGTCCTCCAAGGAAGAACGCAAGACCGACCTCAGCCAGTCGCCGTCCACGACCAATCGAAGAGCCCGGGGCAGGCTGGCTATACCCCAGGAGGGCTCGCGAAGGATGGTCGCGAGGCGCGCAAAATCTTGATGCATCACAAGATGGCTCACCTCTCCAACTGGCCTCACCACAAGGGCAGTGCTTGAGCTCAGGGCGCTTGGGGATGGTGGAGAGGGCGAGGCCTGGAGGGATGGCTCCTCAGCCATCTCCATGAACTCGGCAGGAAGGGCCCTGCGGGGCAATGATCAGTTGAAGCAGCAAGAAAGTAAGGGACTAAGAAAGGGGAAGGCTTACTCATCAGTGGTGAAGTACTTCCTGCGCTTCAATAGGCAGCAAGGGTAATCATCGCCCAAGGCCTCCCTTCTCTTTCGAAGAGCTTCAAAGTCCACGCGGAAGCGGCCTAGGAGCTCGGCACAAGGGTCAGCCTGCGACGAGGAAGAAGCGCCAATGTGACCGGCATCGGGGGCATCGCCCTGGCGCGCGCCGCCAGAGGCCGCACCACGAAGGGTGGCCGGGGCCTCAGGAGCCTCTGCCGCGGGAGCTGCGGGCCGCGGCTCAACACCTTCAGCCGCCACAGGGCAGGCCTCAGGAGCTGCCCCCTCAGGAGTTCTGCATGGCGCCATCGTCCCGATGGTGGCCCCCTCAGCCTCCGGCGGCCCTTGCCTCCCTGCTCCACCACTCGAGGAAGGACCGTCGCGGGCAACCGGAAGGGCAACCACCACAAGTGGGTTCTCACGAGGTCCCATGAGGCCTGCGGGGCACAGCCCCCATTCGTCGAAGTTGGGCATCTGCTTCACAAAATCAGCCTTGTTTGAGCAAAGGTACAGCAGGGCACCCCCTTGCCGAAGGCTGCCAGGAGAAGGGTCCCCAGTCAGAATCATGAGAACCTTCCTCAGCACTTCAAGCGTCAGATCTTCCTCCTGGAGCCTCATGCGGTCTTCACGCCCCCCGAAGGCCCACATCTGGCGGGAATGGCGCTGGAGAGGGGCAATGCAGCACAGGAGGAACTCCTTCACCACCTTGGGTGCCGTCACACCGAGCGCCCTCAAGTTCGCAAAGTGATGCCAGACGAAGACGAGCCGGGGGCTCGTGAGCGTCTCCTAGCCCCAGCCCGAATTGGGGATAGCGGGCAAGGTTGGCTCCGAGAGCAGGGGGTTGGGTACTCCGACATCTACGTACAGCCACCGCTCTCGGAACCCAGTCGCAGGCGGAGGAAGGCTAAAATCAATTCCCGAAGCCGTTGTTTCTGGTGCAACGAGGAAGCTCACGCACCCCGAGCATTGGGTGGGGTCGCTGAGGCGCAAAGAGAAGAACTGGCGCAACAAGGCAACTGAAGGAGGAATGCCCATCATCGCCTCGCAAACAAAAGCGAAAATGGAAAGAAGAGTAATGGATTCGGGACCCAAATGCATCATGTGGATCTGGTAATGGGAAAGTACGGCGTCGAAGAAATCAGAAAAGGGGGGAACTAGTCCCGCCCACAGGGCGTCGGCGAAGTACCAGACCTCGGTGACTATTCTGTCAATGGAGAAGTGAGACACGGGCCAGACCGTCATCCTCCCACACTCATTGAAGATGGTGGCAAGGGCAGAGCTGACCTTGTCCAAGCCTTCCAGGTTGAGTATGATCGACCGATCGACAGCAGGAGCCATCGACGGCGACGGGCGGGGCAAGGGCACAGGCTTATGCCCTTTCCCCTTCTTCGTCGGAGCCATGGTGACAGGAAGGGGGAGGATTCGAGATTGGATTGGAAGCGGAGGCTGGAGCTCGAGAGAAGGAAGAGCAGGAGGCGCGCGAGCGGCGAGAAGAGGGGTGACTGTGTGCAACCGCGGGTCCGCCTAGTTGGGCGCAAAATAAGGAGGCATGGGGGAACAGGGACGCCCACGTCCAATCAACCGCCACATGGCGCCCAAGGCCGCAGGCTATTGGGGTCTGCGGTGCTTCGCACTTGCCCCTTCAGTTCTCTGCTAAGCCAAGTCCATGCGCGCCTTGGGCCCGGGGGCTACTGTCGGCGTTCTCGGAACGGGGGTACCCAGACTTGCCTGCCTGCAGCCTGCGGCGTGGCTTAGGGAGTGGCCCAGTACGGCCCATCTTCATCAACACATGCTCAAGACCCTCGTGAGGGGCCGAGCCTCGCGGGGCGGACGATAGGAGGCTTCCTCGGGCACAGCCTCATCAGGCTGGCTCGCGAGGAGGCGGAGAGATCAAGGCGGGGTACCTCACGAGGTGCCCATGACGCAAGCCATGACGACCAAGGCCAGGTGGGCGCCGACCTGCGCAGAGTCCTTGTTTCCCCTTTGGTGCAAAGGGGGCAAGCGCAGGCGAGAGTATCAAGCAAAGGCAACCATTTCAGTGCAACAAGACCAAGACCAGCAGGACGGCAGGATGGAGGTCATCGTGGAGCCCAAGCCGGCGTCACCGTCAGGGTCTTTGGCAGGCGAGGACCAACTTTAGTCAGGATAAGTGTACTAGATGTTCTCCTTCAAAATGGCCAATTGTTGGCGCCCTTCCCGCTCAATATTTGGGGAGAGCCCAGGGCATCCGCCTATAAATAGGACTAGCCACCCACAGGGTAGGGAGAGGAGATTTTTGGGCAGACTAGTGAGAGAGAGGCGACTGAACTCACCCTAGCAGTTCATTGCACCAGCTAAGAACAGACCCTCGCGAGGATGTTCTTCCTTGTATTGTTCATCATCAGCCCCTGAGGCAATTCACCACACCACAAACTGGAGTAGGGTATTACACCACAATGGTGGCCTGAACTAGTATAAATCTCGTGTGCCTTGTGTTGTTCTTCGTGTAGTTTTAGATCCTTGCGAGGCAGCGAGACATGGGTAGGCAGGAGGTGTGATCTCCGCGTGCACCCCAGAGTTCGAACCTAGAGGGTCTGCCAGAACCCGAAATCCGACAAGTTATGCCCTTATGCTATGCTTATTATCTTAATGTTGTGTCGTGGTATTTGCATTCTGATTGGCCTGGGTAGGGTAACTTAGCTTGACATGCTCGCTGTAGCTTCCCACCTCACGAGGGCACAGCCCTTGATGCCTGGCGGAGCCCCCTTTCCTGATGACTCAGGAGCCATTGATCTCGAGAGGGGCTGTAGAGCTGTTGCAGAGTTGTTTAAAAGAAAAAACTTTAACGAGGCATCTCATTCTTCCTTCGTGAGCCCCCTGCCACAGGTTTAGCTGTGGCTCAATGCACTGCGTCGCGCTGCCCGAGGGGCAGGGACATGAGAGAGCATGAATACTCACGAGCTCGATCGAGGGTGTGTCGCAAGGATTAAGAAAGACGAAGCACTAGGGCAACGGGGTTTCGGCGAGGTGTGCTTGCGTGCGGGTGGACCCGAGCACACACACCTGCCTAGCCCCCACATGCGGGATGTGTGAGGAAGAGCGACGGGCAACTACCGCCATTTCCTGGCCAAGGCTAAGAACGAGTGAAGCGAGAAGAGAGAAAACCCAACTTGGCGAACCAAAACATGAAAATTCCAAATTCATTAAGAAACTGCGAACCAACTACAGAAAGCAAGCAAATGAACAGCCGCGTCCAACACCTAGTCTAGTCTTCTCACCAGCGCGGAGCTAAGTGCTGCCACTAGGACGTGGGAGGGAGCCCCCATGAGGCCTACGGGCGACACTAAGAGACTCCGAGGCATGTACAGCCCCACTCATTATTACGTGAGAGTGTCACGAGCAGAGACCTTCACAGGCATGAGCCTTGATTCATGGGTAGAACTTCCAGAGGTGCTGGATGTTCCATGCGTTCTAGATGGGGATCCCATCCTGTGTCTCCAAGCGCGCAGCGCCAGGCCTGGTGAACAGGGCAACCCTAAACGGGCCCTCCCACATGGGAGAGAGCTTATGCAACCCTTCCCTGCAGAGCACCCACCTCAGTACAAGATCTCCCACCTCGAGCATCCTAGAGCGGACGGTGTGGCAGTGGTACCACCGCAGCACCTGTTGGTACCTTGCTGCTCGAAGCGAGGCTTGACGGCGGCATTCCTCCCCCGGCATGAGATCCGTCCCCCACGTGGCATCCTGGCATGCCTCATCAAATGCCAAGACCCGCGTGGAGCGATGCTTGACCTTGTGTGGGAGAACCGCTTCGGCTCAGTAGACGAGGAAGAACGGGGTTTCGCCCGTCGGCCTGGTCACGGTGGTGCAGATGGTCCAAAGCACTGAATGGAGCTCGTCGAGCCAGCCCTTGCCGCAGGCCTCGACCTTGTTCTTGAAGGTCCTTGCCTTGAGGCCTCTCATGACCTCTGCATTGGCACGCTCGGCCTGGCCATTGCTCCTGGGGTGTGCCACCAAAGCGTAGCATATCTATGTTCCAAGGTTAGCACAATATGTCTTGAAAAGGTTGCTGATGAAATGCGAGCCATTGTCGGTGATGATGTGATTAGGAACCCCAAACCGGCTCACGATGCCCTTGATGAACCTGATAGTTGAGCCGGCCGGGATGGTGTGGACAACTTCCACCTCCGCCCACCTGGTGAACTTGTTGATGGCGACGTAGAGGTAACGGTAGCCCCCTGGTGCTTCGGGGAATGGTCCCAAGATGTCCAACCCCCAGACCGCTGAGCGGGATAGTCTGGAGGCCCTGCATTGGCTGGTGGATTTGCTTGGCGTGGAATTGGCAGGCTTCAGAGGATCTCACCAGCTTAGTGGCGTCGTTGAGTGTCGTGGGCTAATAGAACCCACTATGGAACGCATTGCCCATGAGGGTGTGTGATGAAGAGTAGTGCCCGTCCGCCGTGTATGTCGGGCAGCAGCTCGAGCCCCTGTTCCTTGGAGATGCACCGTAGAGAAACATCGTTGGGTCGCTTATGGTACAACTCACTGTCCTGGATGCAGTATGCAGTGGCCTGGCGAGCCACGCTCTCTGTGCTACGTCTTGAGCTTGCGTTGGTTTTCCTTGAAGAGGAAAGGGTGATGCAACAATAGTAGCGTAAGTATTTCCCTCAGTTTTTGAGAACCAAGGTATCAATCCAGTAGGAGGCTCCTCAAAAGTCCCACGCACATACACAAACAAACAAAGAACTCGCAACCAACGCAATAAAGGGGTTGTCAATCCCTTCACGGCCACTTGCGAAAGTGAGATCTGATAGAGATAATATGATAAGATAAATATATTTTTGGTATTTTATAATATAGATGCAAAAACTAAAGATGCAAATAAAAGTAGATTGAAAGCTTATATGATAAAAGATAGACCCGAGGGCCATAGGTTTCACTAGTGGCTTCTCTTAGGATAGCATAAGTATTACGGTGGGTGAACAAATTACTGTCGAGCAATTGATAGAAAAGCGAATAATTATGAGATTATCTAGGCATGATCATGTATATAGGCATCACGTACGCAACAAGTAGACCGACTCCTGCCTGTATCTACTACTATTACTCCATACATCGACTGACTCATGCCTGCATCTAGAGTATTAAGTTCATAGAGAACAGAGTAACGCATTAAGAAAGATGACATGATGTAGAGGGATAAACTCAAGCAATATGGTATAAACCCCATCTTTTTATCCATGATGGCAACAATACAATATGTGCCTTGCTGCCCCTGCTGTCACTGGGAAAGGACACCGCAAGATTGAACCCAAAGCTAAGCACTTCTCCCATGGCAAGAAAGATCAATCTAGTAGGCCAAACCAAACTGATAATTCGAAGAGACTTGCAAAGATAACTCAATCATACATAAAAGAATTCAGAGGAGATTCAAATATTTCTCATAGATAAACTTGATCATAAACCCACAATTCATCTGATCTCGACAAACACACCGCAAAAAGAGTTTACATCGAATAGATCTCCACAAGAGAGGGGGAGAACATTGTATTGAGATCCAGAAGAGAGAAGAAGCCATCTAGCTAATAACTATGGACCCGAAGGTCTGTGGTAAACTACTCACAACTCATCAGAGGGGCTATGGTGTTGATGTAGAAGCCCTCCGTGGTCGATTCCCCCTCCGGCGGAGCGCTAGCAAAGGCTCCAAGATGGGATCTCGCGGATACAGAAGGTTACGGTGGTGGAAATTGTGTTTCGTTGGCTTCCTGGATGTTTTCGGGGTACGTAGGTATATATAGGAGGAAGAAGTACATCGGTGGCCGCCTGTGGGGCCTAGGAGATAGGGGCGCCCAGAGGGGGTGGGCGCGCCCTCCTGTCTCTTGGCCGCCTCGCAAGCTTCTTGACTTGCACTCCAAGTTCTCCGGATCACGTTCTTTCCAAAAATCACGCTCCCGAAGGTTTCATTCCGTTTGGACTCGGTTTGATATTCCTTTTCTCTGAAATACTAAAATAGGCAAAAAAACAGCAATACGGGTTGGGCCTCCGGATAGTAGGTTAGTCCCAAAAATGATATAAATGTGTAAAATAAAGCCCATAAACATCCAAAAGGGGTAATATAATAGCATGGAACAATCAAAAATTATAGATACGTTGGAGACGTATCAAGCATCCCAAGCTTAATTCCTGCTCGTCCTCGAGTAGGTAAATGATAAAAACAGAATTTTTGATGTGGAATGCTACCTAGCATAATTCTCAATGTAATTTTCTTTATTGTGGCATGAATGTTCAGATCCAAATGATTCAAGATAAAAGCTTATAAAACATAAAAATAATAATGCTTCGAAGCATACTAACAAATAATCATGTCCTATCAAAATAACATAGCCAAAGAAAGCTTATCCCTACAAAATCATATAGTTAGGCCATGCTTCATTTTCATTACACAAAATACTCCCATCATGCACAACCCCGGTTTCAGCCAAGCAATTGGTTCATACTTTTTAACGCGCTTCAGCTTTTTCAACTCTTACGCAATACATGAGCGCAAGTCATGGACATAGCACTATGGTGGTAAATGGTGGTGGTTGTGAGGACAAAAAGAGGGAGAAGATAGTCTCACATCAACTACGCGTATCAACGGGCTATGGAGTGCCCATCAATAGATATCAATATGAGTGAGTAGGGATTGCGATGCAACGGATGCACTAGAGCTATAAATATATGAAAGCTCAACAAAAGAAACTAAGTGGGTGTGCACCCAACTTGCTTGCTCATGAAGACCTAGGGCATTTTGAGGAAGCCCATCATTGAAATATACAAGCCAAGTTCTATAATGAAAAATTCCCACTTAGTATATGAAAGTGACAACATAGGAGACTCTCTATCAGGAAGATCATGGTGCTACTTTGAAGCACAAGTGTGGAAAAAGAGATAGTAGCATTGTCCCTTCTCTGTTTTTCTCTCATTATATTTATTTATTTATTCTTTTTTTCTTCATTTTTTTCTTTGGCCTTTCTTTCTTTCTTTTTGGCCTTTCTCCTTTTTTTTAAAGTCCGAAGTCTCATCCCGACTTGTGGGGGAATCATAGTCTTCATCATCCTTTCCTCACTGAGACAATGCTCTAATAATGAAGATCATCACACTTTTATTGATTTACAACTCAAGAATTACAACTCAAATCTAGAACAAGATATGACTCTATATGAATGCCTCCGGCGGTGTACCAAGATATGCAATGAATCAAGAGCGACATGTATGAAAATTATGAAGGTGGCCTTGCCACAAATACGATGTCAACTACATGATCATGCAAAGAGCAATATGACAATAATGAAACGTGTCATAATAAACGGAACGGTGGAAAGTTGCATGGCAATATATCTCGGAATGGCTATGGAAATGCCATAATAGGTAGGTATGGTGGCTGTTTTGAGGAAGGTAAATAATGGTTGATACCGGCGAAAGTTGCGCGATATAATAGAGGCTAGCAAAGTGGAAGGATGAGTGTGCGTATATCCATGGACTCACAATAGTCATAAAGAACTCATATACTTATTGTAAAAGTCTACTTGCCCTCGAAGCAAAGTACTACTATGCATGCTCCTAGGGGAAGGGTTGGTAGGAGTTAACCATCGCGTGATCCCGACCTCCACTCATAAGGAAGACAATCAAAAGAGCACCTCATGCAACAAATTTGTCACACAACTTTTACCATACGTGCATGCTACAGGACTTGCCAACTTCAACACAAGTATTTCTCAATTTCATAATTACCCACTAGCATGACCCTAACATTACTACCTTTATATCTCAAAACAATTACCAAGCATCAAATTGATCATAGCATCCAATTCACTTCCTATGATAGTTTTTATTATACCCAACTTGGATGCTCATCATTCTAGGACCAAATTTGTAACCAAAGCAAATACCATGCTGTTCTAAAAGACTCTCAAAATAATATAAGTGAAGCATGAGAGACTAGCAATTTCTCCAAAATTAAGCCACCGTCGTGCTCTAAAAGATATAAGTGAAGCACTAGAGCAAAAACTATCAAGCTCAAAAGATATAAGTGAAGCACATAGAGTATTCTAGCAAATTCTAATCAAGTGGGCTTCTCCCAAAAGGTGTGTACAACAAAGATGATTGTGGTAAACTAAAAAGCAAATACTAATATAATACACACGCTCCAAGCAAAACACATATCATGTGGCGAATAAAAATATAGCTCCAAGTAAAGTTGCCAATCAACGAAGACAAAAGAGGGGATGCCTTCCCGGGGCATCCCCAAGCTTAGGCCTTTAGCTATCCTTGAATATATTGGGGTTCCATGGTCATCCCCAAGCTTAGGCTCTTGCCACTCCTTATTCCATAGTCCATCAAAGCTTTACCCAAAACTTGAAAACTTCACAACACAAAACTCAACAGGAAATCTTATAAGCTCCGTTAGTGAAAGAACACAAAACCACCACATAAGGTACTGTAATTAACTCATTCTTTATTTATTTTGGTGTTAAACCTACTGTATTCCAACTTCTCTATGGTTTATAAACTATTTTACTAGCCATAGATGCATCAAAATAAGCAAACAACACACGAAAAACAGAATCTGTCAAAAACAGAACAGTCTGTAGCAATCTATAACTAACGCAAACTTCTGGAACTCTAAAAATCCTACCAAAATAGGAAGTCCTGGAAATTTTGTCTATTGATCAGCAGCAAAAATAATCAACGCAAAATCACGTTTCTGTGATTTAACAAAACTAAATTCGTGCATGCAAAGTTTCTGTTTTTCAGCAGAATCAAATCAACTATCATCATAGGTTATCCTATAGGTTCTACTTGGCACAACACTAATTAAAACATAAAAACACATCTAAACAGAAGGTAGATGCAAAATTTATTACTAAACAAGAACAAAAACAAAAAACACAAATAAAATTGGGTTGCCTCCCAACTAGCGCTATCGTTTAACGCCCCTAGCTAGGCATAAAAGCGAAGATAGATCTAAGTAGTGCCATCTTTGGCACTCAATTCCTCAACAGAGCACATATAATCTTTAGGGGTTTCTCCCTTTTTAGCAATGATTAAACCTTTAGGAAAAAATTCAAGAAATTCGTTTGTAGCAAACAGTTCCTTAACGATAGAGAGACAATTGGGATGAACACTTATGGATTTGAGATCCGCTTCTCCCTTACTAGAGGATTTGCCCTTATTTTTAGGAACATAAATAAACTTGGCAGTTTTGGTAGGGGGTTTTGGAGTGTTTTTCATGGAAGAAAATGCAGAACCTAAGCTGGTAATGATATCCTCAAGTTTACCGATTCTTGCAGAATCTAGATCTATTTTTTCATTAACTATAGGTTCTTTCTCTTTAAGATTTTTTAGAGTAACTCCAACCCTAGATCCATATTGGGTAATGTGATTATGAATCTTTTTATCCAAATTTTCAATCAACTCAACAGTAGCAACTTTATTTTCAATAATATCAAGCCGTTGCATAACGTGCTCTAAAGTTAAAATAGTTCCATTAA
Organism: Triticum aestivum; assembly: GCF_018294505.1. Lineage (NCBI taxonomy): Eukaryota > Viridiplantae > Streptophyta > Magnoliopsida > Poales > Poaceae > Triticum > Triticum aestivum. The sequence goes on from NC_057798.1 coordinate 345,784,170, forward strand.
CCAAAAGAGGTGGTGGGCCAAACAAATCTAACATAGCATTATAAGCATCAAACGTATGGCTACTCAAGAAATCCCCTCCGGCAACGGTATCAAGAACACATCTATTCCAAGGAGTAATGCCTACATAAAAATTGCGAAGAAGTACGGAAGTAGAAAGCTTCCTAGTAGATTTATTTTGAGCATTGCAAATTCTATGCCAAGCATCTTTTAAATTTTCTCCCTCCCTTTGCTTAAAATTGAGAATTTCATGTTCGGGAGTAATAACAAGGATAGGAGGACTAGCCATAACGACAAGGTAAACGATCTAACACACGAGCAAACGGAAAAAGACAAGCGAAAGAGAGAGAAGATTGGGAAAGAGAGGGCAAATAAAACGGCAAGGGTGAAGTGGGGGAGAGGGAAACGAGAGGCAAATGGCAAATAATGTAAATGCGAGGGAGATGAGTTTGTGATGGGTACTTGGTATGTCTTGACTTGAGCGAAGACCTCCACGGCAATGGCGCCAGAAATCCTTCTTGCTACGTCTTGAGCTTGCGTTGGTTTTCCTTGAAGAGGAAAGGGTGATGCAGCAATAGTAGCATAAGTATTTCCCTCAGTTTTTGAGAACCAAGGTATCAATCCAGTAGGAGGCTCCTCAAAAGTCCCACGCACCTACACAAACAAACAAAGAACTCGCAACTATAGCTTATCAAATCTAGTTCCTGGATTTTGGAGATTTGAGCAAATCAAATTTATTCAACCTCAAATTTAGTTCAAACCTTCGTTCGATCGTAACTTTTGAACCGGAGCTCCATTTTCGCCGAAACCAACGCCCACTTCTTCTTTATAATCCCCTCTATCCAGATAAACAACTTAAACATGTTTTTGACAATTTAAAAATTGTGTTTAGTTCAGATTAGTATTCGAACTTGTTTCGTCTTTAACTTGAGTTTTATAACTCCGATTTGAGTGATTCTTTTTGCAAATCAAAACTCTTGACCTAAACTTTCTGATAAGGCCAAATTCACATAGTTTTGGTACTGTTAGAAATTGTTTTATGCTGCAAGAGTTATTTTCTTGGTTTTGATGTTTTCCAAATTGTTTTCTTCATTCTCTCCAATCTTTTGAGTGATTGCTTATGTATGGTTACCATTGCTTGCTCGCGATAGATTGACCGGAGTGTGACGAGTAGAACTATCAAGAGTTTTGAGTGCAAAGCATCTTCATCAACAGTACAGGCAAGTTCACACTTTGATCATATCCCTTTCATACCCAGTTTTTATGCATTAGTTTCACCCTCAAACATTGCATGGTTAGGAGTTGATAACATGTGGGTATTGGGAAGTAGTTGATGAGGTAGAACCTATTGCCCTATTTATTACCAAACCCTTGGGAGTTACTTCTACGTTTCCTTATAATGCCATGTTATGCTAGTAGACGTGGATTGGGTGAGTGTATCCATGACAGATGTGAGATTGTTATTTAATGGTTTATTTAAGGTGGCAACTTTAACACACATCTGGGTGGATTGAGGCACCTGGGTATTCCAGCGATTGCCTGCTTTCTTTAGGCACCTGGGTCTTCCAGCGATTGCCTGTTTTTGGACCGCCACCCAGGCTCAAAGGGATCATGAGATTATTCATGCTAGAAACTTCCGTGTGCAGCCACAAGCTATTATGGGCTCTAGCATAGTTGATTAAGTCGTGTGAACTCTTACAGTGGTAGACTAGCAGATGTAGGGGATGTAGGTGGTACTGTCTACCCATCGTAAGGTGCTAACGCTTCTGAAAGACTGTGTCTCGGTCATCCGTTTCTCAAACACCATGTAGTGCGAGAAATCCAACGGAGGAGATCGAGCCTTGTGGGGAAAAGTGCGCAAACATCTACAGAGTGTATAAACTAATCATGGTTAGTTGTGTCCCCGGTTATGGACAACTTGAGTATCTAGTACTTGGATTTTTATGTGAATCTCATCATGTTACTTTAATTAATTTTGTTGGGTTTAATGATGTTACTTAATTGGGATTGAGAATGCTGTCAACCATTCTCAATGTTTAACAACCACCATGATAGTTAAATAAAAGTTATTCCTTTGCAGTAGGGAAATATTGGCTTTTCGCAAAAACATTATAACTATAGAGCTTTTCCACCAGCCAAATATGCATGTAGTGATAGCCTTTATTCATCATTATCCTATGGTGTGAATTTGCCAGTACATTCAATGTACTGACCCTTTGTGGCTGCAACGTCTCATGTTGCAGGATCTTATGACGAGTAAGTGATACGTTAGGGTTACGATTTCTACACTCAACTTTGCCGTTGGTGTTGATGGGAATCCACAACCTTGTTACTTCCACTATTTGGATTGAGGTAATAGTATTTACGTTACTTTATACATGTGATTTACCTCTGTTATAAATCCTCGAGTACTGTGTGTGTCAGCATACCGATCCAGGGATGACACTTAAGCACAGAGACTTGATCCATTCGAGTCGGGTCGCTACAGTTGTGAGTTCTCAGTTTGTTTGTGTAGGTGCGTGGGACTTTTGAGGAGCCTCCTACTGGATTGATACCTTGGTTCTCAAAACTGAGGGAAATACTTACGCTACACTTTGCTGCATCACCTTCTCCTCTTCGAGGAAAACCAACGCAAGCTCAAGACGTAGCAAGAAGGATTTCTGGCGCCGTTGCCGGGGTGGTCTTCACTCAAGTCAAGACATAGCAAGTACCCATCACAAACCCATCTCCCTCGCATTTACATTATTTGACATTTGCCTCTCGTTTGCCTCTCCCCCACTTTACCCTTGTTGTTTTATTCGCCCTCTCGTTCCCAATCTCCTCCTTTCCTTTTTCGCTCTCTTTCTCCCGCCTTGCTTTTGTTTGCCGCTATGTCTGAAATTGGGGAGATTATCGTCGATATGGACAATAATGATAACACAGAAAATCCCGAGGCTCCAGCCGATGAACCCCCTATCTTGCATACTAAAAAGTTTCGAATCGGTAGTGGTAACATCATTGGCAAAGGTGTTATTCAAGATTTCTTTACTTGTGCCGGTGCTTTACCTTCCATGGGGTGTTCTAATCTTCATAGAACTAGTAGTCTTGCGGATGCTGTCGCTATGCTTATAGTTGAGCTTGAAAGACAATTTATGCACATGCATCCTTGCATACAAAGAATTTTTCTAGAATTCTCTAATATTGAGCATTCTTCTGTTAAGCGCGATGTTACTATCTTTTTGGCTCATGAATTTAGATTTATCATAAGAGAGGCCAAAGAAATCTTTGCGCACTATAGGGTGGACGCCGGTTGTCCTCCCATAGAGGCGATCCTCTATAATCAAGAGGAAATTAGACGTTTTCAATCTTCAGACTATGTCACTTTTAATGAAAACCTTAGAAAAAAGGTCCCTACCAATGTCTTGGTTGATTGCAATAACGAGCTTAATAATGATTTTGCCCTTCGAAATAATGAGCTAGGATACTCTCTTGAGTATAGGCTCACAAGATTTTGCCAAAAGAATGCTTTTAGTGATGAAATAGTTGTGCACTATGAAGGGCCAAAGGAGGAACCCGTTCCTCCTATTATTGATCTTGGGGATTTTTGTCCTACTAAATTTAGCCCTTTTGATTACTTTTGCTTGCCTCAAAGGAAACTTCCTGCCAAACGTAGAGAATATGAGATGAGTTTTCAAGATCTATCTTATTATTATGGCACTAGTTAGATCTATCCTTGTTTTTTATGCCTAGCTAGGGGCGTTAAATGATAGCGCTAGTTGGGAGGCAACCCAATTTTCTTTATGTTTTTTGTTTTTGCTCCTGTTTAGTAATAAATCTTGCATCTACCTTCTGTTTAGATGTGTTTTTATCTTTTATTTAGTGTTTGTGCCAAGTAGAACCTATAGGATAACCTACGATGATAGTTGATTTGATTCTGCTGGAAAACAGAAACTTTGCATCCACGAATATAATTTTGTTAAATCACAGGAACGTGCTTTTGCGTTGATTCCTTTTGATGCTGTTCAATATACAAATTTTCCAGGTCTTCCTATTTTGGTAGGATTTTTAGAGTTCCATAAGTTTGCATTAGTTACAGATTGCTACAGACTGTTTTGTTTTTGACAGATTCTGTTTTTCGTGTGTTGTTTGCTTATTTCAATGCATCTCTGGCTAGTAATTCGGTCTATGAATCATAAATAAGTTGGAATACAGTAGGTTTAACACCAAATTAAATAAAGAATGAGTTCATTGCAGTACCTTATGTGGTGGTTTTGTTTTCTTTCACTATCGGAGCTTATAAGATTTCATGTTGAGTTTTGTGTTGTGAAGTTTTCAAGTTTTGGGTAAAGCTTTTATGGACTATGGAATAAAGGGTGGCAAGAGCCTAAGCTTGGGGATGCTTATGGCACCCCAAGATATTCAAAAATAGCCAAAATCCTAAGCTTGGGGATGCCCCGGGAAGGCATCCCCTCTTTCGTCTTCGTTCATTGGTAACTTTACTTGGAGCTATATTTTTATTCGCTACATGATATGTGTTTTGCTTGGAGCGCCGTGTATTATATTAGTCTTTGCTTTTTAGTTACCACAATCATCCTTGTTGTACAGACCTTTTGGGAGAAGCCTATTTGATTAGAATTTGCCAGAATACTCTATGTGCTTCACTTATATCTTTTGAGCTTGATAGTTTTTGCTCTAGTGCTTCACTTATATCTTTTAGAGCACGGTGGTGTCTTAATTTTGAAGAAATTACTAGTCTCTCATGCTTCACTTATATCTTTTTGAGAGTCTTTTAGAACAAAATGGTATTTGTTATGGTCATAAACTTGGTCCTAGAATGATGAGCATCCAAGTTGGGTATAATAAAAACTATCATAGGAAGTGAATTGGATGCTATGATCAACTTGATACTTGATAATTGTTTTGAGATATGGAGGTACTGGTATTAAGGTCATGCTAGTTGGGTGATTATGAATTCAAAGAATGCTTGTGTTGAAGTTAGCAAATCCCGTAGCATGCATGTATGGTTAAAGTTATGTAACAACTTTGAAACATGAAGTGTACCTGGCTTGTGCATCCTTATGAGTGGCGGTCGGGGACGAGCGATGGTCTTTTCCTACCAATCTATCCCCCTAGGAGCGTGCGCGTAGTACTTGAGTTTTTGATGACTTCTAAATTTTTACAATAAGTATAAGAGTTTTTTTTACTAATGTTGAGTCCATGAATTATACGCACTTTTACCTTTCCACCTTTGATAGCCTCTTCGGTACCGTGCATTGCCCTTTCTCACCTTGAGAGTTGGTGCAAACTTCGCCGGTGCATCCAAACCCCGTGATACGATACGCTCTATCACACATAAACATCCTTATATCTTCCTCAAAACAGCCACCATACCTACCCATTATGGCATTTCCATAGCCATTCCGAGATATATTGCCATGCAACTTTCCACCATTCCGATCATCATCATCATGACATACTTTACTTTTGTCATATTGCCATTGCATGATCATGTAGTTGACATTGTATTTGTGGCAAAGCCACCAAGCATTATTTTTCATGCATGTCGCTCTTGATTCATTGCACCATCCCGGTACACCGCCGGAGGCATTCATATAGAGTCATATTTTGTTCTAGTTTCGAGTTGTAATTCTTATCTTGTAATCAAAAGAAGTGTGATGATCATCATTATTAGAGCATTGCCCAAAGAAAAAAAAGAAAAGAAAAGAAAAGAATAAAGGCCAAAAAAAAGGCCCAAAAAAAGAAAAAAAAGAAAATAAATAAAAAGGGCAATGTTACTATCTCTTTTTCCACACTTGTGCTTCAAAGTAGCACTTTGTTCTTCATGTAGCGAGTCTCATATTTTGTGCTTCAAAGTAGCACCTTGTTATTCATGTAGTGAGTCTCATAAGTTGTCTTTTTCATACTAGTGGGAATTTTTCATTATAGAACTTGGCTTGTATATTCCTACGATGGGCTTCCTCAAATGCCCTAGGTCTTCGTGAGCAAGCAAGTTGGATGCACACCCACTAGTTTTCTTTTGTTGAGCATTCATTTATAGCTCTAATGCATCCGTTGCATGGCAATCCCTACTCCTCATGTTGACATCAATTGATGGGCATCTCCATAGCCCGTTGATTATCCTCGTCAATGTGAGACTTTCTCCTTTTTGTCTTCTCCACACAATCCCCATCATCATATTCTATTCCACCCATAGTGCTATATCCATGGCTCACGCTCATGTATTGCATGAAGGTTGAAAAAGTTTGAGATTATTTACGTATGAAACAATTGCTTGGCTTGTCATCGGGGGTATAGAAGTTGGGAACATCTTTGTGTGACGAAAATGAAGCATAGCCTAACTATATGATTTTGTAGGGATGAACTTTCTTTTGCCATGTTATTTTGAGAAGACATGATTACTTTGATTAGTATGCTTGAAGTGTTACTATTTCTTATGTCAATATGAACTTTTATTTTGTATTCATTTGGATCTGAACATTCATGTCACAACAAAGAAAATTACATTATGAATTATGCTAGGTAGCATTCCACATCAAAAATTCTCTTTTTATCATTTACCTACTCGAGGACGAGCAGGAATTAAGCTTGGGGATGCTTGATACGTCTCCAACGTATCTATAATTTTTGATTGTTCCATGCTATTATATTACCCCTTTTGGATGTTTATGGGCTTTATTTTACACATTTATATCATTTTTGGGACTAACCTACTAACCGGAGGCCCAACCCATATTGCTATTTTTTTGCCTATCTCAGTATTTCGAAGAAAAGGAATATCAAACGGAGTCCAAACAGAATGAAACCTTTGGGAGCGTGATTTTTTGAACAAATCTGATCCGGAGAGCTTGGAGTACAAGTCAAGAAGCTCCCGAGGGCCCCACGAGATAGCCCCCCCCCCCCCGTAGGGCGCGCCCCCTGTCTCGTGGGCCCCTCGGGCGTCCACCGATGTACTTCTTCTTCCTATATATACCTACGTACCCCGAAAACATCCAGGAGCACCACGAAACACAGTTTCCACCATCGTAACCTTCTGTAACCGCGAGATCTCATCTTGGAGCCTTCGTCGGCACTCTGCCGGAGGAGGAATCAACCACGGAGGGCTTCTACATCAATATCCTTGCCCCACCGATGAGTTGTGAGTAGTTTACCTCAGACCTACGGGTCCATAGTTATTAGCTAGATGGCTTCTTCTCTCTTTTTGGATCTCAATACAATGTTCTCCCCCTCTCTCGTGGAGATCTATTCAATGTAAACTCTTTTTGTGGTGTGTTTGTCGAGATCCGATGAATTGTGGGTTTATGATCAAGTTTATCTATGAATAATATTTGAATCTTCTCTGAATTCTTTTATGTATGATTGAGTTATCTTTGCAAGTCTCTTTGAATTATCAGTTTGGTTTGGCCTACTAGATTGATCTTTCTTGCCATGGGAGAAGTGCTTAGCTTTGGTTTCAATCTTGCGGTGTTCTTACCCAGTGACAGAAAGGGTTGCAAGACACGTATTGTATTGTTGCCATCGAGGATAACAAGATGGGGTTTATATCGTATTGCATGTGTTTATCCCTGTACATCATGTCATCTTGCTTAATGCGTTACTCTGTTCTTATGAACTTAATACTCTAGATGCAGGCAGGAGTCGGTCGATGTGTGGAGTAATAGTAGTAGATGCAGGCAGGAGTCGGTCTACTTGTTATGGACGTGATGCCTATATACATGATCATGCCTAGATAATCTCATAACTATGCGCTTTTCTATCAATTGCTCGACAATAATTTGTTCACCCACCGTAATACTTATGCTATCTTGAGAGAAGCCTCTAGTGAAACCTATGGCCCCCGGGCCTATCTCTTATCATATTTGCTTTCAATCTACCTTTATTTGCATCTTTATTTTTTGCATCTATCTTATAAAATACCAAAAATATATTTATCTTATCATACTATCTTTATTAGATCTCACTTTTGCAAGTGGCCGTGAAGGGATTGACAACCCCTTTATTGCATTGGTTGCGAGTTCTCAGTTTGTTTGTGTAGGTGTGTGGGACTTTTGAGGAGCCTCCTACTGGATTGATACCTTGGTTCTCAAAACTGAGGGAAATACTTACGCTACACTTTGCTGCATCACCCTCTCCTCTTCGAGGAAAACCAATGCAAGGTCAAGACGTAACACCGACTAGGTGTCGGCTGGGGCCTCAGGAGTTGTGTTGTCTGGTGGCGCGATTGAGGCCTCAGGAGCTCCATCCTAGGGCTGCGGCGGCTTGCGCGGCGCCGAGGCGCCCCGCCGCGGGCCCTTAGTCGGGCACTCTTCTCTTAGCGTCACCAGAGCGGCGCTAGTGGAGTGAGGCGTGGCAGCCAAGTAGAGCACTAAGGGTTCGAGGGGGCGCGGCGCCACCATCACCGGTGGGCTGGTGAGATATCTCTCGAGGTCTTGGAAAGCCGCATCAGCTTCAGGAGTCCACTCGAACGGCCCTTTCCTTTTCATCAGCTTGAAGAATGAGAGGGTGCGCTCTCCTAACTTGGAGATGAAGCGCCCCAGCGAGGCCACATAGTCTGCCAGCTTCCGCATCTCCTTGATGGTTTGTGGCGGGCTCATGTCTTCTATGGACTTGACTTTCTCATTGTTGGCCTCGATTCCTCTGTGTGACACCAAGAAACCAGCAGCTTGCTAGAGGGGACACCAAACACACACTTCTCAGGGTTGAGCTGCAACTCCACCTTGTGCAAGCTGGCAAATGTTTCTTCCAGGTCCTCGATCAGGATCCATGCCTCCCGAGACTTTACCACTATGTCATCAACGTAGGCCTCAGTGTTCCTCCCGAGCTGTTAGCCCAGAGCGATATGCATTAGTCGTTGGAAGGTGGCTCCAGCATTACACAGTCCGAACAGCATGCACGTGTAGCAGTACACCCCACATGGGGTCAGGAACACCGTCTTCTCCACATCTTGCACAACCATCTTGATCTGATGGTAGGCCAAGAAGGTGTCCAAAAAGCACAGCAGGTCACACTCAGCGGTGGAGTCGGCGATCCGGTCGATCCGCGGGAGCGTGAAGGGGTCCTGAGGGCAAGCCTTGTTGAGGTTGGTGAAGTCGACACACATGAGCTCCTTCCCGCCCATCTTAGGGACAATAACCGGGTTCGCCAGCCACTTGGAGTCGCACCTCCCGGATGACGCCGGCATCCTGCAGCTTGCGGGTCTCTTGGACGATGAACACTTGCTTCTCTGTGGACTGCCACCGTCTCTTCTGCTTCACTGGGCGCATGTTTGGGCACACCCTCAGGTGGTGCTCGATTACCCCCCTCGGGATTCCAACCAGGTCCTTGCGTTCCCATGCGAACACTTCCTTGTTGGCGCGCAAGAAGCTGACCAACGCCCTCTCCTGGTCTGGAGAGAGGCCGGAACCTATGGTGAAGGTGGCGCCAGATGCTCCGTCTTTGTCAACTGGTACTTGTTTTGTCTCAGCTCGATCTTGAGAAAACAACCACTTCTTCGTGTTATTGAAGGTAAGATTGAGAGCCAGCAGTGCGTCTTTGGTGTCCCCTGCCACCATGAGGACGCCGCTGCACCCCGACATCTTCATGAGGTTGTAGGCTGGGTGAGTTGCTGCCATGAACCTGGCTAAGGCTGGGTACCCAAGGATGGCGTTGTACGGAGGCTGATCTGGGCAATGTCGAAGTCGATAAGCTCGGTGCAGTAGTTGTCGCGGGTCCCGAAGGTGACGGGGGGGCGGATCTGCCCTAGGGGGCTGGTGGAGCCGTTGCCGACCCCGGAGAAGGGCTTGGTGGGGCGGAGCCCGCCATAAGGCACGTGAAGCATGCCGAATGCCTCCACAAAGAGCATGTTGAGGCCGGCCCCGCCATCGATGAGGGTCTTGGTGACTGCCACATTGTAGATGGTGGGGGTGCAGAGCATCGGGAGCACACATGTGCCCGCTGTGGAAGCGGGGTGGCCTCCAAATCAAAGGTGAGGTCGGCCTTGGGCGCCGCCCAGCTCGGGGGAGCCCCTGGCCGCGCGCACGTGGCACCCACTTGGCGGAAGAACTGCTTGATGTGGCGGTCCGATGGTGGCTCTTGGGAGCCGCCGAGGAGGGCTATGATGGCGTGGGGCACCGGCGCCACGAAGTGCGCGATGAAGAGGCCACACAGTTCCTCCCAGGAAGCCACAGAAGATTCTAGCAAGTTGAGCAGCCAGACGCGTGGCACACCCACGAGGGCCATGGGGAGCCAGTTGGCCATGATCTTGTCGTCTCCGCCGGCTGCCCAAACTGCCTCCTCGTATGCCTGGAGGAAGCCAGCCGGATCTGCCGCGTCGTCGTAGCAGGGCGGCACCTCCGGCCTGAACTTGGGTGGCCAGTGCACCCACCGCAGGGCAGGGGTGAAAGTCCGGAGGCCCATAGCACCCCCAAAGGTGCGCAATGGTCCAGTCGACGGTGGAGTGCCCGCCATTGGAGTCGGCAACAGAGTGCAGTGGAGCGCAGAACAGAGTGGAGGATCTTTGACGCACCCCTACCTGGCGCGCCAAATGTCGGATTACGGGTTCCGAAAACCCTTTAGAGGTTCGAACTCTGGGGTACATGCGAATATCTCACTCTCCTCAGTATGCTGACTCGCTAATCTCACAGCCTAACGCGTCGAGCTCGAAGGGAACGGGACACAACAGTTTACCCAGGTTCGGGCCACCTTGCGGTGTAAAACCCTACTCCTGCTTTGTGGTGGATTTGCCTTGAAGGGCTGAGGAAGAACTAGTACAATGGAGAATAACCTCAAGAGGCGTGTTCTTGGGCTCAAGTGAGTTGGTGAGGGTGGAATGGATCCGACCTCTCTCCTTGGTGGTGGCTAGGTCCTATTTATAGTGGCATTGGTCCTCTTCCCGAATGGACGCGGGAAGGGATCCCACAACGGCCAAATTTGTAGGGAGACAACTAGTACATCTTATCCTGACTAAAGTGGTCTTTGCCTGCAAAAGCCTCTGGTCGTGACGCCGTGGTGGTCTCGGTGATGACCTCCGTCCTGCCGCCCTGGCAGTCTTGGTCTTATTGCACGGGAATGGAAACCTTTGAATGCTTCCTTGGGACTCCGCGCATGCTGCTTGCCTCCTTTGCACCAAAGAGGAAACTAGTACTCTGCGCCCGCTGGCGCCTGCCTGGCACCTGCCTGGCCTCGATCGTCATGGCTCACGTCACCCGAACATCGCGAGGTGAACCTTGCATAGAAATATCCGCTCCTCAGGAGCCATACTGAGTAGGCCGATCCCTTTGGAGGTCTTGGTGTCGTCCGCCTCGCAGGGGTCTTGGGTTGTTGATGCCGAAACTGGGCCGTACCAGGCCGTTGGTGGAGCCACGCCGCGGGCCGCAGGCAGGCAAGTCTGGGTACCCCCGTATCCAAAACAGCGACAAAACTGTGTGCGATCTACTTGATTTTTCATCTTGATTTGAATTACATAATGGGATCACAGCGGAAAAGCAGGGTGTTTGAATCGCTAGAACTTTTACCTGTAGTGAACATGCAACTATAGGTGTGTCACAGAAAAAATTGGAATTATTCAAGGTTCGTTTTGACATTTTTATTCATTAACTTGGTTTTCTTGGCATTTCATGTGCACAATTCAAAATAAAACTACATGCACATGCTCCGGTGCACCAAAATGGTTTGTAAAATCATATATGTGTCTATGGGTTGATGCTTATGTCCCATGCAAGAAATGGGGATGAATTTCAAACACCACGGCACCGTGGCTCTCCGGCAAACATTGAGGTACTTGCTTTTGTAATTCTAGTAAATCCAAAACTCGTCTGAAATTCATGAATATTGGCATGCTATCATGGAATGGCATCAACATGCTGGGGTAAAAAAATGTTGTCCCATTTAGGGTAGGTTATGGTATAAGTTTCTCACGAACCAGAGCTTCTCATAAGAAGCATCATGGTTCTGGTAGGAAAATGTGACACCTTTGTGGACAAAACGATATTCGTGGCCTCTTCTTTCTTTCAATTTTTTTCTGGTGTCAACATAGAAAAACAGGAGTGTCGTGTTAAATTTTTGGATTTTTGGGGTTCGTTTGGACATTTTTATACGTTAACTGAGTTTTCTAGGCATTTATGTGCATAATTCAAATTTGAACTACAAGCACATGCTCCAGTGCATAAAAATGGGTTGAAAAAACAAATGTGTGTCCTTGGTTGCATGCTTAGGTCACATGCAAGAAATGAGAATGAATGTCAAACACCTTGACACTGTCGCTCGGCCGCTAACATTGAGATACATGGTTTTAAAATTCTAGTAAATCGAAAACATATCTATAATTCATGAAACTTGACATGATATCATGGAACGACATCAACATGCCGTGGCAAAAATATTGTCCCATTTGGGGCAGGTTTGGGTATAGGCTTCTCACAAACCAGAGCTTCTCACAACAAGCCTGATGGTTTCGGTAGGGACGTGCCACCTTTGTGAACGAAACAATATCCATTGCTTCTTCTTGCTTTCAAATTTTTTCTAGTGTCAACGTAGAATAACAGGAGTGTTGTGTCAATTTTGGGGATTTTCAGGGTTCGCTTGGACATTATTATACATTAACTGAGTTTTCTATGCATTTACGTGCATAACTCAAAATTGAACTACATGCACATGCTCTAGTGCAGATAAATGGGTTCAAAATTCAAATGTGTGTCCTTGCTTGCATGCTTAGGTCCCACGCAAGAAATGGGAATGAATGTCAAACCCTTGCCACCGTCGCTCGGACGCTAACATTGAGATACATGGTTTTTAAATTCTAGTAAATCGAAAACGCGTCTGAAATTAATGAAACTTGACATGATATCATGGAACGGAATCAACATGTCGTGGTAAAAATATTGTCCCATTTGGGACAGGTTGGGGTATAAACTTCTCACAACCTAGAGCTTCTCACAACAAGCCTCATGGTTACGGTAGGGAATGTTTCACCTTTCTGGACGAAACGATATCCATTGCCTCTTCTTGATTTCATTTTTTTTCTAGTGTCAACATAGAACAACAGGAGTGTTGTGTTAAATTTTGAAATTTTTCGGGGTTCGTTTGGACATTTTTATACATTCTACAGGACATGATCCAGTGCATATAAATTGGTTGAAAAATCAAATTTGTGTCCTTGGTTGCATGCTTAGGTCCCATGCAAGAAATTGGAATGAATGTCAAACACCTTGCCACCGTCGCTTGGCCGCAAACATTGAGATACATGGCCTTTAAATTCTAGTAAATCTAAAACTCGTCTGAAATTCATGAAACTTGGCATGCTATCTGGAACGCCAACATGTTATGGTAAATTTGTTGTCCCATTTGGGGCAGGTTTGGGTATAAGCTTCTCACATACCAGAGCTTCTGACAACAAGCCTCATGGTTCCGATAGGGAATGTGCCTCCTTGGTGGATGAAACGATATTTGTTGCCTCTTCCTGTTTTCAATTTTTTTCTAGTGGAAACATAGAGCAATAGGAGTGTCGTGTTAAAAGTTGCAATTTTGGGGTTCGTTCGGGCATTTTTATACATTAAATGAGTTTTCTAGGCATTTTATGTGCATAATTCAAATTTGAACTACATGCACATGCTCCAGTGCAGAAAAATGGGTTGACATATCAAATGTGTGTCCTTGGTTGCATGCTTAGGTCCCATGCAAGAAATGGGAATGAATGACAAACACCCTGCCACCGTCACTCGGCCGCAAACATTGAGATTCCTGGTTTTTAAATTCTAGTAAATCCAAAACTCGTCTGAAATTCATGAAACTTGGCATGCTATCATGGAGTGGCATCAATAAGCCGTGGTAAAACTATTGTCCCATTTCGGTCAGGTTTGGGGATATGCTTCTCACAAACCAAAGGTTCTCACAACAAGCCTAGTGGTTTCGGTAGGGAACGTCCCACTTTTGGGGACGAAACGATATCCGCTGCCTCCTATTGCTTTCAAAAAATTTCTTGTGTCAACATAGAACAATAGGAGTGTTGTGTCAATTTTTCGGATTTTTCGGGGTTTGTTTGGACATTTTTATACATTAACTGGGTTTTCTAGGCATTTTATGTGCATAATTCAAATTTGAACTACATGCACATGCTCCAGTGCAGAAAAATGTGTTGACATATCAAATGTGTGTCCTTAGGTGCATGCTTAGGTTCCATGTAAGAAATGGGAATGAATTTCAAACACCAGGGCACTGTTGATTGCCGGAAAAACGTTGAGATACTTTATTTTTAAATTCTAGTAAATCCAATACTCGTCTGAAGTTCATGAAACTTGGCATGCTATCTTGGAATGGCTACCCGACATGTTGTGGTACTTTTTGTGTCCATTTTGAGAGAAGGCGCACTCGAATAACAGCCAACAAAGGCATTATGAAACAAATAGTTGCCACTTTAACATCTCAAACTTTTCTATAATTTAAATCGTGTGCATTCTGTTAACCATTCACCTGATGCCACGTGTCACACTTTTAATGGCTAGGAGGTGTCATGCGGACAACTGCTTGACTGAACAAAGGCGTGCGAGCGCAGTCCGCTGCGCAGGCTGACCAAGAGGCATGCAAGTTGTCCTCCAATGCGTAGGCTCATCGGGAAGCGTGCGAGTTGTACATTGCACAACCTCATTGGGAAGCAAGCCCTTTGACTTCCATGGATGCCCGCCTTGCTCGCATCCTCTCCATTAATGGCGCCCGAGCCGCTATACATAGTTTCCAATTATATAGTTTTTATAACATGCATTAACATTTTGTTAGTTAAATTTAAGGTCAAAATATGGCACAAAACATAAAGGGGACTAATAGACCAAGACGGAGGTAGTAGCACATGGCCGCTCTCTAGTAGCGTCGCAACTGCTAGCTTGCTTGTAGACGACCATTCCCAGCGTGTTCAACTGCTCTATCCCTGTGGTTGCTCGCATTTGAGGCGGCCACAGTGTGCTCTGCTCGCATCAAGCCGCGCACGCTCTACTCTCGCGTCCCTCCAGGCGCTCTGCCCTCGTCCCTTCACGTGCGCTACTAGTGTTTGGGTCCGGCGCATGATCACGTACATTCGTGCTGCCATTATGCATGTGGTTTCACTGGGCGCGACGCCACGATGCAGTTACCCGCTGCAAAAACTGCCATGCGGATGCGCCGAGAATCCAGGCCACCCAGCCCCCATTTATTCCTACGGCCATTTACCTTCATCTCTCATGCCACATGACACAATAAGCACACCCACGACGATACATACAGATTGGACATCCAAAGGTTCCAATGGCGCTCCCCGTGGCTCCAATGGCGTTCCCCATGGCTCCAATGGCGCTCCCAGCGGCCGACGATAACAACGGGGGTCAGTTCACCACACATCACATAGTGGACACCCACGTGAGGGGGAAGGCCCTCTCGGTGGTGTACACGAACAAGACGGTCTCGGTGGAGAGCTCCATCCAAACTATGGAGCAGTTGCTTGCTGAGGACAAGTACCAAGTGGTCGCCTTCGACCTCGAGTTCACCAGCGGTCGTGCTGGGCATGATCAGACGGTTGTCGTCACTCAGTTTGTGTGTGCGACAAGACGTCCTAGTCTACCACTACCACCTGGCCACAAGGCCTTGCGAGCGTTTCTTTAGGTTTATCAACAACTCCAACAATAGTTTCGCTATGGTGGACACCACCAACGATCTAAAAGTGCTCAAGGTTTCGGGCTTGACCTGCCAGTATCTTGTCAACATCCGTAACCACTACAAGGTCTGTGGCAGCGATGACAACAAACATAACTCCCTGATTGACCCCGCCTCGTCCATCATTGACCCTTACTACATGAAGATGAATGATGAGGAAAGAAGGACAAGAACGCCTGGCACAGTGTCAGGCATCGGAGACTAGATGAAGAACACGTCAAGTACGTGACCAAGGGCATGTACACAAGCTACGAGATGTACATGCGGATCATTGACATGAGGAAGTGTCTTCTTCCTGCCACAGACAAGGGATTGAGCCACGAAGAAGTGGCGGGATCGGAGTGTCACAAGAAGTAGATGACTAGATGATCATTTCTCCTAGTTTTGAATGCGTGCAATTGTTTATTGAGGTGTGTGCGAATGATCTATATAGTCACTTATGTAATTGGATGTTTATTTCAGTTATATATATATACATGTGTGTGTATGTTATTCTTCTGTAGATAGAGCAAATCACACGGCTTATTAGCAGCAATCGTCTGTGTTATTATTGGTCTTCGCACACATTTCTGATCACGAACTTGTTTGCCGCGTATCACACACATCTTGTTCAGTTGAACTGTTTCTGTTGTCTTGGCTCATCGCAAACAGTTCATCTGAGTGAACTGTATGCCCTCCATCGCACACACCTTGATCTGGTAGACTGTATCTATTGTGTTGCCTAATCACGCACGGTTCAATCTAGTGAATTGTATGCCATATACCGCACACACACCCTCATCTGGCTGCCCATTTTTGTTGTTCTGCCTCATCGCAAACAATTCTGCTGGATTAATCGTTTGACACACATCGCACAGACAACTCTATTCTGAATCGTGTTTGATGTCAACACCGTCGCAAACATTTTGTATCTTTTCTGATGGTTTTATTACATCACCTTTTGTGATTAATGCATCACACACAGTTTAAGGGTCTCTAATTGGACTGTCGCGTTTGGACCAACCTGCAGTAGTGCATGGTCAGTTGCTATCAGGGAATAAACATGCCGATTCTACCATCTTGACTTGGAGGACACACCAAGGCTTCAGAGGTTTCCTTCTTGAACACGGAGTCGCCTATAGCTCGGCCTTCCAATAATAGTGACCCAACTGCCCGACCAATAAGAGATAGACCAGCAGCCCGAGGACCCCTTACTCTGGGACACCCTCACTAGGGGCACACCCCCCA